>NC_058386.1:117221770-117564270 GCF_018350175.1 Felis catus | reverse complement strand
AGCAGAATAAATTAAAAATCTCACCTAGATATTCATATTCAAATTACAGAAAAACCAAAGACAAAATCTTTAAAGAAGCCATGGGGTCGGGGCGGGGGGGGGGGGGGTGGACAAAAGAATTTACCTATAACAGAACAAGGATAAGAATTACATCCAACTTCTCTTCACAAACTATGCAAGCAATAAGAGAGTGAAGTACAGTATTTAAAGTGTTGGGGGAAAAACACAACCTAGAAATCTGTATTCAAACAAAATTTTCATCCATAACTGAAGGAGAACTGAAGTGGTCAATTCATCGAGAGGACAGAGTTTCCAAATAGAGCAAAATTTGATAGAAATGAAAGGAAAAATAAATCCACAGTTTCAACTGGAGATTTCAAGAACGCTCTTTCAATAATTGATAGAATGAAGAAACAAAAAATCATGAAGGAAATTGAATATTTGACCAACACTATCCATCGACTTGACCTAATTGACAATTTAGAACATCTACCCAACAATAGAAAAATATACATTCTTTTAAAAAATAATGAAATGTTTATCAAGGCAGACCATGTTTCGGGCCATGAAACAAGTAGCAATATATTTAAAAGCATTCAAAGCATGAAAAGTATGTATTCTGGCTATAATTGAATTATAAATCAGTAACAGAAAAATATCTGGAAAATCCGCAATATTTGAATGTTAAATAACATACTTCTAAATAAGCCACGGGTCAAAGAAGAGATCAAAAGAAAAATTAGAAAGCATTTTAAATTGAATAAAAGCATAATATATGTGAGATGCTACTGAATCAGTGTGTACAGTGAAATTTATAGCTTAGGCACCTGTATTAGGAAAGAAGGTTTCAATTCAATGATATCAACTGTCATGTTAAGGAATTAGAAAAAGATCAAAATAAACCCAAAGTAAGCAGAAGAAAGGAAGACATAAATATAAGGTAAACAGTTGGTCAGTCTGAAGATAGTATCTAGAATTTCAGTACTCGTGCAACTTTTTCTGTAAGTTTGAAAGTACGTGAAAGTAAAAAAAAAAATATTTTAAAGATAGGCTTTTCCATGTTAGTCAAATGGATTGTCCCTTTTTGCACTGTACCGATTTACTGAAAACCTTTCCCCATTTTCATTCACTTCACATTTGCAACTATGACTCTCTCCTACAGGATTTTGTTTCTGTCATCTCCTGGGTCTTTTAATTGTCCTTTTGTTGTTGTTGTTGTCAAAATAATAATATTCCTCCATCATTCTATAATACTTTGTTTTTTTCATTCTTACTGTTTGTTTCATATAGTTGTCTTTTTCTCCTGGAGACATTTCTTTTAGAGCCCTCTGCAGTCTCCTTTTGCTTCAAACTGGACCAAGGTTTTTCTTGTTTGCTCTTGATTGTTAGCATTGCATTGTGGTCTGAAAATGAGGCTTATAAAATTTAGACTTTCTTGAGTCTGCTAAAGTTTTCTCTTAGTTCAACAACGTGATTCCTTTTTTTTCAAAGTCCTATGGGTATGTCAACTACACTTCAATTAAAAGAAAAGTTTCCGTTAAAAAAATAAAAAATTAAAGTCCCACAGGCATGTGGGGAAAATATATATTGTTTGGTTTTTAGAAAAATTGCTGTGGGGGTGCCTAGGTGGCTCAGTTGGTTAAGTGTCCAACTCTTGATTTTGGCTCCGGTCATGATCTCATCGTTCATGAGATCGAGCCTCACGTCAGGCTCTGTGCGGTCTGTCAGCTTGGGATTCTCTCTCTCCCTCTGTCTCTGACCCTCCCCCGTGCTCGCTCACTTTCTCTCTCTCTCTCTCTCTCTCTCTCTCTCTCTCTCTCTCTGAAAATAAACATTTTTAAAAAATAGAAAAACTGCTCTCTTCTCATTTCTTAAATCAACCTCATACTTATCTAAATCTTTTATATCATTATTGATTTTGTCCTACTTATTCTGTGTTAAAGTCTTTCAATGCAATTGTGTTTTTAATCAAATTCTTGATTCTTAAAGCATTTTACCTTATGGATTTGGCTCATATATTGTTCTGAGCATAATACTATTGGCTTAAAATTTCATTGTATCTGATATTAATATTGCTTGCCCTACTTTCTGATTTGCATTTTCCGAATATATGTTTAATCACTTCTCTATTTTTAATCTTTCTATACAATTTAATTTAGGTGTTTTCCTTGTGAGCAGTACGTTTAATCACAACTCTTTTTTAGCAGGTCAATTCCACCAATTCGCATTTATTGTAATTACCAGTATGTCTGGTCCTGTTTCTAAAACTTTAGTTTTTAATTTTCTATTTAATTAGCTTTTTCATTATCTTTATCTTTTTCTGAATGCTTCATTTTTTTCATTTGCCTTCTTGTTCTTCTGTACCCTAAACCAAAACACCTACTTGAAATGAGTATTGATATATTAATAGACAAAAACTGAAGAATGACTGTGTACCCATAATGCACTGAATTGACCCTTTCCATATTTTTATCCTTTCCCCAATTCCTATCTTTGGTGTCATAGATTTGAAATGTGCTTTCTGAGTTATTTTTTTACAGAGCTAATGTATTTTCTCCACCCAGAAATTCCTCCTTAACATTTTCATGATAATTCACATGTACATACATTAGCAACAATTATTTGATTTTATTTATTTCAGTGTCACATTGCTCCTCATATATTTCATCTTCCCCCAACTTGTGTTTTTTCTGATTCATTTTTCACTAAGCTGGAGTGGTTCCTTAAAGTCGTGTTATCTTTTCTAAGCTCTGGCATATCAAAAAATGCCTTTTTTTTTTTCCTTTCTCACATGTGAGAGATAGATGTGAGGATCAAATTCTAAAATCAGAGTCCTTTATTCTTACGATTATGTAAATAAAATTCTACTCTCAGAGCTTCCACTGTTGCGGAACAATCTGAGTCACTTCCTTCTTTAAGTTACCCATTATTTTTTTCTCTTTTTTTTAATGTTATTTTTCTCTAGAAGCTTATAAGATTTTGTTTTTATCCATGAAATTTTTAAGTGTCACCAGGAGCCCCAGGGCTCCTGTTATTGTTGTTAATTCTGCCTGGAGGTCAAGTGTACGCCTCTCCCTCTAAAGAACGCAGATGCACCAAGATGGCATAGCCATCAACTGTAAGCAGGGTCAAGTCCAGACACACAGTCAGCATTAGGGAGGTCTAGCACTAGGCAGCCAGTCTGAACCCTGGCACTGAGTTGCAGCAACTGCATTCCTGGAGGTTTGGGGGGGACACAGCAGAACCCTAATCCTTGACCCAAAGCCCCAGGAGACCAATGGGAAAGGAAACAAGTTGGGAATAGATACATAATGGGTGTAAAATATGGATCCAGTTACTGAAACCAGTGTATAAAATAGCAGAGTGATGACCAGGGTGAGCAGGCAATGTCACAGAGCCCTAGCATCAGTAAACAAGGAAGTGCCGTTTCAAGAATGCAAATGTCCTGGGGTGCCTGGGACGCTCAGTCAGTTAAGCATCTGACTTTAGCTCAGATCATGATCTCGCAGTTCGTGGGTTCGAGCCCCGCGTTGGACTCTCTGCTGTCAGCATGAAGCCCATTTTAGATCCTCTGTCCCCCTCTCTCTTCTGTCCTCCCCCCCTCTCTCTTTAAAATAAATAAACATTTTAAAAAAAGGGTCAGTCTCAGAAATAAGAGTAATCTGATTCCATTCCTGCTATTCTTCAAGTTCAGATTTAATTAGTAGGTTTCATTAGAAGGTATTTTCTACGTTTTTCTTCCTTTTTTCCAGAATATAGGTGATTAAAATTCATGTAAGTCAAGATCTCCGCATGCACCTTAGTTTAAGCCTCCTCATCATTTCACCAATAGTAGCTGAAGAAGTGATTTTCCAAAAGCTTATCAGAGGGAAAATTAGCCTCCACCCCAGGAAATTTGTGAGCAAACCAAATAGAACTATTCTCAGCGGGACTATGAGAAATAAAATTCGACCACAGAGATATGCTGAGTCATCCTCAAGAGACTCTAAACTCCCAGGTTCTTAGGCTGCAGGTTGGATACCTTCGCTGCCTTGGAGAGGAAGTGACATAGCCATTTCCACTCTTACTTCATTGGCTAGACTGGGTCACATGTTCCCACCGAGCTGCAAGGGAGAGTGGGAATGCAGTTGTTCCTATGAGAGGCGACGTTAACGTGTATACAAAGGCAGTCGTCCCCCCAAGTGAGTGTAGAAAAGACACCCTGACACTGAGGCTGAAGGTCAGACACTGGACTGGTAGTGAATTCACTAAAGTTATGCCCATCAGCAGGATTTCTCTTGGCAACACCAAAGTGTCAGGTTGTGCTTTCCATTAAAACACACACACAGGGGCACCTGGGTGGCTCACTGGGTTAAGCGTCCCCACATCGGCTCAGGTCATGATCTCATGGTGTATGAATTCGAGTAGGGCTCTGCACTGACTGTGCAGAGCCTGCCTGGGCTTCTCTCTCTCTCTCTGTGCCCCTCCCCCACTCACTCGTGTGTGTGTGTGTGTGTGTGTGTGTGTGTGTGTGTGTGTGTGCGCACGCTCTCTCTCCCTGAAAATAAATAAAACTTACACACACACACACACACACACACACACACACACACACACACATACACACACACCTACTTGACCCCCCTGACACCAGCAGTATACTTTCTCAACAATGGATTGCAAATGTTAGGGGGTTTTTATTTAATTTTTTTATTATTTTTTTAATGTTTATTTTTGAGGAAGAGACAGAGCACAAGCAGGGGAGGGGCAGAGAGGGAGGGAGACACAGAATCCAAAGCAGGCTCCAGGCTCCGAGCTATCAGCACAGAGCCCAATGGGGGGCTCAAACCCACGAACTGTGAGATCAGGACCTGAGCCCAAATCGGACACCCAACCGGCTGAGCCACCCAGGTGCCCTGCAAATGTTAGGTTTTAAGCTTGCACATTGGACCGCCGTTTGCCAAGGCTGACATCTACAACTCTCTTGAGTTTGTGATGTTAGATACGCAGAATAATAGTACTGGAGCCTTAGAAATAATCAAAATGAGTTAAGTGCAGATGTTGTTAAGCACCCTTTAGAATCATTGTCTGAAGTTTGTAGCTCATAGTTTTCCTTTAATTAAACTCTGCTTGCTCTATTCGGGTGTTTAAATTACACAGAATATGATGTTCTGTCAGATGCTCTTAAGGTTAATGTAGAATTTCCCTCACTAATTTCCGTCTTTCATTCAACATTTCTGTTCTGCTAACACAATGAGATGCAGTGAAATGAGGTTCCTTTCTTGGTGCTTTCTTAGCAATGTGAAGAGCACGGTGCATGCAATGCATGAACAGAGAATGAGTTATAAAGAAAGTTACTGCAAAGACATCCAGAGCCCTCATTTTTTGTAACCCTTCATGTTTGAGAAATTGAAAGACTTTTCTTGAAAAGGTTCAAGTGCTTCTACAAACCTGAAACCCCTCATCCAAAGCTAGCTCTCATCTCTGAGCAGGAGACAACGTGCACCTAAAATCATCAGACGAGGAGAGAAACTGCAGTTTGGGGCCGAGATAAACAGCAGGCACTCAGCTTGCCTTTGAGGGTCCTTGGTACACTTCTGGGCCCCAAAGACAGTGACTTAGCCAATTGGACAGTGGCTAAGTGGGAAAAGGTGAAGTCCAGACCATACAAAATGAGTAATTAAGGGAGGAGAAGGAAGATCTTATACCCACAAGCACTGAAGAAGCCACAGGCTTCATGCTGAAGTGAGATATTTTGTCAGTGTGTTAAATTTGAGGGCACAAATGAGTGAGCTTGAACTTCACGGGAATAGTGATGAGAATTTTTGCTAAGCCTCTCTCTACTAATCAGCTTAACAAGTGTTTTTATAATTTTATCTCTTTTCCATTCCCCCCCCGTTTCCTTTTTTCTTAATTTTTTTTTAGTTTATTTATCTATTTTGAGGTGGGGAGGGGCAGAGAGAGATGGAAAGAGAGAGTCCCAAGCAGGCTCCACTCTGTCAGCACAGAGCCCAACGTGGGGCCCGAACCCATGAACCGTGAGATCATGACCGGAGCTGAAATCAAGAGTAGGATGCTTAACCGACTGAGCCACCCAGATGCCTCTCCCCCCTTCTATTTCTTATCACCCCTTCCTCTTCTGTTGCGCTTTCTTGCTGTGACTTTCTGGATTTCCTTCTTTGTGAGTCAGCCTCATTGGTGACCAGAGGCACCAGACATGATTTAGCCTGGTTGGGAGTAATCAGAGTAAAGCCATCACTGAAATTCTTCCCATCTCTGAAATTCTGTATGACCCTTGACATACCTCATTTGGATGACTAAGTACTTTATGGGAAAACATTGAAGAAGTGTTCACTGGGTCTTCTAGAGATGCTCAGGTACTCCATGCCCCGACACTGGGCCCTCTTGTGGGTCCATTGTCAAATGGGAATGAAGTGTCCCCGGTCTCTGAGCTGTCACCCTTACTGGAGCAGATGTGTCCATAGATATCCCGATGTAAGAGGCCAAGTGTTCCAAGTCAAGATCACTGAGTTCTCCTATTCCTACCACTTCCTTTTATTTACTTAATAAACTCACTTAACCACTTACCCGCTTAGCATGATACTTCTCTAAGACTCTGTCTCCCCACCCATAGAATGAGAATAATATTACCTGCCTTACAGAGTACCATAAGGAACGCATTAGGCAATTCATGTAAACTCTATAGCACGACACCTTGTCGTGTGAGCCCATAATATATATGGCAAATTATCTGCATGGCCTTCAGCTCACTTAGAAGCTCATATCAATATACAGCAGAATATCTGCCATGGACAGAGAACTGGGGAGTGGCGCCCTACCAGTTAACATCCCTAGGCCAAGTACTTTCTAAGGTGCTTTCCAGCTCTCCAGTTAGGTTTCTGTGGATACCGAAATGGCACAGATGGAAGCTTAGCCACCTTAGCAGCATCTGTGATGGAATTTCTGGTAGGCGTAAGTGGTTTGTTGACAACTTTCCTTATTGGCTACTTCAATTCAGTTCAGCCAGCTTTTGGAATTCTTTTAGGTACACGTGTCTTCCCACTCAAGAAACACATAAAACCAGGAGGTTAAAAAACAAAACAAAACAAAACAAACGGGTGATTATGTTGAACTTGTAGATTACCTCTACACCAAACTGATGAATATCAGTTGATTCATTCTTAGCTGACTCTATGTTTTTACCTGTCTAATAAATCCAGTGCAGATATCACTTCCAATCCAAGCCACTCAAACTCTCACTCTTCTGTAGCTTCTGGGAAAATCAGTCATTCCACATTTGTTTGAACGCCTATGTGTCAGGCGTTGTCATATCCGCTAAAGATACAAAATCATGTAAGCTGTGGCTCTTGGAGCTAAAGAGCACAGGATCCGAAAGACCAGTTCTAGTCGAATGCTTCAAGTTCTCCCGCCCTGATTCCATACATTGAACAATGAGTCCTTGATTCTTTATGGTCGGTATTCCAGCAGTCACTCATGTCCAGATTCCCTCTCCTTTCTGAGCACACAAACCACTGCATTCCCGCTCTCCCTTGCAGCTAGGAGGGAGCATGTGACTAAGTGCAGCCAATGAAATACGAGTGGGAATGATTACGTGCCACTTCCCTGCAAAGCAGTTAAGATTAGGGGAAAGTCTCTGTGCTTTCCCTCTCCCTGACATCGGTGGTCTGGAGGCCTCCCCCCCCTCCCCCTTGAAATGGTAGCATCACAAGGTAGACCATGCGCTGATCTGTGAACCTACCGTACCCCACGTCACTGCCTGTTTGTGCAGGACATGTAGAGTGAGCAACTGGAAAGCCTTCTTGTGTTAAACCCCCGAGATTTTTAACATTCCGGCTATAGCGTAGTGCGGGCTGCACTTTCTTTTACTTTAAATAAAGGCTTCCAGGGGTGCCTGGGTGGCTCAGCCAGTTAAGCATCCGACTTCGGCTCAGGTCATGATCTCGCGGTCCGTGAGTTCGAGCCCCGCGTCGGGCTCTGTGCTGACAGCTCAGAGCCTGGAGCCTGCTTCAGATTCGGTGTCTCCCTCTCTCTCTGACCCTCCCCTGTTCATGCTCTGTCTCGCTCTGTCTCAAAAATAAATAAAACATTAAAAAAAATTTTTTTTAAATAAATAAAGGCTTCCAGCCACAGACAGAGCATACACTCACCTATGCATATTAACTACCTTCTCTTCTTGGAACCAAATGTTTGAGGTTGAAGATTATTTAAAACATCACTTGTGCTATATGGGGCACAGGCTAAAACACCAAGAAAATTTCAATCCTGTCACCAAATATGTCTCTGTCCTATGTATATTTTATACACAGCAGTGCTTTTATATAATTGCTTAGCTTATTTGTTAATGCTAGTAAATTGGACGAATTATTTTTAGTATATTTAATACTAAAGTGGGCACATTTTGTGTTGTGATAAATAAATCCAAGTCTTCAAATCCTTTCCAAAGAAAACGCTTTTTTACTGAGTTTTCGAGTTGAAGAATAACCTGTGTTGATAATATAAGGGTTGGTTATGAGAAGCTGACTTGAGAGTATAACACAGTATCACAAATCTCTAGATCACAAGCAAATCGAAGGTCATTTTCTCTACAGTATATTGCTGCATGGGTTATTATAAACCACTGCAATTGATTTCTCACTATTATTAAAAATTTTTAAGTTTATTTATTTATTTTGAGAAAGAGAGAGAGAGACAGCAGTGGAGAGGCAGAGAGAAAGAGAGAGAATTCCAAGCAGGCTCCACACTGTCAGCACAGAGCCCGATGTGGGGCTCAAACTCATGAACGGTGGTGACATCATGATCTGAGCCCAAAGCAAGAGGCAGACACCTAACCGACTGAGCTGCCCAGGTGCCCCTCCCAGTATTATTAAACTTGTACAACTACTCTTTCATAATTAGAAAATTTCTGAGTACAGGTGGTCCCCAACTTACAATAGTTCAACTTTTAAGTTTATTTTTTGAGAGAAAGAGAGAGTAAGCACGAGTGGGGGAGGGGCAGAGAAAGAGGGAGAGAGAGAGAGGATCTCAAGCAGGCTCAGCACTGTCAGCACAGAGCCCAATGCAGGTCTCAAACTCACGAACCATGAGATCACGACCTGAGCTGAAGTTGGAAGCTTAACCGACTGAGCCCCCCAGGGGCCCTGCAATGGTTTGACTTTGACTAGCAATAGGCAGTCAGATCCTCTCTTGTGATTCTGGGCAGGGGGCAGCCATACGATCACGAGGGTCAACAACTGAAACACTTACAACCCTTCTGTCTCCACACGACCCTTCTGCTTTTCACTTTCAGTAGAGTATTCAATCAATTACATGAAATAGTCAACACTTTATTATCAAATAGGCTTTGTGTTAAATGACTTTGCCCAACCGTAGGCTCATGTAAGTGTTCTGAGCCCATGTAAGGTAGGCTAAGCTAAGCTATGATGTTCAGTGGGTTAGGTGTATTAAATGCACTATTGACTTAATATGTTCGACTTACAATAGGTTTATTGAGATGTAACCCCATTTTAAGTTGAGAAAGATCTGTATTCAAAATATTTGACTCCTCTTTTGCAAAGAAAGAGTCATAAATGTATAAACAACTGGTAAATATTAGATAAAGTTAGAGGTATCCAGCATTTCTATATACTAATAAGTGATGTAATAAGTTTTAAAATACATTTACACGTGCATGTTGATTTTGCATGTATTGATAACTGAAAAAAGACGAAACAAAGGAAGTTCTTTTCCTTTTATTATTATTTGTTTTCAGTATCAGGTGGGGATGTAGCTACAGAAAATCAAACTCCAGGTGAAAATGGAAACATTCAGTAAAACACTTGCATATTTGCTTCTCCATACCACTGTATGACTGTTCAGAGACATCTGTGTAATTGGTAACATCCTAAACTTTCATATTCAACTCATGAAACTTACAACCTACTTGTATATACATGACAGGAAACTAGAAAACAATCCACAGCCAAGCTCCTACCTTTATTAAAGTCTTATTCCCTTGCATCCAAGTAAATTCTATGCTTAGGGGCCTCTCTATATGAGGAACGTATGAGCTCCTTGAGTTTTGCCCAGTATCTGTCTCTACCCCCAGCACATCCCTGTCTCACCAAAGTATCCTCTGCCCTGGACCCAGTAATCTTCACCCCTTCCATGGTCCTACATTAACAGCAGGTGTAATGTCCAAGCTCCTAATCATACTACTCAAGTTCCTCTGGAACCTGGCCCTGGCTACCTCTCCAGACTCAGCTACTCTCCTGTCCCCAACAAAATACCCCATGTGAGGTTTATCAAAGTGTGAGCTACAAAATGACCATATGAGATCCGGCTTGGATGTCAGCACCTCAGGGAAGCCTTCTCCAAATCCCCAAGTAGGATTGGATGCCCCTCTTTGGTGCTCATTCCCTTTACAGCACTCAGCACAGAACAATTGTCTTTCTCTTTGTCTATTTTCTCCATAAAGCCCAGGAGCTCTATGAGAGCAGGAACACTTGCCTCTTCTCTGTACTTGCCTACTTCCTAGCAGTGATCCTGGGTGTTATAGAATGAGGAGGTAACAAGGAATTGTGCCTTGCTAACCATTTGGTAGCTGCAGGCATAAAACACAGGGCCAATGGTGTGCTGGAACCACATCACATCAGCTTGTGAGAGCCAGCTATGCACAATTCTTCCCAAGTCTTCATATAGTGACATCCATTTGGTGGCTTGAAAGTACCTATGGTAGCTGGAAATGCCACCAAAATTGCTAAATGGTACAAATCATGTTTATTTTTCCTTCTAATGATCTGATTGTTTCCATTTACATTCACATTGCTGCAAAAACATTTATGTCTACTTTGGTAAAGTGGCAAATGGTGCAAATATACCACAGATTCAAGTTAGATAAGCTCAGATACATCAGGATTTGAAAACCAAAAATAACGCTTTTGTCATTTAAAATTTGATGCTTTCCCAGTCACAGCTTCATGACTGGTTTGAGAAGGATTTGTGATTTTCTTCAGTAATGACTGCCTAAGAATCTGAGTAATTGATGATTCTGTGTATAGTAACTATGTCGATTTTGTTAATTTTGTCATCTTAACAACCACATCAGATTAATTGTGCAGAAATTCCATAAATATTAGCATGTATTTTGGGGAGTGGTGGTGTTTATGACAAATGGGAAAACACATTTATTTAGTTCTAACAAAAAAGCAGTGAGTCTTTACCCAACCAGCTATCTCTGAAACATCCTCTAAATAAAAGTTTCAGGCCAATAGGCCTTCTACCAGATAGAAGGGGTTTTTTCCCCAAGTGTTTATTTCAATTCCAGCTGGTTAACGTACAGTGCAATATTAGGTTCAGATGTAGGACCAGATCAAAGTTTGCACAGATCTTAAAGTACCCATTTCTCCCATTGTGTTATGAAAATACCAGATGGGGACTGCTCTGGGTTTTAATAGGAATGGTTCTCTCCCTACCACTTTCCATGGCTTGTAAATAGACTCAGAAAAGGATTCAGGTAAAAAGCATGATTTCAGACTGTGAACTATGTCAGAAACGTCCTAGAGAATCTCAAAAGCTAAACGTTTTCTATGACACAGTTTAGTAGTTCCCCAAAATCACTGTTGCTGGCCACCCTAGATGCATCAGAATCACCTGGGGAGCTGGTTACAAATACACATCCCTGTGCCCCACAACAAGAGGGACTATGGTGAGCCCTGGGACTCTATATTTTTTACAAGCTCCCCAGATAAGTCCAGTCTATTGATTGTAATTTTTGACCCTAAGTCCCCTCTTGAAAACATTTTGTTTTAGTTTACAAGTTTGTCTTCCTTTTACTTTACAACGCACACTCTCAGATTTGAGTAATGGCCATGAAGAGAAGCCAGAATTCATCAGTAACATTAACAAATGGCCAAAAAAGGTTTTTAATACAGAATGCAAAGTATTGCGCTTACACACGAGAAATGAAAGGGAAGTGGGAGCAATTATCTCAATAATTTAGCTTCTCTTCCCTGATGACCCACCCACATAATTGAAGGGCAGGTGGTCTAATCATTGATTTTTCCAGATGATTTTCCAACTCTTCTTTTCGAATATGTACAGCTATTCTTTTTCTTTTTTTAATATTTATTTATTTTGAGAGAGAGTGTACAGCTATTCTTAAATTGGAATTTATTGGCAGAATGGCAACTTAGTGTGTCAAAAAATACACCATTTCTTTTCTGAACAGTTTTTCCTTATCTCAGTTGAGTTTGCCTTTGCATTCACGTCAAGAATTACATGTAGATTTTAAAAGTATGTGATGGACCACACAGGAGCTATGAGTTAATACTCTACTTTAGAATGTCATTCTCTTAGAACATAAACACTTGTAACAGAAACACAGGGTGTTTTCGTTAGCGCCCATAAGTGCATAACCATTCTCACTTTTGTATTTGGTGGCACGTTTTCTTTGAAAATGATGTTTCTCTGCTCTAAAGCCATAGATTTCTTATGCTACCCTGTTGTTGAATGCCTCCAGATGTCATTATAGCAACATGTGATCTTTGTCTTAATTCATAAAACATTTTAAAAATTCACGCCAACACTTGGAATCCCTAGGAGCACCCTATTTCTGGAAATAACAATATTAAGACTTAAAATCATGGGTAACAATATTTAAATACAGGAAATAATTTGACTGTGGGTTGTGTTTTTTGGGTTTGGTTTGGTTTTTTTCTTTTTTCTTTCTTTCTTTTTTTTTTTTTTTTTTATCTACATCATTGACTTTATCGCCTTGGTTCTATGGTTCAAATGTCTTGTCCAGAGCCATTCATTTAATTACTTTTTCAAAACATTCATAACACAACATGGCTATAACTATACAGCTTCTGACCTTTACTGGAATTATAATGAAGATCAATTATAGTGTTTGATCTGGCCTTCCTTTCTAAGTGTTACCATTAATTCAAATTAAAATGCTATGTCAATGTGCTTCCTACCATACATGGAAACGAAGACCTCTTTTATTGACAGTAGGGATAATTTGGGATGATAAGGATAAGAGTAGATTATGTTATCTTTATTTTCACAAAAACTCAAGTCAAAGGTTAAAATAATCAGAATATTACAAATATTTTGGAAACTAAAATAAGACATAGGAATTAGACATTAGTCACAAATAAATATACTATGGTAGGGTGGAAAGAGTCTTGTTGCAAAATACAAGAGCCTTGAGTTCTAATCAACGCTAGGCTACTATCAAGCTGTGTGACTTTGGAAAAACTGTTTAATTTCTCTGAGCATCAGCTTTCTTGGTCATTATATAAGGCTATTGAATTGGATCATCCCTTCAGTCTTATGGAACCCTAGTGATTTGGATGGCGGAAAGTAAAATCACTTAAAATTAGTAAACTATAGTGGTTGGAAGTCATTTCAGCATGATAGTTTGAGGCCACAGAGGGTTGGAAACATGAGAGCAAATGTTTTCAAAGATTTTATTCAAGAACAAGCTGGAAATAGTTGTTGATCATGACACTATAGAGTTATCTATAGCCCAGAATTACAGCTAGCAAGGTCCTTAGAATAAGAGCGACATATCTAGAAAGAAGCCCATAAAGTAGAAATAGTGGGAAAAAATACTTTTAAGTTGATTAAAGACAAAAATAGCACTGCGACCCAATTTGGATTCAGTTTACAAAAATAATTGTAATGCGCTTCAATCTAAAGTGGTTGTTCCTTCTGGGCAAAGGCAAAAGTTGAAAAAAATTGACAAAATTTAAAAATAGGTCAAGAACTACCAAATGTATGGTTCCCATCCCAGACTGTGAAAGTGTGAAAAATGAATCGGAATACAGATACAGAAAATGCATATATAATTTGAAGAAGAGACTCAGCTGAGAAACATGAGGTGCAGATTTAGAATCTAGCTCATCTTTGAGATTTAAATACTCATGATGGATTTCCACTAGCTGGAAATAATAGAATGGAGAGTATTTAATAAAAAGAGCACTTTCAGAAAAATAAGTACTTAAGCAGTGCTACAGAATGACTTCAGTTCAGCACAAACACATATAAATTTCACCAGTTTGCTTCCCTTCATAGACGAATCATCTTTTTGTTGGGTGGGAGGGGTCAAGGAGGGAGTAACATAATTCCGTCAAAAAGTCACTGGCCAAGTTTAAGACCTTTGAATTATAAAATATCCCCTTATTTCAGGCAGTGTGAAATTGTGAATCTCAGAAATACGGTGATTGGTCTACTTTTCCTCTCTCCCTCTTCCCCAGCTCATTTATTCTATTCAATACTTCCATTCTTTTGTAATTATTTCTGGTGAGAGAGGGGTCACCACTGACCCCTTGGGTCTGATCAATCCCCAACCAATCTTTGTCTAAACAGCATTTATCTTTGAACCACATCCTTAAACCTTTAAATTATTTTCATAGCCCTTTTTAGCTTCCCTCTTTCATACTGTATAGCAGGTTAGGATTGACAACCTGGCTCTGCCACTAAGTAGCTTGATGACCCTGGGAAATCATTCTCCTATGGTCCTCAATTCCCTCATCTATAAAATGAACGTCCATAAGGTCCCATTTTGGTCCATAGTTTGATGGATTATATTTGTACCATCTTATATGGATATCACTTGTATGCTTTGTTCACCGTCTTTATACTTCTGCAGTCCTTTTGGGGATTCAGTATGCATTTATTCATGGGCAACATCCCAAGAGAAGCAGACACTTTCGTGTGAACTCAGAAATTAACACAATCCGGCTATTCAAATCACACATTTAACCATTTGCTCATTCAACAAACATTTACTAAGACCCTACTAAGTGCCACTAGGGTGGAGAACTCCAAATACAGTGAAAGAACAAACAAGAAAACGTAAAATTATAATACAGTGTGATAAGGGCTATGACAGGGACACAGGTCCTAAAGAACAGAAAAGGAGCAAAACTTGAGAGGTTTTCTAATTATGTAAAATTCAGGAGAGGTTTTTGAAATATACCACTAGTTTATCAATTTCTGTTTTGAAAATTTATAGCCAAAATGGTGAAGCGGTAGCTTTTATTTTACAGGCATTTAAATGGGAATACATCTAAAGTAAGGCTAATGTGAATATTCAGCAGGCTCACTGGAGTCAATAAATCATGTTTCTTTGAAAGTATCAACCATAAACAAACAGGAACGTACTAACCAGAAGCAATGACAAGAAGAGAGAAAAAAGAATATGTCTGCACTATCCCGGAACCACACTGAATATGCACTTTGAAAGGTGCACTAAGGATACATTCATTAAAACCACAAAGAGAACCATACGTTTGCTGGATTTGAGTACTTTGTCTTTTTGTATGATTAATTATTCCTGTCAACTTCAAATCTGAAAATATGGAGGGAAAATATAGGGTGCCTCTAGAGAAGGACTGGGGGAAATTCCTATAGATCTTCCCCCAACCTCATTTTGAATAAAATAACCACATTTCTCTGTTAAGTTTGTTAGCTCAGGAAAGAAAGGAGTGTGAACCGAACATTTCAATAATGTCTACAGAAGTAGAACACTGAGACAATTATCTAATAGGATCTAGGGATGGAGACTTCTAGAAAAGCAGAAGGAAATTGGCCTGTGTCACCTCTGTAAGTTGTCTACAGTGATTACGTTGCTTCATCAAACTTTCATCTCCCCATTTTACTTTCTAGTTGATTCCACAGTCCAAAAATACACCCCCTGCTGAGTCCTCATGGGAAAAGTCAGTATTAAACTGATATGCAGTATTAAATATGCAGTATTAAAACAATCATCCAGATAATTCCAGACTATAGATCCCATCTGGGACATCTTTGAAGAAAAGGTACTTGTTCCCTTTATTTTTGTGAAAGTATAGTCTTGGGGTGTGGCAGATGCCTCTGATTCTCCATGTGACGTGTTCAGAACACGTCTGATTTCACCTACAGCTGCGGTGGACACTTTTGTGTGAACTCAGAGTCATCTCATGTGGCAGCATCCTACCTCAAGAGCTTGCCATGCTGTCTTTCTGCTGTTTTCCCAGGGCTTTCCCCAGTGGCAAGGGGATAAGAATATTCCTTCCACATACGAAAGATGTGAGATTATGATTCCCAAGAACCATCCTTAACCAATGAGAGACAAAGCCCAGTGGGTACATTGTCCTACCTCTGTCAAGTGGACAATTCTGACAGGAATTCTGTACACTTTTCAGGAGATCCCAACCTAGTTGGGACCCTACTGCCTACTGTGGTGGTCTCAATCACATATTGGTTTTTCCTCCTAACCTGACCTCCTCTCTCTGCTCCCTTACTCCTGCTCTTGGAATTAACTCCCAGGTAAACCACCTGTACTTGGAGCCCTGTCTTTAGCTCTACATTCAGGAGAACCTAAAATAAGATAGTATGGTAGAGAAATTGTCCTGTGTTCATCACAGTTTCCCCTTCCTGGGTTTGAATGAAAACACCATTCACCGTCCTTCCTAAAGTACTGCTAAGGTCCCTATGACACAATTCTGAACACTGGAATGTCAACAGAAGTGACTTAATCTGTTAAAAAAAACATCCTCTGCAGTATCGCGACCCGTTTTTCCCCTTTCTTGGAAACCTGAGGCTTACATGTTCCAAATAGCATAGTCACAAAATGGAGGACAGCCATCTGAGCTGAATAGGCCTTTGTCTGAATGAGAAATAAATGTGTGTTATGATAAATTACAGATATTCCATGTTAATTTGTTACTGAACATATTATTTCCTATTCCAATATACTTGGTTAATTGCAACATATCCTATACCGTATCTTAGATGGCAAAAAAAAAAAAAAGATCTGCATATTTAAAGTTTAGAACCAGGCACCGAAGGTACTCAAACCATGTTAGTTTAGTTGAAAGTATGAATAGAGTAACAAATGAAGCCCACCCTGTGTCTATCTGTATATACAGCTTCATTTTATATACATACACTTGTATTATTATATATATAGCATAGTGTATATATATATATATATATAGTATCTATGTAAATGTACATATATTATATTATGTATATATACATATTATATCATGTATAATATGTGTATTATGTATGTATATTATGTATATATATATATACATATTATATTATGTGTGTATATATATATATATATATACACACAATATTATCATTATGTTGCTAGCAACCTACAAGCAGGGGTAAAGTCTCAAAAATTTTATCCTTAACACACAGAATGATGTCAATAGTTTCTTAAGGACTGATGAATATTTCGGCATTCAAAACACCCTTCTAAAGAGAACTACATTATTGCTTTAGAAAATAAAAAGCTGTCAGTTCAAATAAATATATATTTTAGGAAACCAAATGCGTTTGAAGTATTTTGAGGGTATGGTATTAGCCAGTTTGAAAAAAAAAAAGAACAACAACAACCAGTCAATTCTGTTCAACAACCTGAAGGGTTTCTGTTTGTTTTATTTTGTCTTAACAAAATATCCCAGTTTGATTTAATCAACCAGCTATTTTTTTTTTTTGGTGCCATCCAGAGAGAGTAAAATGGAATTTTGCTAGATTTATAGTTCTTTTTAATTTTTTTCCAATACTCCTGAAGTTTTGTCTTGCTTGTAATCAATGCACTATGAAGAATTTTTCAATAAGTCACTCAAACCTTAATTATTGAATCTTCAGATAACTTAAAGAATTGTGGACTTAACTCCCCTTTTGTGCTATCTATGCAGAAGAGCTTTGGCAAACCTATTCAAAATGTTAATGAAAAATGTTGAAGGATAGTAAACTGCTTAGAGAAACAAATGCTTCCAAGGACATTAGCAAAATCAACTTGAATACAAACAATGAGTCGGTTACAAATTATCCTTATCTATTAATTAAAATAAAGCTCATTAAATGTTCTGTTAGACTATGCTTTAGTGATATTATTGAAATTAGTTTAGGGCAATAAAATTTATATAGATAAAGTGAATTCTAAATACTGAAGACATTTCACCAATTCAGACTAGCCATTTCTCTAATGAGTCTGACTCGACAGGGCTTTGCAATGTCTGAAGAAAGGTAATTTGGAGGAACTAATGTGGTCTTTATTGATTTTTCACACTGCCAAGTTTTTATCTTCAGAATACTTGGGCCTTATCTGTATAGATATGTGCGTACATTTACCTTCGGGGAAATACTCAGAAGTTTCTACTTAGCCTAATCCCAATTTAGTCTCCATATCCTTTCGTTCATGGGACCATTTTTATTAGTGAGTAGTAACTGATGTGAATGAAAGTTTCCATTGTCTTCAGATCACTTGCAAATATATGTGTCTCTCCTAGTCAGATAAAAGAGACAAGCAATGTGTCCTGGACAGAGTATTTAGTTAATCGAAAATAAGGTAGACACTGTTTCACTTTAGGGAACTCTTTCTCTACAGGGGCTCTTCCATTGTGAAGGGTACGTTCCTGTCCGTATTTGCACATGCGTTCACATGAAAAGCATTATTGGAGACCAACGATATGGGCTTGTTTTGAACCTTGCCTGCACGTCACATCAGTATAATCTGTGGATGGTAGAAGTCTTACTGCCAACATCTGCTATTCAGTTTGATCTCGGGAGTTTTCTGGCACATTGAACATGACATTTATTTAAGTGTTAGATTTGTATTATGCTTTTCTGACCGAAAGCTCAAAGAACCAAGTGCAGTGGCATGATTTGACACTAGACATCTGGTCTCAGTATAATCATGATGACACGTTCCAGGCAGCTATCAAATTGGAATTCCTGACTTTGCGGCTAAGGGCGCTTACGCTGAAAAATCTAAGAATCTTTCTGTTTGTTGTTTTTTTTTTTTTTTTTTTTTTTTGAGAGAGAGACTGAGACAGAGTACGAGCAGGGGAGAGGCAGAGAGAGAGAGGGAGACACAGAACCCGTAGCGGGCTCCAGGCTCCGGGGCTCAAACTCACTAACCGCGAGATCGTGACCTGAGCCAAAGTCAAATGCTTAACCAACTGAGCCACCCATGTGCCCCTGAAAAGTCTAAGAATCTTAAAGGGGTTCAGCTTCATAAATTAATCGACATAATACAACTCGACAAAAGGCAAACATTAAAAAGGCTCGAATTCTGTGTTTCGTTACCACTTGGCTTAGCTTCTTTGTTGTTAAGCATTTTGCTCAGGTAAGAATATCTGGAAAGGGCTTACTCTCCAAAGGAAAGCAATCTTGTGTAGACTCTGGCAAAAACAAGCCAGAAGTAAAATGAATTCTATGCTGGGGCATATAAATTTACCGTAAGTCATGCAAATGAGGAGGTGATGCACCTGTGAGGTGATGAGGAACCTATAATAGAATCTTCTTAGAGGACAGCAAGACAGTGAAGATTAGGAACAGGATGGATTACATAATGGAATTTCTGATTACACTTGAATAAATGCGCTGCAGAATTTTCAGCTACTGTATAGTCATGAAGTATTAGACTGTATAGCATGCGGTCTCACTCGTCGTCATTTAGGACAGAAAGTGCTCTACAAAATAATAAGCCAAAATCTACCAGTATAACTATAGTTTAAAGGACACTTTTGTGAGAGATGCTTTAAAAAGTTATCAAAAAGGCATGCTGGTTCAGGAAGGACAAAGTCATAGAGTAAAATTCTGTAACAAATGTGCGTTTGTGGAAGGATTCCAGAATATCAACTGATTCAGGAACCATACATCTCTTAAAACCAAAAACTTCAAAAATGCAAGAATAAAAATACGTTCACCAGGACCATTCTGAAATGATAAGTAGGTAAAGGGGGGAAAGATAATGGCATGACCATCACTGGACTTTACTTGGCTCATCTAGCATTTTCTGCAGGGTTCATCTCTGTTTGCTGTATTTCTCTTACCCAGATATCACCAAACATTATTAGTTTTAACTACCCTCCTTATCAAGATCTGTGTTACAAGTAAGGAGAAACCAGTATGAAGTCATACCAAGGCGTATTTGCATCTTGACATTTGACATTGGCCAAGCTACTTAATCTCCCTGAAATTGGTGTGCTCATCAGAATGATGAGATGATAGAATGGTGGCGATAGCCCCTCCATCAATAGGTTGGTGTGAGAATTACGTGAGATAATCCGTGTCAAGGGTGTGGCAGTTTCCGGCACTCTCCACCTTGTTTTTCATACCATTTCATGTTAACGGGGCGTGTACCTGAAAGGAAGTCTCTGCTTGTGTGTATCTCCATCCACATAACTGCGTGTTTCATTCCTACAGTGAGTGCCCGTGAGACGAAGGTCACCACCTTCGACACAGCACGTGTGGCCTTCCACAGCAGTTTGCCAATTTTGTTAAGGGTGCAGACTCTGAGGCCTGAATGCCAGGGTTCCAACCTGTGACTGACTAGCTGTGGGGCCTGTATAAGGTGATCAGTCTTGCTCCGTCTCAGTCTCTTCATTTGTACTGTAGGGATGAGCATCCCCACCCCCCCATCACGGGGCTCTCATGAGGATTAAGTTCAATTTTGTACATAAAGCTCTTAACACCTTCACCACACAGTTAGTGCCCCGTGCATGGCACCATGTTGTGGTTACCACTATCATCGGTTTTATTATGACCGGATACTTATTATGTGCAATACCAGAATAGGCATTTAGAGAATTCATTCAACATTTATGTTTTTGGTCACGTACATCTGCATTGGATGCTGTTGTAGGCGCTGGGGATCTGGTAGAAGGCAAAAAAGACAAAATCCCTGCCTTCAAAATGCTGGCATCGACCAACTGAGGAATATCTTCACTATGCATCACTTTGGTAGGGGAGTCCTGAGAACAATTGAGAATTAAAATGGAGGGCGCCTGGCTGGCTCAGTCAGTTGAGCATCTGACTTCGGCTCAGGTCATGATCTCACGGTGCGTGGGTTGGAGCCCCACATCGGGTGAGCACGAGCCCTGCTTCTCCCTCTCTCTCCTCCCTCCCCCCCCCACCCCGCCCCTCGTGGGATTCTGCCCCTCGCTCACTTGCACCCTCTCTCTCTCAAAATAGACAAATAAATAAAATGCAGTGCAATGATAAGTGAGAGCACAGGGAAGGGGTAAACGAAGAGAAGGGGCACTTGACCCAGTTTTGTGCAAGGAAAAGTGAGGCAAGCTTCCTGGTGGTAGTAAAGTCTATTGATTGAACAAGCTCTTACATAATGCCTGCTGTGTGCCAGGGGAATTGTTCTAAGCGCTTTACAAATGAGCTATTACTGTTTTAATTTCATTTAATTCATTTACTTTTCCTAATAACACCGTGACGCGGGGAAACCGAAGCACCCCTGGGTTAAGTAACTTGCTCAAAGTCGAGAAACTAGAAGGTGGTTCCATAGTTCGCACTCCTAACCGCAGTGTGCTATGCTGTTTCTCCCCCTCGCTAGGTTTTTAGAAGGTGTGTGTTGGGGTGAGCTGGGGTGCAAAGGAATAGCACTCAGTAGCCCACGGGAGCCTGGGAGACGTTTGACGTCAGTGGAGTAATGGAAAGGAATCCGAAGGAAGATCAGAAAAAGACAAGGGAGAGTGATTATGAAGATTCTAGAAAGCCACGAGGGGGATTTTGTAATTTTGTATAACACGTATAGCTAGCAGTATATGACGATACGTTATAGTGCCCTGTCTTTATGACGCAAGTATATTTTACAGCTTCTAATAGAAATCAAGGGACATGATTATTAGTTAATTTATTTGCGGTTTTCATGGTGATTATTTGTACTTAAGTTATCTCTGTTGTAAGTAACCGTGCATAAGGTTCTTGTTAGGAAAGCCTAGCATTCTAAGATAGTGTTGTCAAAGTTCGTAAATAACAGAAGTAAAATGAATGAATCACTGAAGTAGTAATTAGTAAAAGTTTATTGTGCACACACCAAAAAGACAAGACCATTTGCCGACCAGGACTCAAACCAAAACATGGAAGGAGGCCCAGGAGCTTGTACAGTGAGAAGGCAGGGACTGATGATTCTTCACAGCGACTGCTTCTAATATTAGAATTTTATTTATTTATTTTTTTTGAGAGAGAGACAACACACGAGTAGGGGAGGGGCAGAGAGAGAGGGAGAGAGAGAGAATCCCAAGCAGACTCTACACTGGGAGCACAGAGCCTGATGTGGGGCTCGAACCCACAAATAGTAAGATCATGACCTGAGCCGAGGTTAAGAGCCGGACGCTTAACCAACCGAGCCACCCAGGTACCCCTAATGTTAGAATTTTCTTAAATGATAGGGAACTGGTCAGTGGTTATCTCACATTAACCTTGGGAAAGTTTAAGTTTGGCTTATGATTTCCAGAGACATAGGCAAGGAATGACCCAAGACAACTCAGTCTTACAAAATAAGCTAAATTAAGTTTTGCTTGTAGGAGCAAACTGGTTTTGTCAGCTGAGGAAATTTTCAAGGCTGGACTCTGGTTTTTTTTTTGTTTTTTTTTTTTTTTAATTTTTTTTTTTTCAACGTTTATTTATCTTTGGGACAGAGAGAGACAGAGCATGAACGGGGGAGGGGCAGAGAGAGAGGGAGACACAGAATCGGAAACAGGCTCCAGGCTCTGAGCCATCAGCCCAGAGCCCGACGCGGGGCTCGAACTCACGGACCGCGAGATCGTGACCTGGCTGAAGTCGGACGCTTAACCGACTGCGCCACCCAGGCGCCCCTGGACTCTGTTTTTTTATTTTAACAATGGGATTGCCAAAGGGTAACCCAAATGATCAACACAGAGCTAGCTTCCATGTTCAGGAAAAAACCTAACTGTGGTTTTCTTTTTTCCCATGAGCGATTTTATATTTCCTCCATATATACCCACAGCCCAGAGTAGACTCTTACTAAACACTCTTTGAATGACTGGAATTTCTGCTTCATAGAAGGCTCTGGCTGGGGACGCGTACTTAGAACACTCAATAAAGTCTACAAATAAGATTTGTAACTAATGGACATTTAATAGGTACTTAATAAAATACAAGCTGCTTTTGTTATAAAAGAAAGAGATGATCATGGAAAAATAATCAAGTTGCCTTAAGACGTATAAAAGAGAATAGTCTACTTCCTTCCCCCCCCCCACCAAAAATGCTAATCCTAGTACCAGAAATAACCGCTAAGTTTTTTTGTGTGTAATTTGTCCAGAAATAATGTATAGAGATATAAAGTTGCACTTATCTATAAAATAGGATCATACCAACCCATACTCTAACGCAACTTGTCTTTTTCACTCCACAATATATGTTAGGTATCTTTCTTATACATTTCCCTGAATATTGTTGTTCTTTTCCCTTCTAACATGGATGCCGCAACAGACATAGTTCTGTATCTGTAGTTGATCACGTGTGCAAATGTATCTGTATAGCAAATGCCTAAAAGGCAAATCACTAAGTCAAAAGTTACATGCGCTTAAATTTTAAGAATTCCAATTTGTCCTTCAAAATACTTTTCCCCAATTGACAGTTCTATTAACACTGTGTGAACGCTTGCTTCTTCTCACCCTTTCCAGTTGTGTCCTCTCAAAACCACGTTTTATCTTGTCCAATCTGCGAGTTTAAAAGTATTTTGTCATTTTGTATCGCCTAAATTATCGGCGAGCACATGCATTTTTTAATATTCGTTCAATTCTTTTTAATATGATCTGTCTCACTCTCTCCTTTTGCCTATTATTATCAGGTTGCTTTTCCTTATTTATTCATGTATATGAGCTATTTCAATATTAAGAAAATTCGTGTCTTATCTGGCCTGGATGTGAGAAACCTTTCTTTCCAAATATGTCACTTTTATTTAGACTGTTACAATATCTTTGTCAAGCAGACGTTTTTAAGACTTATATAGTCAACTCACCATTCTTTTCTTTTTTCCACTTATGTTTTTTGTGTGTGCATGTGTTGGAAAGGTCTTCTCTCCAAGTGTATATTTACATTTTCCCGTGTTTCCATCTGGTCTATTTGTGCTTTTTTCCATTCAAGTATTTGATCTGTGAGTTATACGCTTCAGAGTAAGGAGGGAAGTAGGAAACAGGATTGACAGCTACCTCTACAGATAGCTAGCCAGCTGCCCCGGTATCATTTCGGTGTTTTTCAGGTATCGAGATATAATTCACGTATAACGTTTGTAAGTTTAAGGTGTACGATGTGATGATCCGATGCGCATGTATATTGTGAAATGATTGCCGCAATACGGTTGAGCTAACACATCCTTCGTCTCATATAATGACCATATGTGTGTGTGTGTGTGGTGGTGGTGAGCACATTTAAGAGTTTCTCTGAGCCACTTTCAGGTGCACAATACAGTATTGTTAACTAGAGTCACCATGCTGTGTATCACATCCCCAGAATCGATTCCTCTTATAACTGGAAGTGTGTACCCTTTGACCAACGTCTCATTTCCCTCACCCCCTAGCACCTGACAACTACCAATCTACTGTTTCTATGATGGAGTTTTCTTTTTTTCTTTTTCTTTCGTTTTTCTCTTTAGATTCCACGTGTAAGCGAGATCACACAATATTTGTCTCTCTGTGTCTAGCTTATTTCACTTAGCATCATGTCTTCCGGGTCCATCCGCGTTGTCGCAGATGGCAGGCTTTCGTTCTCTTTTACCGCGGAATAATATTTCATTGTATATACATTGAATTTTCCCACTCTTAAAGATGCTACTTTACCGCAAACTACATGCCACAAGTGTTGGGATCTAGCTGGACTCTCTGTTCTGTTCATCAGTCAGCTCATGTCCCAGAGTCAGTTTTGATGATTGTTGATTTATGCAATGTTGTAGTATAGAATCAGCCTAGGTCCCCTTCCTTGCTCTTATTTTTCAGAAGATTCCTGTTCTCGTATTTTCTTATCCAGATGAACTTTAGAATCATTTTTAAGGGGCGCCTGGGTGGCTCAGTCAGTTAAGCGTCTGACTCTTGATTTCAGCTCAGGTCATGATCTCACAGTTTGTTAGTTCAAGCCCCGCATAGTTGGGCTCTGTGGTGACAGCTCAGAGCCTGGAGCCCACTTTGGAATCTGTGTCTCCCTTTCTCTCTGCTCCTCCCCTACTCACGCTCCTTCTCTCTCTCCTTCAAAAATAAATAAACATTCAAACAAAATTTAGAATCATTTTTCAGGTTGTATCTACAATGATGTTAGGGCTGATTAGAATTGCCTATAATATATTGATCAATTTAAACAGAATCAATAATTTTGAATATTGAAGCTCATTACCCAACAATTTGATGTATGTTTCCACTTGCTTAACGCTACTTTTGGGGTGCCTGGGTGGCTCAGTCAGTTGAGCATCCGACTTTGGCTCAGGTCACGATCTCACGGTTTGTGGGTTCAGGCCCCACATCGGGCTCTCTCCTGTCAGTGCAGAGCCCGCTTTGGATCCTCTGTCTCCCTCTCTCTCTGCCCCTCCCCTGCTCTCGCATATGCTCTCTCTCTCATTAAAAATAATAATAATGCTGCTTTTAAGAACCTCGGTAAATGTTTATAGTTCTTAGTTGATAAGTACTGTGCATTTCTTATGATATTTATGTCTAGGTCTTTTTAAATTTTATTTTCAATAAAAACGCATATATTTCAGGTGTGCAACACTGATGAATTAATACATATATATACACACCCAGTGAAATGATTGCTACAACCAAGCTAATTAACATAGCTCCTCACATCGCTACCATTGTTTTGTGTATGAGAGCACCTGAAATCTACTCTTTTAGCAACTGTCTAGTACTTAATACAATATTATTAACTGTAGTCACCATGCTGCACATTAGATCAATATCTCCCCAGTTTCCCCCACCTCCCCACCCCTGGTAACACTGTTCTACCTCTGCTTCTATTTATTTGACTTTTTCAGATTCTACATATTAGTGAGATCATACAGTTGTGTGTCTGTGTGTGTGTGTGTGTGTGTGTGTGTGTGTGGCATATTTCACTTAGCATGATACCGTGCAGGTTCATGTAGATTGCTGCAAATGTTAGGATCTCTTTCTTCTTTAAGGCTGAATCATATGCCTAGATGTCTTAAATCATATAGCTATTGACGACTGAAGTTTTTCTTCCATTTTATTTCATACCTGGTTAGCTTGTATATATAGAAAAGCCACTGATTAATTTTATTGATTTTGTGATCAGAACCTCACGGAATTCTCCTATTGTTTCTAATAGGGTTTCAATTTATCCTCTTGGCTTTTCCAAATGAAAAACCGTGCAGATGTGGATACTTTTGTCACTTCTTTTCATTTCTTTCATTTGACTAGTTGCATTAGCTAGTGCATCTAGAAAGGTATGTGGCCATGGTAGTCTTAGCTTTGCCTTGTTCCTCATCAGGCAGTTTTTCTGTCCATTTTATTCATTTTAATACCGTTTTGGTGCTCTGGAAGGATTGCTTATACTATTTATAAGGTTATAAAATTCCAGATTTCACTCACCTTACTGTTTTTTTTTCTCCTTTTGGTAATATTGAAGGTTTATATTCTTTGTTTTTGTACTTGTATTTAACTTTCTAAATTTAAGTAATATGAAACATCTATTCGCTGACTTACCAAGTTAAATGATATATGTTGGTGTCTCTTCATGGATGAGGAAGATACTCTTTTTTTAATTGAAAAAAAATTTAATGTTTATTTGTGGGGGTTTTCTTTGAGAGAGAGAAAGATACAGAGCACGAGTGGGGCAGGGTTAGAGAGAGAGAGAGGGAGACACAGAGTCCAAAGCAGGCTCCAGGCTCTGAGCTGTCAGCACAGAGCCCGACGTGGGGCTCAAACTGACAAACTACAAGATCATGACCTGAGCTGATGAGCCACCCAGTCGCCCCTTTCATTTTTTTTAATGTTTATTTATATTTGAGAGAGACAGAGACAGAGCGTGAACTGGGGAGGTGCAGAGAGAGACAGAGACAGAATCCGAAGCAGGCTTCAGGCTCTGAGCTGTCAGCAGAGAGCCCGATGCGGGGCTCAAACTCACAAACGGTGAGAGCATGACCTGAGCCGAAGTCGGACGCTTAACCGACTGAGCCACCCAGGCGCCCCATAAAGAAGGTATTCTTAAACTTCCTCCCATTCTCCTCCTCCCTTACACATCCACATTTTTGGCAGCTCTATTACAATTTTTACATTGTCAGGGTTTATGTCATTTGTCTTATGTTCTATAATTATATTCCTATCAATTTTCATGTTAAATTCCAAATATCAGTGGAATCAATTCTTAATCCCAGCTCTTTCATACCATGGCTTCTCTGTTTTTTTGTTTGTTTGTTTGTTTGTTTGTTTTGGTTCTTCATTTTGCTTTACTCTTTGGGTTGACTGGTTTTTGTGTTCAAGTACATTTTTGCAAAAGGGATTCATGAGCGCTCCTGTTCTGGCAGAAACTCTACATATGTTGTGGTTTGAGATTGTGATCATTTGTTAGTTTCATGAAAGATGGAGGTTTCTCTTCTGTCTCTTGTTCTTTTTACCATCTTGGGGAGGATTTTACTGACGGAAATAGAGTGGAAATGTTACTAATCTGTCATCCTGTAGCAAAAGTCTCCTGAATTACTGCTTCTTAATTAACTGCTTCCTCCATAAAGTGATAAGTTCAAGAATTTTGGACTCCTAGATCTGCCGTGTTCTAACCATGGAGATTGGGGATATCACTTAATCTGTCTGAACTTCAGTTTCCTGATCTGCAATGTAGGGATTATAAAAGAGTGACCACGTTTTGTTTTACTGGAAAGGTTCCATGTTATGCCTGTTGTCTGAGCTTCATTATTGATAGCTGTCATTTTATTCTCCAAAGTGTTCTGAGCAGTATGGAAAATAAAATGAATGGGCATTCGAATTATCACGGTGCCTACCTCACAGTGCTGCTGTGATGATTAAATGAAACACCACTTAGTGATTAACATAGCGCCTGGCACATCATTCATTCAATAAATGCTAGTCTCTCTATTTTATCGGGATTCGTCCCCCATCCAAACTCTATATTTGGAAAGAAATGTACAGTATCGCTCCAGGAGGAGCACTCTTCAATCTAGCTGCCAAGCAGTAGAAATGTCCTGACTCTTGTCAGCTTGGAGAGTTCCCATCATGGTATGCTCTGAGCCCTACCTCTGTGGCTGATTCAGGTTCCCAGGACCAAGCCAGCTGCAGAAGGAATCCAACGAAATTCTCTCTAGTAACCATCATGGTCTTTTTATATACCTTTCCACAGAGTAGAGGGAATACGGATTGTGCAAATTCTGCTTTTGTGCAGAAGTGAAAAGTATATGTTGGTTTCAAAATCTGAGTACACCGCAAGAGTTCAGGAAAGTTCAATGAGGGCATGAAGTAGAAATGTATGGACATTTACCTTTCCCTAGATAAACAGTGAAATGTAAGTCATCTGAATAATAAGAAACTACTTGAAACTATTTATCACTCCAATTTGTGGATATACGACTGAGAAGGCATTAGAGGTGGCAGGAGTTGGTCAAGCATCAAGGACCTCACTTCTATTTATTATGCTCATTTATCTATGTAAACCTCCTGGTGGAAATGGAAATGATTTTCCCGAAGAGCTGTGATGACTTTACTATTGTTACATAATTTGCATATCCTTTTGAATATGTTAGCATAAGGGAAGGGCTGAGTTATATGGTACATTTGCCTCAAGGCAGAATATTGCTCATTAGCTAGTAGATAGGAAGAAAACTGATGGGCAAATCTAGAAATAGACAAAAGACTTCTCTATCCTTTCTTGCTTCTAG
This sequence comes from Felis catus, assembly GCF_018350175.1. Classification (NCBI taxonomy): domain Eukaryota; kingdom Metazoa; phylum Chordata; class Mammalia; order Carnivora; family Felidae; genus Felis; species Felis catus. Next base: position 117,535,625 of record NC_058386.1, on the reverse strand, counting down.
ATTTTCAAAACGTATGATTTTATTTATTTTAAAGATATCCAAATAATATCATTAAAACTAAATACAGGTGTCTACACTTATGCATATGTAAGGAAAATGAACGTAAACAATTTGCATACGAGTGCTCACTACATAACTGCTTTCTGGCTTGCTCGTATTTACCATTTCCGCATATGTTTATCTCTGCTTCCCTTATTTCATGAATACCTAAATAGAGTTAAGAAGCTCACCGATGGACAAAATATTGAAAGAACTTTTGCTCTCAACTATCTCTTTTCCCCCAATTATGTAGACTGTCTCTAAAAAGCTCACGTGTGATTCCATTTAATAAAATGCCAATATGGTCCATAAAAATTAAATTCCTCCAAATGTGCTTTGAGATGATTACTAAAAAGAATCTACATGGAATCACTTTGGTGGGTTTGCTTGAACTATTTCAGATAGAGCTATGTATTAAGATCAATACGATAAGATATCCCATGGATATATTGATTGTGGATAGCAAAATATATAACCATGTCACCCATCCCTTAAGTTACAGGCTAATTTTCATGTATTTTAAAGGATATTCTAAAAGTAGAGTAATTAAAATTAGGGACATTGGCTTAAGAACCAACAACACAATAATAGAAGAAATAAGCCTTCTTCCAAGAAGCCATTGTATAATAAGAATTTAGCATGTAATGAAAGAAGCCTTAGAAGCCAATTTGGACATGATGGGACATTTATTAAATCGTGATGAATTAAATTATTATCTATTTCTGTAAGATATTGTGCAAACATTAAAATTTTTATTTTTGAAGAACATTTAGTAACATAAAAAGTTATGTCTGGGGGCGCCTGGGTGGCTCAGTCGGTTAAGCGTCTGACTTCGGCTCAGGTCATGATCTCGCGGTCTGTGAGTTCGAGCCCCGCGTTGGGCTCTGTGCTGACAGCTCAGAGCCTGGAGCCTGTTTCAGATTCTGTGTCTCCCTCTCTCTGACCCTCCCCTGTTCATGCTCTGTCTCTGTCTCAAAAATAAATAAACGTTAAAAAAAATTAAAAAAAAAAGTTATGTCTGTGATGGATAGGCTCTAGGGTAGCCCCCCATCTCCGATTCCTTTTTCCTGGTGTTAACACTTTTGTATCCCCTTGAGTGTGGGCAGCACCTATGACTTTCATCTATCCAATAAATAAGGCATAGGTGATGGGATATCACTTCTTTGGTAATGTTACAGTTTGTAGCATCAGTCTTGCTTGGAGACTCTCTCTTCCCGGTTTTGAAGAAGCAATCTGGCATATTTTGAGATTTCCCTATGGAGAGAGCCACATGGCCAGGAAGTGGAAGGGGTCACCAGCAGGTGGCCAGTCTAGCAGCCTGCAAGAAAGCGACTGCCACCAACAACCACTTGCACTGGAAAGGCACATTCTTCCCCAGACGAGCCTCAGATGAAACCACACACCGGCTGCCATCTTGATTGCAACTTTGTGAAACTCTGAAAGAGATGATCCGCTTAAGCTATGACCAAACTCCTGATCCACAGAAACTGTGTGATAACGATGTGTGGTTTTAAGTTAACCATGAACTTTGTGGTGATATTGTCATTTGGCAATAGCTAGCTAATACACTATCAAAGTACTAAATTTAAAAAGCAGGATTAAAAAATTCTATGTATTGTATGTGTCACTCAGCTTTGCTGCAGAAAACCCCCCAAAACTCAGTAGTTTACGAACACGTGCTATTTCCAAGTTGCATTACATGTTGGTGGTTGCAGGGCAGCTATGGCCGCTGTGACTCTGCTTTACTTTCCTTTCTTCTGCTCGACTCCGTTCCAGGTACTGATTCTGGTATCCTGACTAAAAGAGCAGCCCCCGGGCCAGGCATTCCCATTTCTTGTGTCAAAGAGGAAGAACATGAACCAGGAGCTGTATGTGAACCATTCAATTGCGTTGAACGCTTCTGCTCAGATGGTGTTTATATTTCATTGGTTTGTTATGGTTGTAGGACCCAAGGCCCCATCTCCTGGCTGTTAACTGGGGGATCGTTCTCATCTCCTAGAGGCCTCTTGCAGTTCTGGTCTTCAGGCCCCATCACAACATCCTAGTGAGCAGTAAGATTCCTCGCATTGAATCTCTTTCAGGCATCAAATCTCTCTCCACTTCTGCTACCAGCCAGAGAAACTCACTGCTTTTAAGGGGCTCACCTGCTGGAGCCAGGCCCACCCAGATAATCTTCCTATTTTTCAAGGTTAGTTTATTTAGGACTTTCATTAGGTGTACAAAAAATCTTTTCCCAGCAGTATCTAGATTAGCGCCTTGAAATCAGATCAAGCCATTTTCAAATCATGGTTCATTTGCTTACCTATGTGTACTTTGGATAACTTATTTAACATGTAAGTATAATAGTAACTAACTCATTTGATTGTTTGGGAGACTAAGGGGGAGAAAGTCTGTAATGTCCCTGGCAAAGCTTCTGACATACAGCTCTCCAGAATTGGAAGCTCGAATATTGATTTTATAGTAAATTTTGCATCAAATAAATTCCTGATATTGATATTGTGAGTGAAGAATGTCAGTAGGATAGGTTTCTCTCTTCTTCTTCTTCTTCTTCTTCTTCTTCTTCTTCTTCTCCCTCCTCCTGACCCCCTCCCCCTGCCCCATCTGGAAATATATACTTTGTATGTTTTTAGTACTTGGATTGCCACCTGTTTACCAAGGCTTCATAATTAAAAATTATTATAAAAAGTTCAGGATTCCATCTGTATCACATCAGTGTGTTTCTTACTGTTGGCAAGGAGGTTGGGTGCAAAAAGATATGAGATGTTTCCTTACCCGGGCTAAGAGTTTTTCTTCACAGTGCCTTGCAGCCTGTGCCAAAACAGGCATGAGACACCTGGTCTGAAATCAACTCCATCTTTTCCATAAAGGATTACGAATCATTGTCATTTCATTTCCAGGACGACTGCTTCAGTTTTTTAAAGTGAATTCTTCTTGGAAATATGATCAACAATCAATGAAGGAAAGGTCCTGAGACGCCACATCAATGCCTCTGATACATGCTTTTCTAACGGTCTAACACAAAGCCAGGAAGATAGCCTAAAATGTCTGTTTCATCTTATTTATTCATAATAATAACTTTTACATCACCAAAATGAAATACTATCACAAGTTAAAAACATGAAAATACTTATGGAAGGGTCCTTAGAGATATTCAAAGCCATTACTATCATTTCTTAGATGGGGAAATTGAGAAGTAGAAAGTAGAAGGGCTCTATGTGACCAATGCCCCCCATCCAATTCTTCTCTGGAGTTATTTTTAGAGCAGTGGGGTAAATAGGAACTTTCTGACCCTCAAAAAGGTAATGACTGGATCATTATTTCCCTTTTTAACAAGATATTGTCTACTTAGGACATTTCTTCCTCAGCGTGATTTGCTGCCGACTAGGTTGGGCATATGACCAAACTCAAGAAGTTCATCTTCAGTGACTTTATGTTCTACTTTCTAATCTCTTTTCTTTATTCTGTGCCCATAATAACTTCCCATACCTCACCCAATTAGAATATTAGAATACCAGTAACCACACATTCTCTTCGGTACCCCTTTTCTCTCCCCTGAATTTCAGGAAGGGTTAAAATATACCCATTCACACTGAGATATTATTGTTTGATAAGGCCTTGGAGTCAGTTCTTATAGACATATCTATGTATTAGTAGAAGGCAAAGGAATGTACTTTTTAACTATAGAAGCACCAATCATCAATTAGGTCAATGGGGAAAGGAGAAGGAATTATTTAAGGTGGAGTAGGTTCTGGGGCACCTGGGGGGCTCAGTCGGTTAAGCATCCAACTCTTGTTTTCAGCTCAGATCATGATCTCGCAGTTCCGTGAGTTCAAGCCCCACGTCAGGCTCTGTGCTGGCAGGGCAGAGCCTGCTTGGGATTCATTCTCTCTCTCTCTCTCTCTCTCTCTCTCTCTCTCTCTCTCTCTCTCGGCCCTTCCCCACTTGCACTGTCTCTGTCTCTCTCAAAATAAATAAACTTAAAAAAAATAAGGTGGTGTAGGTTCTTATACTAGTAGAAATCGTAGACTGGAAATTATAGAGAAACACGATCTTCTCAAGCTCATGGCTAAAGCAGGCTAACATTTGGCAGGTTACAAATCTGTGATTTATATAAGCTGAGACTTTGCCAAAGGGCAGTTTTCTGGCAGCATTTAGTTTTGGACACATGCACTTTACCTCATGGGAATTGTTACACAGCCAGTTCTTCTGGATGAAGACCAAACCATAGAATGGAGAAGGATCATGATCTTTTGGAAAGAAAAATGGCTCAATCAGATAGAAGTGCCCTAAAGACGCTGTCACATGGTTGGATCAATGTTAACTGACTCTCCTCAGAGATAAAGAGGGAAGGAAGCTAGAAAGAAAACATACATTTTTCCCCGCATAGGACTCTTTGGACTGTGTCTCCTCTTGTTAAGGCTCTCCTTTTATCAAGGTGCAGACTAAGCCCTGCCTCCTCCAGGTTTCTCATCTACTTCCCAAAGTTGGCGTGTTGGGTTAGGGGAGGGAGCTGGCCATGTTTCAAGGGCTTGACCTTGGTGTAAAGTGCCTTTCACCCAGCATTACAGTTGCCATAGCAGTGACTTACAAGGTGGCATGCTCTGTTCCAAGGTAAATAGTATAGACTGAGTGACCAAATTGAAAAAGCATGAGTGAAAAGAAATTCTGCTTCCACTTAGAATGTAGAAAGCTGAATGGAAACATTGCATCCATCCTAATAATAAGAAAAGGTAGATGATCTACAAACCTATAGCTATTCCTGAGTTGCTCAGATCACTGAGGTCACAAAACAACCTGCTGAACTAAATTTCAGAGTGACTAGTCCCTTTGAAAAGAGACGGGACACATAAAGTGTTTTTTACCTTTGGGGGAGCATGACAGGAAGAGATAGCCAATAAAAAGCAGGTAAGAAGAACACAACTGAAATTTTAATGAATTCTTAAAGGTCTACTTTGGGCAAGTGATTGCTTTATAATACTTGAAAGACCTAGACAAAAGAGGAGTCTTCACTTAATTGCAGGCTCTCTTCCCAGGCCTCAACTGCTGCACACTAGAGAGATTGGAGGCACTGGCACCTGGGAGAGTTCCCTTTGTTCAACTGCAGGCATGCCTACTTCCCTGGACTCTTCTCTCATCCCAAACACAAGCCATCTGCCCCGGGAGGAAGGGGAGGAAACTCTCCTGCTCTCAGGACACAGGCAAAGTGGCACCGCTTCTGGAGGAGTGGGAGATCCAAACCCCATCTGCCTTTGGAGGAAGACTAGGAAACTTTCAGGCCCGGAAGATCAGCTCCCACTAGAAGAGGAGCCGAAAGCCCTCTTCTGTCCGATATACCAAGCAGATACATGACAGACCTTGACTGTCACCAGGAGGAGAAGCAGGAACATGGTGAAATCCCTCCCCCTGAGGTCCAGGTGCACAGTGTCTGCCTGAGACTGGGGCTGGAATTGGAGAACCAAGGTCACCCCAGCCCACAGCACGAGCTCTCACTGAGTAACAGGGAGACTCCTCTGTTGTACAGGCACACGAGTTCCACCAAAAGCTGGGGGTAGAGCACTGAGAAAAGGCTCCCGATCCCCTAGAACCCGCAAGGAAGCGACCATCACAAAAGAAATGTGTCTATGCCTTTAGGCATATGTAAACACTGAAGGTAACTATAGCAACAATAAAACCTAAACCGAGCCCAGGCCCTGACTAGATTGACTCACCTTCACGCTAACAGCCTGACAGAAGTGGCATGCACATTTCTGAGCATAAATACTGTTGTCTTATTAAGGAAATTCAAGTTAAAACCACAATTAGCTATCACAACATACCTACTAGAAAGGCTATCAGTATGAGGCCCGACATGCCAAATGCTGCTGAAGATGCAAAGCGGGCAGATCTCTCATAGATTGCTGGTGGGAATGCAAAATGGTACAAGCTACTTTGGAGAACAGTTAGGCATCTTTCTTATAAAATGAAATATGTTATTATCGTATGACCCAACAATCCCACTCCCAGGCAAAGGAAGTGAAAAACATTCACACGAAAATGTCTATATTACTGGTTATAGTAGCTTTACTCATAATCACACACACACACACACACACACACACACACACACGCGCGCGCGCGTGCGCACGCGCACACACAAAACCTGGAAGCGATCGAGATGTCCATCAGCTGGGGAAAGGATAAGGAAAATCTGGTATATTCATACAATGGAAAAATACTCAACATTGAAATAATACACTACTGACGTACTCAACAACATGGATGGATCTCAAAAGTATTATGCTAAGTGAAAGAAGCCAAACACAAAATACTACATAATGTATTATTCCAGGTATATGAAAATCTAGAAAAAAACAGAACAGTAGTTGATAGAAAGTATATCAGTGCTTGCCAGGGTCCAGAAGGCGAAAGAATGGAACCTGACTTCAGTGAGACATGAGGGACTCTGAGGGGTGGGGAGATGCCAGTGGTGGATATAATCTCTACCATAACTGTAGTGATTACATGACATTTGTCAAGACTCATCAAACTATATGCACTAAAATGAGGTGATTTTTACTGTAGGTGAACTATGCCTCAATAAACCTAAGGATATTTTCAAAGGAAATAAGAAGGGAGTCAGGAGGAGAAAAGTAAAGAGTTGAGACGTAAAGAGATAAAGTTTTATGGGATTTACAGCAGACACAAAAGAGTCTAGAAGAATGCCCTATACTGTAGTTCAGAGATTCACAGCGGCTTTTTAAGTGGTACTATTGACTCCTGTAGAACCACACTAGGAGCAGTTACCAGGGCTGTCAGCAGGGTCAGTTAGAGCCACAATAACAATGAAGTACGGGGTGAATGTTTATGATCTCATCCATCCCCGAATCCCTGTCATGTATGTACATTTGTATATGTCATTCATGGCATTTAGTTTATATGTATGGCCACGAGACATTCCCCAGTGCCCTCTCAATGTCATACACTTTCAGTTATTTTAATTAAGAGAACTCTATAAATGCACAAGAGAATCTAATTTTTATGCAGTCATACGAATTTTCCCATAAATAAATGCAGAAATCTGAAAAAAGTCTTTTCTCATACACTGCTTCCTGATTTGTGGTTTGAAAAAAGAGAGTCACAAGCTCCCATGCTCTCGTAATTCTCTTATGAGATCTTTCTTGATCTCCTCAATGAAATGGTAACTTGCTTGAATTTCAGTAGAGCTACCGTAAGGTTTACTAGGAGATTGACATGAACCATCTTATAATAATACTTTGAAGTATATCTCACCTTTCAAATGAGGAAGTAGAGGTTATTCAGTATTAAATAACTTTTCAATGTTCATGTAGGGAGTAAGTGGTAAAGCCACGCTAGGCTTCCATTTTTATTTGCTACCTCAGCCCATGTTCTTTCTGCTTTGCCATTGAGCTCCCACATGAGGCAAGGAGGAGGCTAGCCACTTTAATAAACTGCTGTGATTCCCTCAGTAATGCCATGATATTTCGGGAGAGAAAAAAGACTTCATTCATCAACTGATCCAACTCCTTCTTTTGACAGATGAGATACTTAAGTCTGACAAGGGGTTGGCAACCTGGCCAAAGTCACGGGTCACATATCGGAACCGCTCAATTAGAACCCAGATTTCATAACTCACAATCTACTACTCTTTCCAATTTCTGTCATTGGAAACCAATGACCACTCAACAAGGTGCTGGTTGGACCACGGGGAAAAGCTTGATTCCAGTGTAGCCATGGAGCTGCTCCCCTGGCAAAAAATATTGAAGGGATTCTGGTCACCAGAGGCGCTAGGTCAGAAAATACAACCAGACAAATACACATTGTAGAAAGAAGCTCTGTATTCATCCCCTGCTGAGCACAGGTCAGTGAAGCCATCTTCCCCATGGAACCACCTCTAGCTACCTAACAATTACACTTAAAAGAGACCTTTTGGCAGTAAGAACCCTAAAAAGGCCCAAAGAAGGGATGTAACTAGTGGCTCATAATGGTTACCTTCCCCCTAGCATGTTAAATAAAGGAACCACAGGAGAAGCCACTTGGTTGGCTTCTAATCTCTAGAAAGTAGGAGGCTTCTCTTTGTGAGAAGCAGCTCCCTAAGTTTTGAAGCAAGACAAGCGGCTCCATTGAAAACAATAATAATAATAATAATAATAATAATAATAATAATAATAGCTACATGTATGGACCTCTTATCATGAGTCATACACTGTTCTAAGGACTTTACATATATTAGTTCATTTTATCCTTTCCATGATTCTATGAAGCTGGCACCGTTACTACTCTAATTTTACTGTTGAGGAAATTGAGGCAAAAAGAATCCAAGTAGCTTACCCGAAGTCACACAGTGACAACAGATGGAGAGTCAGGCAGCGACTTCAGATTTCACATTCTTAACCACCACACCCCACCTGAAACCCTTTGCCATAGCTGTAGTACATTTGAAGGGAGCTTCAGTTGAATTTCAGATCCATTCTGCTCATTGAAATCTGCTCATATTTCTAGTTTCCCTGTGGATATGGCTAACAGGCTGTAGCTTATGTAACCAGCCTCAAGTAAAAGAAAGAGCCAATGTTTGAAAGTTAAAAAAAAAAAATTACTTTGGTTTGATTTCTAGCTCTGTCACTTGCTGATTGGAATCATGGTCAAGATTCAATTCTCCAGCAACAAAACCAACAGAATTCTATTGACCTTACAGAATTACTAGGTATCATTCGGAGTCCCTACTATGGTTCACCCTCAAAAGGAAGGATGGGAGAGGTGCAATAAAGAGACTATTTACAAGGTGTGGGCAGAGTCGAGGGGAGCTAGCAGGGGCTTCCAGCAATAGTGGGCAAACATTATCACTCTTAGGCCTGAAGAATCAAAGTGAAGGAGGAGTTATAGGAACCAGAAGAAATATCTGTGATTGCAGGTAAGATAAGGCTACCTGAGAGGATCTGGAAGCTTGAGTTGGTGGACACTTCCAGTTCTTGGTGACCATATGGGAGGAAGCCAGGGGAATAAATCAGCTGCCTTTTCACTCCTCCCTTGCTCCGATTTCTTATTCACTGAGCCCAACAGAAGCCAGAGGGCAAAGGACTCAAGTTGTAGCCCATTCAAGGGCAGATGTCTGGGGCACCAGGTAGAGAAGGGTGAAGAAGGATTCATAGGGCACACTGATAACATAACAGGATGGATGATATATGTGAAAATGCCTGGCATGAGACATGGGCTTAATAATTACTAATTTGTTGTTTTCCTCTGGTGGTCATGTGTTGTTTTTGCCAGCTCAGTGTTGCTTCTCTCTTCTGGTAACATTATTTTCGGTGAACACACGAACCCCAGGATAATAAGAGATGGGATGTGAAAATGTATCAGTGTTTGAAAAATCCATTTTTAGAGAGAGCTTCTGTAGCAGAGTGATTAAAAGCATGAACTTTAGAACAAGACTGCCAGGGTCTGAATCACAGTTCTTTCATTTACTAGCTGTGACCTTGGACAATTTTCTTAACCTGGATGATCTTCTGTTCTTATTTCTATGTAAAGGGGGTGTAATACTAATAGTCATTTAATTGGGTGATTTTAAAGATTCAATCACTCAATAAATGTAAAGCACTTAGCATAGTGACTGGTACAGACTAAACGAGCCTGTGTGCTAGGCTTAGCTATTATTATTATTACACGTCGTCTTGTTAGTAGACAACCAGGGCACTTGCCCACTGCCTCCACTCGCATTGGGTAGGCCTGTAGCTCATGCTAGATCACTCTGACTTTTTCTCCTGAAAAGTTGAATTCTGTACTGAATGGTAACAAGATTTAAAAAAAAACAAAACAAAACACGTTGATGCTAAAGTCACTCTGAAAGCAAGATCCCTAAGAGATTGCCAAATACTTCTGGCTACCTAATCCCTGGAACTGCGTGGGTTCTATACTTCCAGATTGATCAAGTCTTCCTTTGATTTTTAACAGATTATTATTTTGTAAAAATTTTCACAGCTTTATTGAGATAACCGTCATATGGTACAATTCACCCATTAAAGGCATGCATTTCAATGGTTTTTAGTATATTCGCAGAATTGTGCAAACAATGCTACTGTCTACCTTTAGACCACTTTGGCTACCCGCCCCCCAGAGAAACACCCTACCCTCTAGCAGTCACTTCGCATTCCTCCAAACCCCTTCTCCTCAGCACCCGACAACCACCAATCCACTTTCTCTCTCTAAAGATTTTTGACAGGGGTGCCAAGAGAATTCACGGGGGAAAGAGTAGTCTTTTTATCATAAGGTGTTGAGACTGCTGTATATCCGGACGCAAAAGAATGAAGTTGGAACCCTACCTCACTTACTATGCAAAAGTTCATTCCACATGGATCAAAGACCTAAGTAAAGGAAGTAAAACTATAAAACTCTTAGAAGAAAGCATAGATGTAAATTTTCTTCCTTTGATATTTGGAGCCACGCACTGTCCTTTCAACAATTTCCTTATGGAGCTTAGATTTGTCTGAAGTTTTGGTTTGGTTTGGTTTGGTTTGGTTGTTTGTTTGCTTGCTTACAAGCACAGAACTCTACCTGATAGCCCTTCTTCCCTGAGCCTCTTGCAGTTAGAATAGAATATTCCTGATAAAAGCAATAGATCGTTTTCTTCCTTAATGCCCTCCTCCACATTCCCACACTCCCACTCAGGCCACCTAAATACAAATTTATGGCATGAGTTAGTTAGAATATGTTCTCCTACGATGCAGTTGATTGTATTTGAGAAGACTATGGGTGGCTTTACCTACTAAATGGTAACTGACTAGGTCCTTTGGGTAAAAGACCACATTGCCAAGAATGTTCATCAAAGTTTTCATTTTACAATTTGACTGTCCTGTTCTTGCCTACTACTCTGAACAGGAACATTCTTCTGCCCTCTGGGGAAGCAGACCAATCTTTCAGAGTTGTTGGCTCTAGGTTATCACCCTTATTGACATGCTAAATTTAGGCTTAAACTGAAGGACAGTTTCGCTCTGGGTTTGACTGCCTCTACAATGCTAACCTCTGTGGTATTTAGCTAGCCAATCTCTGGCAGTGTTTCAGCATGTGTTTTTGCAGGGCTAAATTAAGTTGCAATGAAGTTAAAATAAAAAAAGAAATAAAAGTTAACGAGTTGTTCAATTGGCTCTGTGGCCATCAAACTCCATGTGAGGAAGCAGACAAGGCTGCTATGAATTATAGAATATTACTGAAGAATAGAATAAGAGAATTCATCACACACAACACTAGTGACTTCCCATTGAGTGATAGATAGTCTGTTTCTCCGGCATTCTAGTTTTACCTCCATGTGAATTTTAATTTTCCAAACAAACCAAATAAAAATATAAAAACCCTTTTGTAAAAAAGTAAACCAGTGTGTGTGTGTGTGTGTGTGTGTGTGTGTGTGTGTGTGTGTCTGTTTGGTGGAGGGAGGAGGAAGGTTTGGAGGAAGAAAGCCATCTGTCACTCCCAGCAGTAATGTGACATTCTTACTTCAAGAGGGTCAAGGGAGAATACACACACACACACACACACACACACACACACACACACACACACATAGATCTACAATGAACTGGACAAATGATGATGATGCTTGCTACTTTGCTCCTTTAATCATGAATGCTGACATTCTTTAACTTTACACCTTTCCACAGTTCATTATATTAAATAAAAGAAAAGGCAAATTGCCATCCCCATAAAGTGAACGCAAGAGTGTCCTCAAGGTTAGAGCATCTTGCTGAGAAAGTATACGACAACTGCCGAATTGAAGTAATAAGAAAGTAACAGTCACGATGCCTTCTGTTGTATAGGGTGGAAGATGCAGTTTCAGCCATTTGCAGGGATCCTTTGTTTCTCTTAGCGAGCCAAGGATACTACCTGCCTCAGAAAACGTCTTTGTGATATTCCAGAGGAATGAATACAAAGTGTTCAAGTAAGAAAAATGCAGATGAAAAGGACAGCAATGAGTGCACCAATATCCATCTGAAACAGAGGACAAGCTTGTTGGCATTGAGTCCAGGCAGTAGGGTAGCTAAGGATGTCAGGTAATGCATCAACACATGTGGTAAAAGAGAAGTATGTAAAACTAAGAAGCAAACCAACCTTCCTCGTCTTCTAGATCTTCCTCAGATCCGTTGCTGCTCCTGCACTGATTCATTTTCTTCGGCCTAAACACACAATGCTGCAATTCCTCATACCCAGTCCTAGATCCTCCTACTTTGAGTCTATGTGCTTCTTAGATCATTCATTCCACTCCTATGGCTTCACTTAGGATTCATACACAGCTAACATCCACATGTATGACTCCAGCTCAGATATTTCTTGTGAACTCCAGGAAGTCTCCATCCGTTGCCTGAATATCTCTACTTGGGAACCTCAAAGGGATATCGCATTCAGCATGCCCCAAACTAAACTCGTGATCTTTTTCCTCTAACCTGCCCCTCTAGCAACCCCGTCTCAGTAACTGCCACCGCGACCCAGACATCTGCACCCTCAGGTTCACCCTTGGTACTTCCCTCGCGTTCATTATAGACAGGTCATTAGTGGTGGAAGCGCCATTTGAACCAATATGTTGACTTTAGGTCTAGCACCACTTCGCTGTTCCACAGAGCAATGAGAGCCCCAGAGTCTAAGAAGCAAACGTTTCATGAGTTTAAACTTATTAGACCTATTTTCTCTATATTTAGTCACCGGTATTTGTTCATAATGCATTCCCAGGGGGAGGGGAAGGAAATATGTGCTGAAGTAAAAGTGTGAAAACTGGGCAGTATTCCCAGAGAGCTAATTAAAAAATGTACAAAGTTCCTAATTACCTCTCACCTCGAAACTAGATTTTTTATCATGATGTTAGAGGACGTTGAGTGAGACTTTTCCTGTTACCCCAGAAAGACGACCCGGAGCCTAGAGCTGAGGACAAAGAGGCACTAAGTACCCTGTCTTCTTAAGATACCTGCCAACAGCTGTGGCTGGACACTTCTGCAAGGGCTCATCAAATGGCAGCAAGTCTTGTCCTGGTGCCTCCAACCATCATCTCAAAACATGTCCTGTCCCAAGCTTCCCAGAATGTTCATGAGGACTGGGAAAGGGAGAGCAAGGGAATCAGAATCAAGAATACCTGTGGCAAGGATGATTGGGCTTGTGTGTGGGCATCATCCAACCAGAATGGACTCTGGCCTTGATGGGGAATCAGGGTCCCGGGGAGACCCTGCTGTGCCAGACATTGTCCCGATACTTACTAGACTGTGGAGGATATGGGGCTGGGGGCTGAGTTGGCCACTGCAGAGGACCACTGAGGGGGCAGGGGGTGAGGGGGGAGATGTCAGGCTAGTGGTTATTTGCTAGTGAATAAAGAAGTACTTTAGTATTTCAACAGTGTTTCTCAACACGGTGGAGGCATTGACATTGAGGTATCTCTATTCTCCAGGGAATGTTCATGCCCTGCACGCGTTGTTCTTGACTCCGATTTCTTTGCGTATTACATTCAGTGTCTTAGGTCCCAAGAACATAGACCCACAAAGGAACCAGCGATCCAGTGCCTTTCTTGTGATGGCCAGGAGAAGATAACAGAGAAGTGGCAGTAACCAAAAAAAGAAAAAAAAAGGGAATACAGTCACAGCAAGGAAAGGAGGAAAGAGAGATGTGTTCATGTGTCCATTTTCCCCACTTCCTATTCACTTCAACACCCTGGAAGAGTTAAACTTTGAAGAAGGAGGAAAGGAGGAGAGAAGAGGTATCTCCTTCAGACCCTGTCTTGCCACCCCTAAATTATCAGGGTCCCAGTTCAAGCCTATGCCAAAGGAGAAGGGAAGAGAAATGCAAGTTAAATAGAGGTTGAGATTGAAACTGTAAACTGTGCTGAGTTTTAATAACCAAAAGTGACCAGATACTTATGGAATCTGTCCAAGACTTTATTAAAGGACAGGAAGGAGAGATTCAATAGAGCGTGGGTGAAGGCAGTGACTGGAGAAAAAAATAAATCCACTTCATGTTTATATCCCACTGAGTCCAGACTCCACAAAAACATGATTGCAGTGCATCTTTATCATTTCATGTATTCTAATCCTGTCCTTCTCCTTCATATTTGAGTACACATTTATTGAGTTGAAGTTTGATTGAAGTCAAAGATTTACAGCTGTGAGAGGCTACCAGGTTTTCTTTTCTCTCACTTACACTAAGTGTATGAGACCTGTGCATCAGCGTATTTGATTTTCTATTTTCCCCTCGTTTTATTAGCTAATAAGGCCAAAATAAAATAAATGTAAAACATCCAAATAACGATACAATAAACCCTGATGTTCGCTAAGAACTGCAACACTGCTCAAGTTGAACTGATATCTGGCTGGAAACACCTCTGTGCAATAGCTCAAAATATATCGTACAGGACTCATTTCTTGGCTGTTTTATAACAACTCAGAATTTGATATATGATGGACAGTTTAGGGACTTAAGAGTAGAATGTGTTCAAGTGTGAATGAGGCAAAAGTTGGGCCATGAAATATGAATGTCATATACTGTTATTAATGCACCCGTGTGGTGCTTCGAGGGGAAGGAGCTCTGCTTCATCAGCATCTGCACACAATTCATTGAGTCCTAAAAATCCACTTGAAGGCCTTTATTCTTATAAACTAATATTTGAATCCCCTTATCATAGAATCTGCACCCTTCCAAGAGATGACATAGAATTATGAGTCACTTAAATTGTAAAGTTTTTAAAGTTTATGTTTTCTGACTGTTTCAAAAAACTTTGTTTATGTTGATTTTTGAGAGATGGAGTGTGAGCACGGGAGGGGGAGAGAGAGAGAGAGACACAGAATCTGAAGCAGGCTCCAGGCCCCGAGCTGTCAGCACAGAGCCCGACGCGGGGCTCAAACTCACAAGCAGTGAGATCATGACCTGAGCTGAAGTCGGACGCTCAACCGACTGAGCCACCCAGGCGCCCCTGTGTTTTTTGACCTCTTGGCAAATGGATACCGTTATGAATCTGATCAAAACTACAGACCCTCTCCTCAAAATAATGAACACATATTCAATTTTGACCACAGTTGCAGTTCATGAATTAGCTCCCAGATTATTCAGTGACCCCAGTTAGGACAGGCTGTACTCTACAAATAATGCTGCGTGCTCTTCTTTCGATGTGTGGTTGATGCTCTGCCATTGGGAGACTGGGGCTGTGTTCCCTCCCTTTAAACCTGGGCAGACCGTTGTAATGGCCTTATGGAACAAAAGATGAATCTGGAAACCTACCTTTCTATATATACAAAATTAACAAAAAATAAATCAAAGACCTACAGGCAATAGCCAAAGCTATAAAAGCATAGCTGTAAATATATGTGACCTTGGGTTAGGCAGTAGTTTCTTAACAACTAAAGCACAAGTAACCAAAGAACATAAATGGGCCTTCATCAAAATTAAAAGATTTTGTGCTTTAGGGACACCTGGGTGACTCAGTCAGTTTAGCGGCCGACTTCGGCTCAGGTCATGATCTCGTGGTTCATGGGTTTGAGCCCCATGTAGGGCTCTGTGCTGACAGCTCGGAGCCTGGAGCCTGCTTCGGAGTCTGTGTCTCCCTCTCTCTCTGTCCCTCACTTGCTTCTGCTCTAGTGCTCTCTCTCTCTCTTTCTCTCTCTCTCACTATCAAAAATAAAATAAACATTAAAAACTTAAAAAAAAAAAAAGACTTTGTGCTTTAAAGGACACCATCAAGAATGTGAAAAGACAACCCAAAGAATGGGAGAAAAAATTGGCAAATCATGTGTCTTCTAAGGGACTATTATCTAGAATAATTAGAAAATTCTTACAGCTCAGTAATAAAAAGACAAATAGCCCAATTTTTAAAACTGGGCAAAGAATTTGAATAGATATTTCTCCGAAGATGATATATAGGTAAATGACCAATAAGAACACAAAAAATGTTCATCGAGAAAGAGAAGTTCAATGTAAATTGCCATCCGGAAAATGCAAATCAAGCCCACAGTATCATACCACTTCATTCCCACTAGCATAGCTATAATTAAAAAATACAGATAATAATAAGAATTGGTGAGGATGTGGAGAAATTGGAACCCTTCTGCATTGCTGCTGGGAATGCAAAATGGTACAGCTACTTTGGCAAATAGTTTGTCAGAAAAAAGGACAGCAAAATAAACTCAAGGAAAATAAGCATAAAATATAATAATAATAATAATAATAATAATAAATGTTACAAGCAGACATAAGTGAAATTAAAAATTTATTATAGAGAGGATCAACACAATCAAGTTTGTTTTTAGAAAACAAACAATAAAATTGACAAATTTCTGGTGAGATTCATTAAAGAAAAAACGTCAGGAAGAAGAAGGGGACAAATTCTATAGATAAAGCAATATTTTGATTAATCTCATGCCAGTATCTTTTTTGAAAAGTAGATCAAATTTTTACATTCCTAGAAGAACACAAAAAATAATATGGACTCAGACAAGAATAGAAAACCTGAATTTTTCTTAATCGAAAATACTGAATTTGCAGCCCACTAAAGAGTGAAGGAAGAAATAATTCTAATCTTCCACAAACTCTTCTAGAAAACAGATAGTAAAAGGAGCACATCCCAACTCTTTTTGATGTGAGTAGCATATAACAGATACCAAATCCTAACGAGGAGAGGCGAAAGAAAAAAATTTTCAGTTTCACTCGTTAACATAATATAAAAATCATAAGCAAGATATCAGCAAAGTGAATAAAGCAATATCTACAAAGGATAATACATCACATCTAAGTTGCATTTATCACAGAAACTCACATAATGTAAAGCAACATATTAACACATGAACAGATGAAAACTGAACTTATGACCCTTTCGGTAGATGAAGAAATAACATCTGGTAAGATTTAATTAACATCCATTCATGATTTCAAAAATAATAATAAACTCGGCAAATCAGGAATATAAGAAAATCCTCTTCGTCTGACAAAGGGATGTTCAAACAACCGAAGGAAACATATACTTGTTAGTGAAAGTTGAACTGCTTCCTCTTGGAGGACAGGATTAAGATACCCATGCATAATATGGGTATTATCACCCATATTCAAGATTGTATTGGATGTTCTAGCCAGTACAGGATGCGATCAAAAAGAAAGATTTGATGAGGAGTGTAGAAAAAGGAACTAATATTGGGTTTAGAGAATTGGGTTTAGAGAATCCTAACGATTGGTTTAGAGAATCCTAATGAATCTCCAGATAAATAATTAGAATGAATGGGAGTGTTGCAAGGTTGTGGGGAAAAAAAATAAATATTCCAAAATTAATTGTATCGGGGCACCTGGGTGGCTCAGTCAGTTAAGCCTCTGACTGTTGCTATCAGATCAAGGCATGACGTCACAGTTGGTGAGTTCGAACCCCTCATCGGGCTCTGCGCTGACAGCACGGAGCCTGCTTGGGATTCTGTCTCCCTCTCTCTCTGCCCCTCCCTGCTCACTCGCTCTCTCTCCAAATAAAGAAATCAACATCAGAAAAACTTTTTTAAATTAATTGTATCCTTCCCTCTCCCCTTCTCCCGTCTTCCCTGCCCATTTCGTCCCTATGTGCGGAGTAGAATACTACACAGACTGCAGCCACACATCAAAGTTAATGAATCATTTCACATACCAAATGGAGGGTGAAAAAAGTAAGACAATTTATGCACCACTCCATTTAAATAAAGCGCAAAAAACTAGCAAAACTAAACCATATATTTAGAAGCACAAACATAGGAAGTTAGACCATAAACAAAAACAAAAAATCATATCTATATAATATTTATGCTTCCCTCTAAGTGTACATTATATTACAATAAAAGCAAAAAGTCTCGAAACAATTTATGCATGAGACAGGGTGGCAATGGTGACGAGGCTCTTTTGCACGCGGCTCTGTATATTTCTATGTTGTTTGAGCCTATTACAAAGAGAATGCAGTTTCCATGTATCATATGTGTAATTTATTTTCATTTATTTTTTACATATATTTTAAAGTTTATTTATTTGGACAGAGAGAGCGAGCATGAGCATGAGCATGGGAGGGGCAGAGAGGGAGACAGAGAATCCCAAACAGGCTCTGCATCAACTGTGCGGAGCCCTATGTGGGGCCTGAACTCACGAACAGTGAGATCATGACCTGAGCCGAAATCAAGAGTCGGCCGCCTAACCAACAGAGCCACCCAGGCGCCCTTATTTTTAAATATCAATAGGGATTTTTTGAAACTGCAAAAATCTCAAAACGTATGTGCATGGATTTTAGGTGGAAAGAGTGCTTCTCTCGCGCGGAGGCAAAGCAAACGAAGAGCTGAAACATCGAGGGCCTTCCGGTAGTTTGCTTTGGCTGGGCAACAGGTGCATGTGTGGGAATGAATCCGAGCTCTACTAGAATCTGATCTCTGAAGAGCTAGGGCTGTAACCATTTAAATGTGGCTTGAGGTCACGCATTGAATCACATGACCGTATTCTTTTTACTTTGACCCTGGTGCACAGACGATGACCCAGTCCCCATCAGAGCTGGTAATAAATTCCACGATTATTAGCAAGTCTAACTACGGAGAGCCGCAGAATTGATGAGGCCTGGGAGGAAAGGTCTGCCCTTTAACCAGAAGCTATACATTCAAGTGACCTTCAAGGCAATTTTCGGGGGCCAACCACTGCCCATGCATTTATATGTGGTTAATGAGTAGTGAAAAATCCTTTTGAATGTTCAGAGACCCTTTTCATTTGCACACAATTAGGATAAAAATGAAATGTGCAGATTAACATTGAATGACTTTCTTCTGTTATCTTTTTTCTATCACATCATGCATGAAAACCAAAGGTCTCTTTGTCATAATAGGGTCTAATTTGCTTAATACCCAAATTTATAAACTTGAATGTTTTTTCCCCGCCGAGAATTTGCCATGGTTTCTGAGCTCTTGGATATCACAGAAATTGTTAATGCGATGAAGCGCACATATAAAGTCGGAATTCAGAGCAGAAGACTGGTAGGGAAATCTCTTGTTCGTAGAAGGTAAATTCTAGCAACTGTGATACCACATCTCCATTCCCTCTGTATGAGCAGCCCGTATCATTAGTGTTTGCACACCTATCGTGACACATAGAATGAAGTAAGTTTTAAGTCACAAGAAGATAGAGTTCTTTTTAAAACTGTTTCTTCAGCACGGTTTCACATGTGGTTCCAGTTAATGGAGTGTTAAATGATTTGCTTCCCTAACCGTCTGTTCTGCATCCGCCCTTTTAAGTGCTTCCGGGTCACCCACGCTGAGGCCAGGAGCTGCACATAAAAAGTTTCATGAACCCCTCATGGAATTCCTCCTCTATCCGTCTGCACTTTTTGAACCACTCCGCGCAGTCTCAGCCTGTCTCTACATCTTTGACAGTGGAGCTGGCCTGCAGACCTCTCGGATGCTGCCTTTGCGAGCAACGTCCTCTCAACACCCCAGGACTCAAAAGAAGGCTGCGGTGCCCCTAACCCACAACCCTGCCGGGCTTCCGAGGGAACAACACTGCCAGTCAGACCCACAGCCTCACTGGTCCCCCGCTCTGCCATTCCCACCCCCAATGGTCCGCCATGACTTCAAACCACTGTCTTCTCAAATGGAGGTCCTCCGACTAGGCCCCAAGGCCAAAACCCAGCCCTTTGCCTGTTTTTGTATGGTGCTTGAGATGACAATGGTTGTAACCTCTTCAAAAGAGTTGTAAAGGGAGGAGGAGGAGGAGATACAAGAGAAGGAAGGAGAGGAAAAGGAGGAGAAGGAGAAAAAAGAGAAAAGAAAAAGAATACGCACCAGGGACCGTAGATGGCCCTCAAAGCCTAAAATGTTGATCAGCTGGCCTTTTACAGAAAACAGTTTCCTGACCTCCGTTCTAAAGCCCGTATGTCATCTTTTCAAGCCTTTGCTGAAAATCCTTTGGTGGTTCCCCGTCACTCTCAAGATGAAGTCTTACTCCATCGCCCGACCCTGCCCTTACGAACTTGGCCTCTACATGCACTCTCCATCCAAGGAGCCCTAAACTCCTTAACTTTCCTGAATACCCCATCCATTGTCATTCCCCTTTGACGGGCACCTGGGTGGCTCAGTCGGTTAAGCGTCTGACTTCATGATCTCTGACTTCTGTCATGATCTCACGGTCCATGAGTTCGAGCCCCACGTCGGGCTCTGTGCTGTCAATTCGGAGCCTGGAGCCTGGAGCCGGCTTCGGATTCTGTGTCTCCCTCTCTCTCTCTGCCCCTCCCCGACTCGTGCTCTGTCTCTCAAAAAATGAATAAATGTTAAAAAAAAAAAAAAAAGAAAGAAAGAAACATCGTCAAGAATGTAATCCAGGTCCAGAAAATGATTTGAGAAATAATTGAAACATTACGTGCGGTTCTAAGACACCTTAAAAGATATTCTTGGGAGAAAATGAGCCTTCATCTTACAGATATATGAGGCCCTCCAGTCCAAGAAAAATGATGCTGTTTGAGAGAGTCTCCTCCCTGGAGTTCCTATATGATTTAAGGGATAAAGGGGAAATGGACAAAGATGAAAATAAGTGGCTAGTGAATGGAGGGAAATGAAAAACTCCACATGAATGGCTATAGTGCTCTAAATGACATGATCATTCATTCTTAAAGATCAATTAATTAAACAAATTACAGTACATGCGTACTATTGACTTCCGTGGAAAATTAAATAGGATGAGATATTAATATGGGAAAAGGTTTATGGGGGAAAATATGCTGAAAGTCTATATACACTATGACTTATGTCATTTACTCCTAATACAAGACAACACACCCCTTTGTGTGTGTATTTGTGTGGGTAAATGTATTTAAAAATGTGCAGAGTGGGGCGCCTGGGTGACTATCGGTTAAGCGTCCAACTTCGGCTCAGGTCATGATCTCACGGTTCGGGGGTTTGAGTCCCGCATCGGACTCTGTGCTGACAGCTCGGAGCCTGGAGCCTGCTTCACATTCTGTCTCCTCTCTCTCTGCCCCTCTCCAGCTCGCACTCTCTCTCTCTCTCTCTCTCTCAAAAATAAACATTTAAAAAAATTTTTTAATGTGCAAGGTATGTCTGATTAGTAAAACAATTTCCTCTGTGAAAAAGGGAGGGGCAGGGAAAGGATGTAGTACTGGGAATCCAGGACAATCAAAGGGCACTTTAATTACGACCTCTATTTGTGAATTGCTTGGATTTTCTAAAGTAACAAGCACATTTGCCTCTTGTCAATTTATTTATTTATTTATTTATTTAATTTTTAAGAATTAAAAAAAATGTTGTTAATGTTTATTTATTTTTGAGCGAGAGCATGAGTGGGGGAGGGGCGGGGAGAGCGGGAGACCCAGAATCCGAAGCAGGCTCCAGGCTCCCAGCTGTCAGCACAGAGCCCCACACGGGGTTCGAACCCACAAACTGTAAGATCATGACCTGTGCTGAAGTCGGACACTCAACCAACGGAGCCACCCCTCCTTTTGCTAATTTAAATTAAAACTAATAAAATATCCATTCAAACCACATCCGGCTCCTGCAGTGAATAACATCTCGATACGGCCTAGAAATATAGGTGACAAACTCTAATTCGGTTATCTTAAAAAGTAATCCAAAAAAATTGTTAAAGTTAAAAATGAAAGAAAATTATAAGTGTGGAAATGGGGAGTCTGGGTCTCAAAGATAAGTTGAGAGAATCAGAATTAACCCAGACAGACTGAAGCAATGTCTATGAAAGTTGCATGTGAAAGGCAGGTGTCATGGAAGCAGTAGAAATGAACACGTGGACAGAAAGAGGCGGGGGGTGTTATGATTGGCCACAACTAGAGATACCAGCTTAGACTGAATCGGCAGAACTATCCTATTTTTTATCTCTGAGAATTACTAAAGCTGTATGGTTCACTTCAGTGTCGCCTAAATTGAAACACAAAGCGATTTTCTCCTCTGTGATTCATTAATTCACTTATTCATCCATTCATCAAAACTGTGCTGAATGTCTATGATGGGCCAGGACTCAGGGAAGAAGTGACTCGTGCTCTTTCTTACACTTACAAAGTTCAGAGTCTAGTCATGGCCTTATGTTGAGCCTCTACGGGAGGTCGACGTCAGTCTCGATCATTCCTCTAAGAGTTGCTAGAGATCCCCCTAAATATACCAGAGATCTAATTCCTGTCATGTAGCAAAGACTGGCGATGTGGAATGAAGCTGTTCACGACCTGTCTACCAGCTCAGCTCTCTTAAGTTCTGGCACGGGGAGCAAACTTTGCCTGTAAAGGACCAGATGGGAGATATGTTAGCTTTTGTAAGCTAAGAGGTAAAACATGGGCGTTACGTAACCATTTAAAATGTCAAAACCATCCTCAGCTTGTGGGCCATACGAAAACATGGCAGGACTTGATCCATAAATTTCCAGCCCCTGTTCTAGCAGAAACATCGGGATGGCAGAGGGGGACGCTGGCCGCTCTTCCTCTCACTTAAGGCCAGGTGGTTGGCTCAAGCTTTGATTATACAGTGGAGAGAGAGCAAAACAGTCATGGCCCTGGCCTTTACAAAGTGTACAGACTAGACACATGCCCACCACATAAGGGTGGTCCTTGTAGGTCGTAGCAACTCCAGTGCCTTGCAAAGCATTTCTTATACTTCTCCCATCATACCCAATGAACTGTTGTCATGCCTGCGTTCCCAATAGGTGCAAACCTGTGATGGGCCAAGAAGCATGGTTTATTCATCTCTGTATTCTTAGCGCCTTGCCTTACCTGCCCCTCGTCCATGTCACGCACTCGATAAATGCTTGTCAGGATGAATGGAATTTAACTGCTTTTTATCACGTTATTTGGGCGCCTTTTGAGGTGACCATTTCTCCTTTGCTACATTTAACTGTGTTGTAAGAAAGGCTTTGAATTCAAAGCTTTCATGTTTGAGAATGGAAGGGGGCGTATTTTCACTGCAGTTGACATCATCATAAGGTCTAAAAAAAGCCTTGTGACATCCTATATTTTCAGCCGGAGTTTGCAGCAAACTATTGTTTTCCTCTTCTCCGAGAAAAACTCTACCAAAACCACAATGTTCTCGCTGGTTTCCCCAGGAGGCTGTTTGTTTGCACACCCCTCTTGTGAGATCAATCGTGTCTTACGTCTTTTTTATCCTTTATTATTTCATAAAGAGAAGGGACAGCTTTTTCTGATGTTGGCTGTTCTGCCTTTGTGTCCTGTGGGTAGAACTGAAGACACAGACGGTGACTACTCGGATGCCCATCTGGATGGCCGAAGCTGCCACTTGTCGTCTCTATGAGCAGGTGCGAGGCTGAACGTGTGTCCCAGTCAGCATGAAAGATGCGAAAGCTTTTAAAAGCATACTCTATTTTTACCAGTATAAAAGGGAGGCATGTTTATAATAGAAAATTTGAAAATCTAGAAAAATGGAAAATAAGAGAGTATCCCCACCATCTAAATGCATCTGTTATAACCTTTTATGCCGGTGTTTCTTCGCCTACAGAATGGACTTGTGACAATACCCACGGAAGGGTAGCAGAATATGCCACCCCAAAATACGCCACTTTGACATACTGATTCTTTTGGGCTGCGGGCACTTGAGAACAGCATGTGCAAGAAGAGGCTTTCCCTGACCTTCCCTTACGTGCCTAAAGACAAGATCATCCGAAAGGAACTCAGTTGTCATAGACCCTCTCCCTGGGAGTTTCATCAACCAGGGAAGATCGGCTCTGATCACAGGAGAGGAGACTAGAAGTCAACGCTACACCCAGATAAACTCTGTCACAGACCGTCATACCTTCCGTCTATTCTTCTTCTTCTGTTTTTTAATAAGAGAGTCCTATTTTTTTAATTTTTTTTAATGTTTTATTTATTTTTGAAACAGAGAGAGACAGAACATGAGCAGGGGAGGGGCAGAGAGAGAGGCAGACACAGAATCCGAAACAGGCTCCAGGCTCCGAGCTGTCAGCACAGAGCCCAACGTGGGGCTCGAACTCACACGCCATGAGATCATGACCTGAGCCAGTCAGAGGCTTAACCGACTGAGCCACCCAGGCGCCCCACCATCCATTCTTCTTCTGAGGACCTAGCCAACTTTCCTAAATATTATTTACCCTCTTCTGAAAGGCCTATATTCCCCCCTCCTCTTTCCCTGTTAAGATGGTATTAATCCTGAATTCTAAAGGCATCCCTTTGACCGACTCATTTTTCCTGGATATCTGTCTCTCCTGTAAGCCTGAAGTATACATGCTAATAAATTTGTTTGTTTTTGTCTGTAAATCTGTCTCTTTTTTTTAATAATGTTTAGTTGTTTTTGAGACAGAGAGAGACAGAGACAGAACACGAGTGGGGCAGGGGCAGAGAGAGAGGGAGACACAGAATCCGAAGCAGGCTCCAGGCTCTGAGCTGTCAGCAGAGAGCCCGATGTGGGGCTCGAACCCATGAACGAGAGATCATGACCTGAGTCGAAGTCGGACACTCAACCGACTGAGCCACCCAGGTGCCCCAAATCTGTCTTTTACTATAGGGAATCTCAGCCCATAACTGAAAAGGGTAGAGGGAAAATTATTTGCCCACCCCCCCCCAACACTACTTTGTAGTGCTGGGATGAGTATTAAAAAAATTAACACATGCACAATGCCTAGTGCTCATCACATTGGATATTATCTTTAAGCATCTTAACTTGTTTGCATATCATTATAATACATATTTTATATGTAATTCCATTTGTTTAGTTAACATAATCATGACCCAATGCCTCCGACATATTATTACTCTTAGTAGTAGTATAGGATATTCTGTAGAAAAGAATCCCCAACTCTTACACACTTTATAAAGTAACCTGAAGTCAGTCTACAAAATCCATGAATATTAACGTTATTTGAAATCTTAACTGACCCTATCCAACCACAATTGTCAAAATAGCCACGGAAAGTCTGTTCATGAAATATTCACAGCCAACATCCGTGCTTTCAATTATACCTACATGACTCTAAAAACACTTACAGAGAGCATGCTTTGAAATTGTCCAAAGAGGGGCGCCTGGGTGGCTCAGTCGGTTGAGCGTCCGACTTCAGCCAGGTCACGATCTTGCGGTCCGTGAGTTCGAGCCCCGCGTCGGGCTCTGGGCTGATGGCTCGGAGCCCGGAGCCTGTTTCCGATTCTGTGTCTCCCTCTCTCTCTGCCCCTCCCCTGTTCATGCTCTGTCTCTCTCTGTCCCAAAAATAAATAAACGTTGAAAAAAAAAAAAAGAAATTGTCCAAAGAAATCTTCATTTGAGCTAAGCTTCAAATAAGTAATTGAATATTTGAATATTTACAGAAACTGAATCTGAATATTCAGCTCTACAGCGGCCCATCCCAGTTGCTATAGTAATGTCAAAATTATTTACACTGTTGCCATAATATTCCTTTGTTTTCTTGAATCACAAAAGGTCGGTGATTACTGTTCATCACTTATTAACTTCCTTAATGATGGCGTTTTTTTTAAGTCTACACCCTTCTACTTCTTTCCTTTTCACAAATGACTTGCTTAATGGGCAACAGTAGCCAGTGGAGAATAGATATGCATCAAACCGTGTCTGTGAATGCAAAGTATACTGGATAACTGTGGTAACTACCCAGACGAGAGCCATATGGATGAAGACAGGTAGGCAGTGACCCCCAAATCTCAGGCCAATAAATTATCAATTGACCTGAAGGATCAGTTCTCACAAGAAATACAAAAAGCAAATATACGTAAAATGTAAGTTCAACTTGGCTAAGGAGTTAGAGAAATGCAAACTTTAGGGGTGCCTGGGTGGCTACGTCAGTTAAGCATCTGACTTCAGCTCAGGTCATGATCTCGCGGTTCGTGAGTTTGAGCCACACGTCAGGCTCTGTGCTGACAGCTCGGAGCCTGGGGCCTCCTTCAAATTCTGTGTCTCCCTCTCTCTTTCTCTCTCTCTCTCTCTCTCTCTCAAAAATAAATAAACATTTTAAAAAAAGAAATGCAAACTTTAACAAAATGAGACTCACATATAATAAAAAAGGAAATCCATGATATTTTTGATATAATAAAAAAGGAAACATAAATATAATGGTAAATCCCAGCACTGGGCAGGCTGCGAGAAGTGTGCTCATTTATGGCCAGCACCACGTGAATGCAGCCCTTTCAGTGGAGAATGTGTGGCGCCTGTCAAGAGACACAGAATATTCCTACCCGTTTGCCCAACGATCCGGCATGTGGAAATTTATTCTAAGCGACTAATCAGAAAAGCAAAGTTGTAGAAGTTTGCTTTATTAAAATGTCTACGGTCACCTTTTTTATTAATGGAACAAAACCCGTAAACAACTTAAATGTTCAGCCAGAGATTTCAGCATATGGCAAGAATTATATTGGTATGGCATAAGATTAAGCAGTTATCATAAGGAATACACCTGAGAATGATGTGAAAGCTTGGAAAATAACTTGAAGTTAATATTTGGTGAGACACTGAGGGACACAAAATTGGGTTACAATGGACCTTTGTACATTTCGGAGGCATCAGGTCTAAGACTTAGTGTATTCCAACTATGCAAGAAGCCATTATTGTAAATACTTTCCCTCTTAACATGCTGTAAAACATCTAGCTGGAAGTTAAATGCCATTTTTAAAATTTTCACTGAATTGTTAATGGGGTGCCGATGAGTAGTTCTTTGAATTACTTTTTCTTGTTCCCGTCTTGAGCATTTACTGGGCCTATTTATGCCATAAGTTCAAACGGCTACTAAATTCTACATACCATTAATTATTTTTGCTCACAATTTCTGTTTTTGGACTAAGGAACTTGACTTGACTGGATCCTACATTTCCCTCAACAGCTCTAGCATTTGACTTTCTTTTCCAGCCTTTTTCTTTTCCATAAAGAAACTTTATTTTTACCACTCTTTGGCAGCTATTATGTTAAGTAACAGTGAGTAGGGAACCACCAGTGGGGCGTGGAGAGGCTGGACAGCCGCCTAGGCTCGCTCACTAGCTGAGTGGTTTGCTTTGGTTCATCAGCCCCAGGGGGTATGGTGTTCAGGTGCATGCCTCTGCACATCCCCTTCACTATACACGATGAACCAAATTTTTGCCATTCCTAAAATAAGCCAAGCACTCCCGTTCTAGAGATCTTTCTTTATACGTACCGCTCCCTCTGGTGGGCTATTCTCATCCCTACCCCTCACATCAAATTGCTAGTCACCTTATAAGTCAAAGTTTAAGCATAACTTTACTTACGAAGCCTTCTCTTACTCCTCCAGGAATAGCTAATCCTGGTATCATCTCCACGATGTTGAACGTGAAGTGGGTACACAGTCAAGTCCTAAACCCATGCTTGCTTGTGGGAGTTTTTTAATGGTGTTGACTATGAAATGCCACGACAGCAAAATCGGGGATCTGTTTCCAGTTTCGGTTGAAATTAAGGGAGACTCTTCATGTAAGAGAACCACACGTTGTGTGTGATGAGTACTAAAATAAGTAACACACGTATAATGCCTAGAAGAGATTCTCACACATAGTTCATACCCAACAAATGTTAGACTGCTCTTTCCACTATTGTAGCTTTCAAAGAAAAGGGCCACCAATCCCGAGGTATTCAGGTCAGAGACATGAAGACCCATGACATTAGGTAGCCATCCCTGGTGTTGGTGAGCAAAGATTAAGAACCGTCCGAGATCAGTAATTAAGGTAGCCCAAATAAGATATAGATATTCCAACACAAACCGGGATTCATGGGCCAGAAGAATCAATTTAGAAAGGATGAGAGCTCTTCTCCTCGCCATTCTGGAAACAGGATCAGAGCCCTCTGCAGTCCCTGCAGAGTTTATTATACATAATTATGTAGACATGAGATTCTAATTCCAGAGTGTGGGCACAGTCCCAACGGGCATTCTTGTTCTCATGAAGCCTCAAGTTCAAGCCCCCCTTGAGTGGTGTTACAAATAGCTACCTGGGTTGAGGAGACCCTCCTGGTTACATCCAAGAATAAATCGGGTACCGAAGAGCACCAAGCTACGTGAACACGCCCACCCACGAGTACTGACGACTACAGACAATAAAAGCCTATCTAGGTGAGGCTTATTTCTGTCTGGGGGTGTTACGTAGCTCCCTTGTTCCTTCACGCGCTTTGGCAATATCCTGTGTTAGCCTCTACCTGGGCACTTCTCAGACTCCATTATAGTAAGTTCTGTGCATGCTCATTGACCCAACTGTCTGCCCATTTTAGAAAATATTTTATGTCATGGAAAAGGACTGTTTTCCCTTAGCACACAGGACCCTTTCCACTGTCTCCCCGCTACTTTGAGGCAGACAAATCCCCGTGTGTGAAGCTGTCTCTAAGGCGCCTTGTGTCTAAACATACCCCAAACCATTCATTCTCTTTGGAGTGTGGCACCTCCCCAGAGCTCTCTACCTGGGAAGCGGAGTATCGACATCCTTCGCTGGGAGCTGCAAATGCCTCACTCCTCTCTACCCATGGAGATCTATTTTAGCCTCTGAGAAAAACCTGTTTCCTCAGCTCCCTTGCTCATACAATGCTATTTTTCCCTCGTGTATCTTTTTTTTTTTTTTTCCTATGTCAGTAGTCACAACCATTCTTTAGGAGTATAAGATTTTGGAAACCAAGACTAAGAAAACCATTTCCCTTGCTTTGTGCCTTGGCAGATGGCTCTCCTGAATGGTGAATACAAAAAGGTTTAGCTACTTGCATTTGGGATTGGAGGTAGAAAGAAAAATAAACTATCGAGAGGGGGAAAAAACGGTTGATTCTATCTTGCCACATTCCCAAAGACTCGTCCAGCCCCAGAGGGCTGATACAACTTCGTAAGCCCCTGGTTGGCCTCTTTCCCTTCCTCGTGATGTCGGATGAGGAGTTAAATTAAAAAATTCTCTCTTTGGGGCAACGCTGCTGTGAATCCTTGTGTAGAATGGCTTTTGAAAATAAAATGAGTAATTGCCTTCTATTTTTTTTCTTAATACTGGGCAGTTTTCTTCACGTGAAGCATATCTTTGCCTTTATTTGTACTGGTGTGAGGTTTTATCATGGATAAGCAGGGTCACAAATCATAATAGAATTGAGAAAATAGATTTTTTTTTTTTACCTCCGTCTTACAAGACCAGGTCACTAACGAAATCAATGCCTTAAGTGAGGAAAGTATAATTTTAGATAATTATGCTCAGCTATTTGAAATCAGTTAAAATTTTATTTGTGAGCTCTTTGCGAGGACAAAGGTCTACGCTAAGGTTCCTCAGGTCTCCAGGTAGCATGCTCATGACTGTCAAATTGAGTAGCATGTAGGTTTTTGCTGATTGAATTCATGGTGAGTCCACTATCATTATTTTTTGTTAGATATGTAAGACTTGCTATAATTTCTCTCTTCAGGATACATTTTGATTATACATTTTAATTGTATATTCAGCAACAAAGCACATGCCACCTGGTGGCTGAAAGAAATATATAACATAATAGATTTTGGAGCTACTCTGAGGAAAGCCAAAGGTTCCAGAATTATCACGTTGAATGTGCTTCTAAATCAGTAGCAAACACGTATTTGGGGGCAAGGCACACACCGTAGGAAATCCCACAGGTTCAAAACTACACATTCGGTGGACGCTGTCTCCAATGGAGACATGTAATGACGCCGCTCCACGTTTTTATCTCTTTCCAGAATTTTGTCTTTTGAAATATTTTAGTGCCATTATGTCAGGTGCACTTTATTAAGCAGCAGCCATATTATTTACATACAGAATTGCTTGGTCTGGTACCTTTCCAGAAGACCGAGGAAAATATTTTCTTTTCCCTCAGCTACCAAAGGAGGGAAGTGATTAGGTCATGTGGGAGGCATTCATCTCTTCCAGAATTTTTAGTAGAGGAGTCCCTGTGTGCCAGGTGCCACGCTAGCAGAGGGTAAGGTGGGAGAGAGAAACTCCAGAGGAAAACCCTTTGGATCCATAATCAGGTCTGGCTTCCAGCTCACAGCTAACTGGTTGTGTGACCTTTGGATAGTGTGAAGCAACCTGGTTCACACGGAGCACATATGCAAGCCCTTCTTTTTTTGAGGCTTTACTATCGATTTTGTTTGCTATAGTCATAACTGCAGCCACAGAGGCTTGGAACAATGAACCCGTCAAACAATTCTTTGTTTTCTCTTCCCCCAGCCCCTGACAACCAACATTCTACTTTCTGTTTCCAAGGTGTTGACCAGTCTGGATAGCTCATATATAAGTGGAATCATATAGTATTTGTCTTCTTGCAACTGGTTTATTTCATTCATCAAAATGTCCCCAAGGTTCATCCATGTTGTAGTATATGACAGGATTGCCTTCCCTTTTTTTTTTTTTTTTTGTTTATTTATTTTTGAGAGAGAGGGAGAGACAGAGCATGAGTGGGGAAGGGGCAGAGAGAGAGGGAGACACAGAATCCGAAGCAGCCACCAATCTCTGAGCTGTCAGCACAGAGCCCGACGCGGGCCTTGAACCCACGAACCATGAGATCATGACCTGAGCCAAAGTCGGACACTTAACCGAATGAGTCACCCAGCCGTTCCAGGATTTCATTCCTTTTTAAAGGCTGATAATATTCCGTTGTACGTACATTCCTTTTCTTCATCCATTCACCAGACAATGGACATTTGGACTGCTTCTACCTCTCGGATTTTGTGAATACTGCCGTGAAATGGGTGTAAGAATATCTATTTGAGATCTTGATTTCAATTCTTTGGATATATATCCAGATGTGGGATTGCTAGATCATACGATAACTCTATTTCTAACTTTTTAAGGAACCCCCATACTATTTTCATTGTGGTGACACCATTGTACATTCCCACCAGCAACGTACAAGGTTCCGTGTTCTCCACATCCTTGCCGGCACTCGTTATTTCCTGGTTTTTCCATAGTGGCCATCCTAATGGGTGTGAGGTAATATCTCACCGTGGTTTTGATTTGCCTTTCTCTCATGATTGTGATGTTGGCCATATTTTCATACGCTTGTTGATCATGTGTATGTTTTCTTTGGAGAAATTCCTATTCAGGTCCTTTGCTCATTTCTAAAATCAGGTTACTTGTTTTTCCTTGTTGGATTATGGGAGTTCTTTATATATTCTGGATTTAAACCACTTATCAGATACACTATCTTCTGTCATTCCATAGGTTGCCTTTCCACTCTGTTGTTTCCTTTAATGTGCAGAAGTTTTTAAGTCCAATGAAGTCTCATTTATCTGTTTCTGCTTTTGTCACTTATGCTCTTGGTATCATACCCAAGAAACTATTCCAACACCAGTGCCATGAAGATTTTCCCCTCTGTTGTCTTCTAGGAGTGTTAGAGATTTAGGTCTTATGTTTAGTTTAGCTCTTTAATTCATTGCGAGTTAATTTTTGTATATGGTGTAAGGTAAGGGTCCACCTTCACTCTTTGGTATGTGGATATCCAGTGTTCCCCCACACCATTTGTTGAAGAGACTGTTCTTTTCCCATTTGTGTGGTCTTAGTACCCTTGTTGAAGATAATTTTATTGTATATGTGAGAGTTTATTTTTAGGGTTTTTATTCCACTGATCTACGCGTCTGTCTTTATTTTAGCACCACACCGCTTTGATTATCTTAGCTTTGTAATACGTTTTAAAATCAGGACGTGTGAGGCCTCCACCTTTGTTCTTTTTCAAGATTGGTTGGTAATTCAAGGTCCCTTGAGATTCCATATGAATTTTTGGATTTTTTTTTTCTATTCCAGCAAGGGGCCCAGAACAATATGACATAAATACCTATGTTTTGATGTGTTGCAGTAAGTGTTCCTTCACCCACATCCCTCACTTGGACTCCTACCTGACCAGAGCAGATTCACCTCTCACTTCAAAAAGATCTCTAGCACTGATCATTCATAGTTAATCGTCCCATTTGTAGCCATGGGATTTCCCTACAGTGGCTTATACCCTAGGAGCACTGTCCCGTTTTATTTTCTACGTGTGCCTTTTATTCTGATTAGCCACCCAGTTCCTTCTCCATGAGCTGGCCTTGTGCCTTATCTTCTATGCCCCTAGGCAATCACTAATCTTTCACTAACTAACAAACCAGTCTCTAACCCACTAAAGCTTTCTTCATGGGGATTATGCCTCATCACCCTGGCTTTGGCCCTAAGGCAACTGGACACTCTCCCTCTCTGAGAGCGTCACAAAGTTGGCCCCTACCAAATATAATATCTGAGAGAGTCACTGTACTACGCAGTGCAGTCTTCAAATGTATGGTCCCCTGAACTGAGTGAACATTGGCCCCTTCCTCAGAACTCAGTCAAGTCTGCTGCATCTGCCTGCAGCAGGGTCCGAAGGCCGATTGACCCTTATTCTTCCATTGCGTTCATTGGTAAATGCCTTGAGGTTGCTTGAGAGGATGCATCTGCGGAACGCAGCGATGTAATGATTTCCAGATCAAGACACTTTGCAAGTTCCATTTGTTGTGCCTTATGAGACCAACCCGTGAATAGCGGAAATGACATCCATTTTATCTAAAAACTTAGTTGAGTGCTCCCTGGCTGTTCTGTTACGTTTGAGAAGCTTAATAAACTAGACCCGCCATGTAAACGTGAGGACGTGTTAACAAAAGTAAACAAGTTGTGATAATGCTTCCTTTTGGGTGGTGAGATCACTGGCTGGCAAATAGTATACTGACTAACAAGAAAGAGATTCTCTAAAAAAAAAAAAAAAAAAAATGGCGGTGACCAGGGGTGAAGGGGTGGGGGAAATAGGGAGATACTTCCCAAAGGGTACAATGTTGCAGTTATGTAGGAGGAATACGTTTGTAGATCTAGTGTGCAGCATGGTGACTACAGTTAATAACACTACACTGAATATTGGAAATTTGCTAGGAAAGTAGATTTCGGGTGCCCTCATCACAAACACAATAATGCCAACTATGTGAGGAGACACGTTCATTGGCTTGACGGTAGCAATCATTTCGCTGTGTATATGGATAGCCAATCATCGGGTTGTGCGCTTGAAATATACACGACTTGCACCTCTTAAAAAAACTTTAATCTTTAAAAACCAACGAAGCGATTCTGAACAACAGAACTGCATCAGGTTTTGAAGCACGTACATAGATTTTAAAGTGATTGTGGAAAACAAAACAATGCTACTGAGATAAAGGTTCAGGGGCTTGAGTGAGAGACTCTCACAGCCGCGCATGCAGACGTTTTGTGGTAAGCGGGCGCGAGGAAACTGGCACGCGTTGGACAATGATAACGTGAGAGGTGCTTTACGTATGTGACTTCACTTAAGGATCGCCATAAGCCTGTGGTATGGATGATATTATTGCCCTATTTCATATGTGAAGCTGTTGAACCCCAAAGAGATTACGTGTAGCTGCGTGGCCAAGGCCAAGGCAAGTAAAATGAAGGGCCGTGATTAAAACCCACGTCTGTGAGCGCTCTACCAAAGGTTACCGGATAGCTTTCGGGGGAAATAGACACTGGGACACCCATGTAGCTGCAAGATGACTGAGGAGTCCTGTATGAAGCCGATGGTGAACGTTTTCAAAATTTGTTTCTGGAAGCTATATGTGAAAGATTTCCGGCATGAATGTTCTTATTACAAGTATCTGCATATAGAAAACTCATTTTTCGAACACTCTATATTTTTTGTCACTTTAGCCAAATATACCTTTTCAAGGGCAGGGTCCCCACTCGATACACAGCTGACTTGATCTCTGGCTTGCGTAAAATGTATGCAAGCCGCCCAAACGTTCATGTTTCCCAGGGGATAGAGAAAAAGGCACGTAAACACTCAGCATCTATGTACCCTACCCCCGCTCTGGACAGATCTCGGACCCCTAGAGACCCATTCGCTCATTCAGCAAACCGTATCTGACTACCTGTTATGGGCAATGAACTGTGCTAAGGGCAGTAGGAAGTAGACAAAGATAAAAAAAATTAAGTTAAAAATGTGGCCTCTTTATACTATTGGACCTATTGATCTTGCTTGAAAATTTCCTAGCTGTCCTAGGCTCGTCAAATTCATCCCAGGTAACTGGTTAGGGTGGTTAAATATTATAGTCATTCATTTCTCTCGAAAAGGTTGTGAGGCCCATCCCACCGCCATTGCTGTAAGAATATAAGAATCTAACTTCAACTCATTTATAATTATTATTACTGTGACAAGAACATTTAAAAATCTCCCAGTGAATTACCAGTGGTAGCAGTTTTACTCTTTAACACTAAAGCAGCAGTTAAGAAATCATATTAGGTGTTCTGGCAATCTGTTTTAATACTAATTAGCTAATAAAGTAATTACCAAAAGTAAGAAATATATTACTACTATGCTGTATTATGATTTAGCTGAAATTGCATATCCAGATGCATAATGTGGAATTTCTAAAAATTCCATTTAGAAAATTTAGCAGTGTATTTAAATATTTCTCATTCACAGGCAACCAGCTGTGATAGAGGAAGCTGTATTGAAATAGTTAGTCAGAATTGAAGGTGCCAGCAGATTTCACACAGAACACGTGAAAAGGAACTTTTTATAAACTTTGTTTACCTTCTTGGCGTGGACTATCGCAACATACCAAGACTGAGGCGTTGGGTTTATCTTAACCATCTAAGTACATTGATGAGTTATGTGATGTGCACTCTTTTCTAAGTGCCCGATAACATTGACTGTTGGTGTGAGCGGTCATGACCTTAGTGTACATAGTGCGATACACTTGGAACACAACTTTCGCTAACATCGGAGCATGCTCAACGATAACACGTTCTTTGACCTGACCATATACATCTTTGGTCTAGGATACGGTTATACGACTAAAGTGGAAGCAAGCTTCCTAATATTGAGTCAGCCATAGAACAAACGATGCAAGAAACCTATGAAGACATTTTCCTTTCCCTTTCTTCTCTTTTCTGGAAACACATCATAACAAGTCATAACAGGACAAATACTAATCCAGTCAAATCCCTTACAGCACAATGAAGCAAACCTAGCCAGCAATCGATATTAAATGGAAAGAACCACAGTTCTTGTTTGCCTTTTAAAAGGGAGCATTCATCATTAAAAATTATTGGGAGCCTAATTTTGCACGGCCTTATACAAAGTGAATCACGCAGATGGTTTCTTGGAACCTCACAACCTTTATCAGACAATAAAAAAAAAGAATTAAAAACCCAAACATGGAGTCAAATCATCAAACCAAGACGTGTCCAGAGAAAAATGATCACAAAGAAAACACCGTCCAATAGCATTTGAGAAAACTACACGAGTAGGTGGATTGTGAAGCATGTGAAGAAGCCGTATGACCCCACAGGGCTGGAAGAGCGAAAGGTTGGCTCTTCCATGAGCAATCTGGGTAAACTCAGCAGAAATTGTGGAACTTCGGGGGTGTTTAGTGGGCTAGGGTGGCCAAAAACATTTAATGTAAAAAAAAGCCTGGATAAGGGAAAATAGAGACAGAGAATAAAGAATGAAATGAGATCTGTTGCAAATACGAAAAAAGAGTATTTTGTGCTTCGTGGTAGAACTGATTATTGCAAAAAAAAAAAAAAAAAAAAAAAAAACAAAGACAAAAAACCTTTGCCAAATTAAGTTGTGATTTTACATGCCTAAATGAAAGTAAATACAAATGAATATGCAGTAGTAATTCGTGGGCTTGACTCTACCTACAACAGTCGCTAATCTCCGCAACTGGTCTTGCCTAGGTGCCTATCATAAGCTCGAAACAGATGAAAAACAAAAGCGCTGGGATTTAACAGAAAAACTCAAAGCCAGACATAGATTTTTAAATTGGTGAAACATAAAGATTCCTCAGCCACCATCTATGACATTTTTAATTGCATGCAAGATTGTATAATGTTGGCTGATTAAAAATTATTTAAAGAAAAGATGATTCAACTACTTTGAATTTACCACCAGAAACCTTCCACGATAATTTGCATGGAACTACAATGGGATGTATTTTGAGGGGCTACAAAAATCATTTAAAATTCTGATGCTGTCATCACCATAATTCACTGATAAGTATTAGAAGTTATCTAGGAAACAGTGGTTTAGCCTGCTCTTATGAGATACCTTGATTTAGTACAGAGCATGGAAGCTGTAATTATTCACTGAGAGGCAAAGGGAATAAGAGAAAAACTCCCTGCAGGTCACAGCCACTGGCAAAGAAATCCAAGCAAAGACAAACAAGCCCTTGCTTCTAGGTGTGAGCAGTTTGGGTGTAAAAACCTAAACTGGCTCCGACTTGTTTTTCTTTATTTTTCCAGTTCTTTTACTGGACCTTTATGTGTGTACCTTGAGATGGATTTTCCAGAGAAAGGTCCCCAAATGTCTATCAGCTGCTCACCCCGAATGAGGCTCAGTCTTAGGACTTCTGACCAGTTACCACTGAGTCAGGTCCACATCTTTTCGTATTAACCTTTTAACCCGATGACCTATCATTCCATTCCATTCACCCAACATGCACTGAGCACCCAGACTGCGCCTGGTACTGGGATATATAACCTATATGCTGCCGGGCGGGGAGAAGAGGAGGAGCCAAATACGACCATGGATTAAGACAACGGTCCCATGAGAAGTCTACGAGTTGATGGGGGAAAGACTTAGGTACGATCGACTCTAAAAAGTAGTGACTACTTACACTGTTTTGAGGAAGCACGGTCAGTTAAACAGCTCAGGAAAAGGCTTTTGTTGAGGTGATGACACGTGGGATCCAGCTCGAAGCATTTTCGCGTGATTTCCAAAGGCATGGATGGGACTAGGTAAGCTTCCAGGCAAAGGGAGCAACAGAGGCAAATACCTAGAGATGCAGAAAAACAAAGCAAAACAAAAGAAAAAGGTAAGAAGTGGTTAGGTTTGGTCAAAGGGTAAGGAAAGGTTCAGGCAGTGAGTAAAGACGAGAACTGTCAATGTGCCTTCTGGAAAGAGTGGGCATGAACGGTGCATTTGTTGTGTGCCCGTATGCTAGGTATTTATCATATATCAGTGCATTTCATTAGACATGACTAATTCAACACTGGATCTCTTCTTCAATGTTCCCCAAAAGTGATGTCTCAGCCGACTGAATCCTGCAACAAACAGGTAACTAACTCTGCTGCTGCAGCCCATCCATTCCACTTGTGGACGATTCGAATCCTAAGAGTCTACCTCAATGTGAGTCCAAACACATTCTTCTCTCTGGCACGCCTTTACGGTAAATAGTTCTCCCCTCTGTAAATGTACAGAAATTGAATCCCATTCCTATAAGATATGCCTCCAAATGACTCTAGACAACTACCCTTCCAGATTTATAGGTGAGACACCGTCAGTCTCCTCAGTGGCTTCTCATCTGATGTGCTTTCCAAACTTAAAGGTTTCCTCCCGGATATTTTCTAGTTTTAATATCCCTCGGGAAATATAGTAGTCAGAGTGGCACGTCCAACAGAGAACAGAACAAAATGATCGCCTTCTTTATTACAAGCACCGCTTGTCACGAACGAAGCCTATTTGTATCTGTGGCAACCACATGTACTGTTGACTCACATGGCTCTTGTAGCCAGCTAAATTTTACAAAGAATCCATATACTCCAGCTGTGGGTTATCTCACAAGATGGAAGGAGCAAGACCTTGAAAACAAAAATACACCAGCCACTAGGATCACCTAGAGCAGCTTGTCTCACCTTCTCTGGACCTCAGGTCCCTCTTCTATAAAATGGAGATAGTAAAATCACCTTCCTCATCAGGTTGTTATGAGGATAAGGTAGAATTACACGTCAGACAAAAACCCCTAAAACGGTGCCTGATACAAAGCAAGTTCAATGATAATTAATGCACAAGAGGCATAGAGAGATCAAGACAGTGGATGAAGGTCCATTAACCTAGAACAAGAAGCGAAAGAAGTCGCAGTTTGCTTGAATACAGAACCAGTCTTAAAATATGGTTACCTAATGTTTTTTTGGGAAAAATTATTCATTTAGTGTAGAGGCCAGAAACAGGAAAGAGAGTAAGACTTCTTGGATTTGGAGACTTCCCAGAGAGATGAAAGAAACGTAGGCAGGCAGGAAGCCACTTGCCTTAAGCAAGGAGATCATAAAAGCAAACTTTAGGTGGCAGACAGGGACATACTCTGAGATTACGAAAATGATCCTGGAAAGACAGAGAAATTTCCACAAACTCAAAATTATAACCAAATTCCCCAAGTATAATGATGGCGCAAACCTGAATCTACCACTTTGGACTGGAGTCTAAGCAGTTAAGCCCGACAGCCAATGACAATAGGTTACAATTCTTTTGAGACAGTTCTGATTTCAAATGATCTTTTAATATCAAGCTGGGTGGTGGTGATTTACATAGACAGTATCGTAATCTTGCAGGAGAGCAAGAAATTACAGAACAAGGACAATGACGATAATAGCTGAAAGATATCTGAGATCTATCTAACCACCATCATGTGATTTCCCAAAGCTGTAATCTCCATGAGGGCCTGGACTGTTTGGTTCTACTGCTAAAATCCTAGTGTTTAGCATAGTGCCTGGCACGAAGCAAGTGTTCGAAAATGATTAAACGAATTGAAGCGATGGTACTTCGATTTACGTCAATCTTTTCTCTCTAGTAATTAACAGGAAAGCACTTTAATTAAGAAGGATATTCAAGGGGACAAAAAGGAGAGAAACTGCTAAATCCTCTTCTGCAGCTAGTCTTATAGTGACGAGGACCTTCGTGGGCTACAGGGGACGGCAGACACAAAAGAGATGAGAGAAACGCAGCGTAGTGCGTGAAGCCTCTGTAAGGGAAAAGAGAGGAAGGTTCAGACAGCCTGCATGGGCCAAAGGTATTTAACTTGTGGAAAGCCAGCGTGGTTTTCCCTAAACCGACCCATTATTTAATTGTCAAATCTACCTGCTGTCCTGTAATCGACTAGACATAGTCTTAGTGTCTTCTTATCACAAATGAGAGGTGAATGTAGTCTTGGAAATCACTACAATTATTTTCAATCTTTACCAAAAAAAAGTCTAGCCAACATCAATCTGCTGAGCTACCCACATCTTTCACCAGGGTGCCCAGGACAGCGTGTGCTACTCGTCTCCAGGATACAGTTCATGTTGCCTCCTGTGGCCATAACAGGCCAGGAGATCTGGAACGCTGGATCAAAAACAGCCGTGATTTCATTAGCTGATACTATGGAACGACACGCCAGTGAAAGTCACCTGACGCTTACACCTTCTCCCTTGCAGAAGATTAATCCTGATTACCGAGGATCATTTTGATTGCCGTAACACAACATAAGTAGAAAGCCTTATGTTTGGACCTGCCTTCTTAGTACTACCATGCTGCCTCTTAAGACTTTCATGACCAATAGAAAAGATCGATGGACGGGCGGCTGCATGGCTCAGTTAAGCGTCTGACTTCAGCTCAGGTCATGATCTCTCGGTTTGTGAGTTTGAGCCCTTTGTCGGTCTCTCTGCTGTCAGTGCAGAGCCCGCTTCAGATTCTGTCTCTGTCTCTCTCTCTCCCTCTCTCAAAAATCAATAAACATTAAAAAGAAAGAAAAGCTTAATGGAAAACTAATGTTTTTAAAAAAAGGAGAGGGACAGGACTAAGAATTCAGAGTTTTCAAGAGCGAAGGTTTGGGACACCGTGTCAGGGAAGGAACAACTAGTTGAGTCCTGACTTAGAGCAAAGGAAACCTGGAAGGGGTGGTGTAGAAAGTGCTTATATTATTTACAGCCTCATGAAAGAAAACAAACTGTAGCAGCTTTCATAACAACCTTGCTTGTTGTGCGTGGTGTATAAACGCACACACAAATATATATTGCGTAGTAACAATTGTACATAGATACACACACACACAATTTTTCACCCTCTCCTCTTCTCCCCTTGTTGTTTTATATAAGGATGGGCGCTGGAAATTAATTACAATTAGTCCTTAGATTATATCATGTTTAGGTGCAATTAGAAGAGTATTTGATGGCAGCTAGAGATGGACAACATGACTGTTGGAACTTTGCACTGACGAAAGGAAGAAGCAACTTCATTTGAGGAAGGACAGAAAGCATAGAGTGTTGTATGGAAGGTAAACAGGTGTCGAAGGATGGATGTGGATACTAGGTAACCCAAGAGTGGGTGGTCCAAATGCACACGCTCTCTGACCCTGGCCCTGGGACTCTGCGAATTCCATTTCTCCTTTGCTAGCTGGCACCCTCTTAAGTTTCGCCAAGGGGTTGAATTCTGCTCGAGAGAGACTGCAAGTTGGGAGGAGATAGGAGGGACGTAGGATCGCTGAACCTGTCAGCAGTGCCCAACGACCGCTCTTGACCCTGACAGTAGCAGCTGATTCCAAAGCCACCTGCTCTCAGCATCCCAAGACCCTTCTTCTATTCGTCCATGATGACAGTATTACAGGTGCCTGCCTTACAGAGTCACAGAAGAACATCACAGCGCATCAGACTGAGAGAACCAGGACACCCAGGATTTTTTGTTTGTTTGTTTATTTTTGTTCTTTCCTAGCTCCTGACTTATCAATCAATGTCACCTTAATCAAGTTTGCTTTACTCTGTTTCTTATATTATAAACTGTGTTATTGCAGTGTATTTTATTATGATCTACAAGAGTACTAGGAGCATTGATAAGAAAGTATCTGTGAAGCTTCTTAGCTATGAAAAAAGATCTAAGTTTTGGCTAAGGTTTAATATGGCCAGAGAAATAATTTTCCATATTAAACCTTTGGGAAAATACACAGGCACCAATCCAGATGAATGACTAATAAACTGAAAATCAGTCAAATAATAATACAGCAGAACAGCAGGGAAATGTGTTGTTTTTCTTCCCAAATGATTTCATGAAGAAAAACTTAAACCTCAAGTAGATTGAATAGCAACACAGGATTTCAGTGTAAGATGCCAATGGCTGCCTTTCTGGCTTTCCTTCTATCTTTCTTCTTTTCTGGAAGAGGGAGCAAGTAGGGGTGGGGTGGGGGCTGTTTATGCCGTGAAGCATCGGAAAGGAGAAGAGTAATGGCTCTTCAGTAATCCTGACTCTCGGAGTTCTAATGAATCTCTGCTCAAATCCAAATGCAACATCCCCTCAAGAATTCTTTATTGGTGGTGGACTGGAGCAAAAGCACAGATTAAATACCACGTTAGAAAAGAGAATCAGAGCAAACCAAAAACAAAAACAAAAGAAGAAAGGTGTAACGTCCCGTGACATCCATAAACAACAATTAGAAGGCATCACTGTCAGATTGCTGTAGGAGTCCCAAGGCTAAACAGCTCTCTAAGAAGCAAATTTACATGAGGCTCCTGGGTGGCTCAGTTGGTTAAGCCTCTGACTTTGGCTCAGGTCATGATCTCAATAGTTTGTGAGTTCAAGCCCTGCATCTGACTCCGCTGTCAGCGTGGAGCCTGCTTGGGATCCTCTTTCTCCTTGCCCCTCCCCTGCTCTATTTCTCTCTCTATCTCTCAAAAAATTCCTGCCCCTCCCCTGCCCTATTTCTCTCTCTCTCAAAAATAAGTATTTTTTTAAAGTCAATTTACAATGTGTTTTGACCTACTAAAATGGTCCAAAAATATAAACGCACCCACTTTTCAGCCTTGGTAAAACAATTTCAGTAAGATTCTTCTCTTTCTTGAAATGTTTTCCAAATGACCCATTGAAATATTGAAATAGTGTGGCAATTTGTGTGTGTCAGTAAAAAATAATACTAAGAGTAATAACGTAAAACCAGACATGCTTATATTTAGGATATTCTTTCCAGCACCTCTTATTTCCCAAGAAGAAGTT
This sequence comes from Felis catus, assembly GCF_018350175.1. Lineage (NCBI taxonomy): Eukaryota > Metazoa > Chordata > Mammalia > Carnivora > Felidae > Felis > Felis catus. Next base: position 117,493,908 of record NC_058386.1, on the reverse strand, counting down.
GGGGGCTTTTTGGTGGTTGTGTCCTGATCAGTCCCTCTCTATATATATTAAGTAGAGATGACAGTTATATTGTGTTCTCTGTTCCACTTGAGAAGCCAAACAACATGAGCTTCTCTTCTTTTGTGTGTCATTCTTCTTGCAGCTTTCACGGTTTGGACATCAAATTTGAAAAGATTCTTATTGTTTTGGTGTCTTCTTTCATTTTGTTTCTTTTGGTTATATTGGGTGTTTCAATTTCTGGCCCTTCCAAATGATTTAATTTCTTATTTTATAGAACATTTCCTGTTAATGTCCTCTCCAAATATGTCTGGCACACCGTAAATTTTGACTCTGTATTCTGGAGGAATACCAAGGTTTTGGACTATGTCATCTCCAGAAGGACATACAAGTTGTTGACCTTGCCATTGGATGGAAGGCAATGTTCCGATTTTCTTAATTTCCTTGAATATGCGCCATGGAAGCCTACCACGACTGCCTTCAACTATAGGATTTCAGTGCTAATGAAAGTGAGAACTTTGGTAAAGTTTAAAAATGAGCATTTGGTGGTTCAAGGGCATTTCCCTCCAATACATTCGAGGATATTATTTATTACAATGTGGTCTCATCTGCTTTATCGCTAAACTAAGAGATCTGGGAGGACACAGGCAGTGCCTTTCACCTTGGTATTCAGAGCCTCGATGTGTAACAGATAGTCAATAAGGATTTAAAATGAACTAAACTTTACGGTTGAGCAGATTACTTGCAGTCGGGCTATCTCATATCTTAACTCAACTTCATATGTTCCTGAATTCACAGAGTTCTTGGAATCTGAAAGGAAAGGCAGTGTTCTATTCCCAGGACAGATTGAGTAAAATATGTTAATTTATTTTTCAATACACATTTTGACCCTTTCAATGTGCAGCTACCAAGTCAACAATTGGGATGGGGATGGGAAGAGGGAGTGGTGTTGGTTTGTTTTAATTTTGGAGAGTTTCTGTCTGTGCGGTATTAGATGAAAAGTGGCTCTCTAGGAACCCTGAAGATTAAGCCTGCCTTTTTCCAGAAAAGCTCTGAGGGTAAGTGTTTCACAGTCAGTGGGAAAGAGGGGGAAATGCCTGGTTAAAAAGAACGGAATTACTTGAAGTGGGTAATGATTTGAATGAGGAAAAAACCTACCTGAGGGTCGGTCATGTGTAATTTATATGTTATATGCATAGCTATGCTAGTTTCTCTTCATCCATTCTTCCCCTCTAGGCCAATCTGTTCTTGCCACTAGTCTCAATAAATGATAAAAGCAGAGTCTCTAATGGATTGAAGACATCTTATATAATAATATTTAATAATGAGCTGAAAAAGAGACCCCAAAATATTTACCTTTGGAGCTAAAATCCACCTTCCAGTTCTTGCCAGTCCTTTGTTACTATGGAATTAACGTATGAAATTATTTCCTTGTAGTTTCCAATATGTTCACCAAATTCAACTTCTTTTATTTGCAGGACATCTTTTAGAAATCTCTCTTTTATAAAAATCCTTCAACTTTTTACACACACGTATTAACAACATGGAAGCTTTCGTCAATATGTTTAATTTCAGGTTGAAATGTTAGCGCTTAGAGAGATTCAACCCATTGGTACAGGTCTCTGGGTTTGCACGACACAACTGGCCAACTGACCAACGCAAGTCTGACCACTCACCAAATTTTAAACTGGAGAATGACATGTCCTACACTTTTGACCAGAAACCCTCTTTAAGTGGCCACAGAGGGGTAGGAATGGAAGATCAGGCTCCCCGGGCCGCTACTCCAACACAGGCAAGCCCTGCTACTTGTCACCCAGGACAGATTCTCAAGGAGAAGTGAGAGTGTCTATCGGTGAGCCTCCTCTCCCTTCAAGGTTCAGGAAGCTCACATCTCTGGAAACGCAAGCAGAGAAATGAGAAGAGTCATCATTATACGGTCCGTTTGTACTTTTTTTCTCATTGCCCTGCGTACTTGGATCCTATAGATTTGGTTTTCTGGATATTCTTTCATCCATAAAGATAATAAAAATGAAATTTTATTGAGTAGCTTCAGCTATAAGAAGTAAAATGCCCAAGAACTTTTACTCAGTGAAAAAGTTGGAGGTCATACGTTGAACATTTTTTTTTTTTACATTAGAATATTTTACCACGGGGAAATACAAACAGAATCCAGATAATATAAGTCAGAGTTCAACATTTCCAACAATGAGTATCCTAAGAAAGGTCAGTTAGCAGTAGTGCAGCCTGTAGTATCTGTCTGAATAGTTATTGGATGACTGGGATTGAATTAATTTATACATAATTTATCCTTCGATTGTGATCTTAGATATAATTGCATCACATCCTGTCAGATCTAAATTTCTTTTCTCTAAACACAACACATGCCACTCTCATGACAAAATAATCTTATGGACAGAAGAATGCTAGTTCTTTAAATCACGAAGTTTCTAAAAATAGATGTTTTCTGCAGATAAAATGGTAAAGTTAGTGCCCCTAGGTCACCTGAACTTTTTTTGCACATATGGTACAAATAATGCTACCGATAACATTGTACAAATAACAGCCGCATATACTGTGGTTCCTTTTCCCCCTTTTTCTTTCTCCCTCTCTGTTTTCCCAAAAAGGTGTTCAGTAACAGGATTCAGGAAAATACATTTTTAATATTCTCTCCTGGGCCATTATGAGGAACCTCACTGAAACAATGGTATTTCCCACTTCTTGTGGCTCTGGAGTGCAGAAGATGAAATTCTAGACTGGAATCTCATCTAGCAAGCAAGACTCTTTTAAAAAACAGTGATGGTGTTTGTCATGCTCAGCTCTGTAGAGGTTGTTAATTGAAATTAGTGGTTAAAAACCGGATAATTGATGAAAATAGAAAAGTAACTAAAAGATACCAGGAAGTATAAGCACCCATGGATTCATTTTAACATAATGGTTCCTAGCTTTTGAAAGAATTAAAAATAAGCAAAACAAGCAAATAATCCCATCATCCTCTTCTACTCATCATCCTTATAGAGACTTAGGTAGAAAATGCATATACAATCTGCATTTTTTTTTATATCTCAAAGTTTCTTTGACTTATGAGTAAAAGGAAGTAATAATTGTGCCAGAAAGGCACCCTTCTAGGTGTTTTGTAAACATTATCTTAGTTAATCCTCATAAAACTCAGGGAGATTGAGTTTGTCATATACCTATTTCACAGAGGAGGCAATGAATACTCAGAAATGTTAACTGCGGGGTGCCTGGATGGCTCAGTCCGTTAAGCATCCAACTCGGTTTTGGCTCAGGTCATGATCTCATGGTTCATGAGTCCGAGCCCCACCTCATGCTCTGTGCTGATGGCATGGAGCCTGCTTGGGATTCTCTCTCTCACTTTCTCTGCCTCTCCCTCCCTCCCTCTCTCTCTCCTCTCTCTCTCTCTCTCTCTCTCTCTCTCTCTCTCTCTCTCTCTCAAAAATAAATAAACATTTTTTAAAAAGTTAACTGCCCTAAATCATAGAGCTATTAAATACTTTACCAAGAATCTCACCCCAAGTCCTTCTGGTTCCAAATTTCGTATTCTGTAAAATCCTCATATGTCTAATTTTATGTTTCTTTCACATTTACACATCAGTAAAGATTTCAAAAATTCCATAATTAATTTTCTAGGTGATTCACTGGAGCTTCTACTCTCCGTGAGCTCCCCATCATTGAGTCTATTCCAGCATCGGGTGTTTATCGATGAATATTTCAGCTTTGACTGGAAGTGGTTAAACCATAAGAATTGTAAGGTCCCTTTAAACACCAAAATTCTGTGATTAACAACAATGCTATGCACATACAACAGCTATACAGGGGATCCTCTGTGATGACAGTTGTTCCTATACTGTGATCCCCTGGCACAAGACTGAGGCCACTTTTCTCATGAAGACCTTATGTGAGTAGACATTACTCAATTTGAGTCAGATCAGGGAAATAGAGCTCCAATTTTGAACTGAAAAAGAAGACAGTCAATCACAGATCCATGACACTGGCTTATACAGATGTCCTGCTTTCCTCTGACTCACCCTTGGAGCTTCAGAAAGAGATAAATTGTATTTTTGATATAGTAATCGGGATACAGTCACACCATAACTCATATCTTCAGATTATGCCTTTTCAGCCTTGCTTTATGTCCCTGATTTTGACCCACGTTTTGAACTGTCCAAAGGGAATCTCTACAACAAAAGATGTGGGGCTGGAAACAAGAACAATTTTGAAGAAAAGTTTTAAGTTTAAATTTCTCAGGAAAAATGATGCTCTTATAAAAGCATGGGACAAAAAAGACCCTCAATATTTTTGCAAAAAAAAAAAAAAAAAAAAAGGTTTGCCGGCTAGGGATAGGACTCTGGCTCCTCAGATAGAATTGAGCATGGTAAAAATGGAAGGATTCTCATCCCCTTTCTGTCTTTCTGACAAAGCTTTGGTTGGTGTTTTGGAACTTGTACAGCCCATGGGAGTAATTCTCACAGTAGATTGTTTGGCTATTAACTTCCTATTTTTTATTTCACGATCTTTATTATCTTTGAGTTGTCCGAGGGCAATGGAGCTTGTTTCCGGGCTCTAATCTTTGACAGAGAGTGAGAAAGATGATACTTTTTTTCAAGTTAGAGAATGCTCAGAAAGAGAATGAGGAAACAAAACACATGCTATTATATCAGCATCGGCTTAGAAATAATTTGTGAAAAATCAGCCAATGCCTGGAGCACTCAGGCTTTAATACATTAATAGCTGACACCTTAGATTCTGGGGGATAAAAAAAACACGTTACCTGCCGTAATATAAAGAAGTACCCCGGAAAAATGGAATATCGGGTTGGCTGGGTATGATCTAATCAATTAATCAACTAATCTCACCTTCTCCAATTCCTCGGTGCCCTACTGGATGACGGAATAAGTTTACAGGTGAACACTACCGCTTTGCATGGCTCCATTTAGCAGCAGCAAAGGCAACTGTCTCTAGTAAGAGACAACTGAGACATATCACGCGTTCAGAATCAACTCAAGTATGATAGTCGAAAGAGCAAGACGAATGGAAGAAGCCCACCATTGGCAAAGGGGGAAACCAGCTGATTTAAGAGACCCTGTCATAGATAATTGATGTGAACTGTTTTCCATGTCCTTTATTGGTTTAACCAAAGGTTGAGTATCAGTACTTTACCACTTGCAAACATTTATGTCCCAAGTGTTCATCTTTGGGGGGAAAATCTATTATGCTTCCAAAATTACCAGTGCCTTGATTCCTTTGTGGACAAGGACCTATGGAGTACCTGGAAAACCTCAAGGACCTGAGGTCAAATCTTGACTGTCGCTTTACTACCTTGTGACCTTGGGCAAATCACTAATTTCCCTGAACCTTGACTTTTAAAGAAGAATCTCTCCCTTGTGGTATTGTTCAGAGAACTAAATGAAATAACGTTTGGAGGCAATATGGCTAAGAAGGGGCACTCAGTAGATGGAAGCTACTATGGTATGGATTAGATTATGATCTGAAAGCTACCGATTTCCACAAAATTTGCAAAAGTGAGCAATTAGTACAAGGTTTCTCAAAGTGTATATGATACCAAAAAAAAAAAAAAAAGTGTCCATTGTCAAATAAGTTTGGGAAAGACTACGTGCTATATCCCTTTCCCCCTTGTAAGTCAGAATTCATTTTTAACATAACTGAATTTGCGGGAAAATCCCAAAGTTTAAAAACCTGTTTAGCTTTGGAACACCTGGGTGGCTCAGCCGGTTGAGCAGCCACTTGGGCTCAGGTCCTGACCTCACAGCTCAGCTCCTGAGTTCGAGCCCCACATAGGGCTCTCTGCTGTCAGGGCAGAGCCCCTTTCAGGTCCTCTGTCCCCCTCTCTCTCTGCCCCTACCCCGCACACGCTCTCTTTCTGAAAAATAAACAGTAACAAAAATACCGTTTAGCTTTATGGAAGCAAAGGTCTTCTAAACTTATTTGATCTTAGAAATGTCTCTTCCCAGAAGATATGTTAACATCCTCAGAAGTTTCCTGCATTCCACTTTAGAGAGATGCCATATTCGTAATTTCTCTAAATACCAGGGTATAAATACATTTTCAAAATTAAGACACGCTGAAAGATCTGTGTGCAGTACCTGGATACCAAAATTAAGGCTAATCTGATTTTAAATAGCAACAAGACAAGGGGCACCTGGCTGGCTCAGTTGGTGGAGCACGCGACTCTTGATCTGGAGCTCTCAGGGTTGTGAGTCTGAGCCCCACGTTGGGCGTAGAGATTACTTACGGAAGTTAAAAAAACAAAACAAAACCAGCAAGGCAGGGCAAATGAGGAATATGAGAGTGAGAGACCCCTGATGAGGGCCGAGTTCCGTTCCCAGTTTTATTCATTTGCGATTGGTAGGGTTTGCCTGACTAAAAGTGCCTCGGGAATGAAGGCTGTCCAGGAGGTTGGTGACATGCCTTGGTGCAGTTGTTTATCTGCACATCGGTGTGGTCCTATGGCTTCACTTGTCCATTTGTAGAAAAACCATGAGGCTATTGCCAAATCTGTCTCACAATATTTGCATTCGTGTATTTTAGGAAGAACATCAACTTTGTGTTTCTTTCCATTGCCATAAATAGTGCTGGAGTTTTCTTAACGCTTTTATTTATTTATATATTTACTTCCCTTTTTTAAGCTAGCAACTTCCTTTAGTTTACTATTGTTCTATATGGATATCACGTGCCATTCTAGGCGCTGCAAGAGAGACGGCAGGACTAAAGGGTTGGGTTTTTAAATTACTTTGAAAGCTAAAGAAACAGAAGGCATGGAAGCTGTTACTTCTGTTATTTTTAGGAGTATCCACTCGGTCATTTTTAAGCAGCAAAATATTCTGTATCAAAGCATTCATTCTCATGACTTGGATTTTAATCACCGATAAGTTTTTAGCAGTATTATTGATTGTAGTTTATTCACGTTGTAGCCGTACTTGTTTTCAGATTTCTGCCTCCATACCCATTCGAAAAAGAACGTTTCACAGTTATTGCAGTCAAATATAGTCAACTCTCAGAACAGTTTCTAAAGTTGAACAAAGGTAGGCATTTAAATCGTCTGATATTTACTGTCCAAATCTGGCCTTTTCAGCTATCACAGGACTTGGAATGTGCATTATATTTTCAGGTAAAAATTTTTTGCTCATTCTATTGAATCTTGTTAACATTTATAGTAAAGGACAAACAATTCCTCTATCCTGATAAAATATATTGTAGCTTCCCGAATCCTCTGCATCTAGAATAAATGCCAACTTGTTTTGGTATCCATTACCACTTTCAAATTGCATTACACAATATAATGCAAATGTGAGTTCTTAATTAGCAGGATCTGTTTTGTTGAAATGTACAACAGTAGAGGGATTTTTCAACATACTGCAGCTGTTTACCTAAGGAGGAAACAAATTTCACCCCACTAAGAGGAGCTGAATAAGTGCATGTGTTGTTATGGACAGATCCTTTAGTGTTTCCTTAAGTGATGCTTTTTCATAATGGATTTCACATGGAATATATAGCAAATTTTGCCACTGCTGCCCACTCAATTTCTGCCTCTAGGTTTTTAAAAGAGAAGGAGACGAAAGTTGTAAGGGCAATGAGGAGTGGGGGTAGAGAAAGGATTCTTTATGAAAGATGCAGTATTTACCAAGGTCATAAGAAATATGCCTATATACACATATCTACTTAAATATTCATTTAAATACCGTACATGCATCTGTATATACATGACATGCTGCACCGAGCAAACAGTCGCATCAATATAACCTGAAGGCAGCCTCATGAAATGACAAGAATGAAAAAATCTGAACTTCTATATGAACAGATACTAGAGATAATATCGAAAATAGGACGGTGTCCACAAATAATGTAATAACTCCTTTGCTCGTCGGATTTTTTGCCTAGATTTGAGGCCTTTAAACATCCACCAATTATGGTAAATGTTTAACTGTAGGAGTTCAGGCAGACGGCCAAACTCTGGTTTCAAAGCTATTGCTAGCTTTAGTTTAAAGAGTTTTTCATTTTTAAGTACAAGCATTTCTGGGTACTGGCTATACCCTATTGTGGCTAGAGCCACTGGAATTTGAATAAGTGGATTAGGCAGGACCTAGGTCCCAAAGAAATGGGCCCTGCAGCATTACCTGAAGTGTGGCAAAGAATTGGCTAGGGAAATCCCTGCCATTTATAACTTAGCTCTATTTACCTACAGCCAGTTTATCCCCACCGAGACAAAGTAAAGAGAGAGCCTGGTTTTGCTTACAAAAACAGCAAGGTTGGGGGGAGGGGTGTAAAATGACCGTTTGAGCCTTTCCTCCTTGGAAAAGCCAGGTATGTGAAACACACAGAGGATAGCCAAACTCCCCCGCCCCACAGGTACGTCTGCTTTCTTGCCAAGCTTATTAACTCAACTCCCAGTCTGCACGACACTGGTTTGAACATTAGCTTTTCCTCGGGATATTCCCACTCTCTTGTGCAAGCGCTAGCAAAAGGGTACAAGAAAGGGGCCTAGACAATCCCCGCGCTGGATTTGCAGCCTCTGGATATTTGAGATTCCATTGCTAAAGCCTCTGTGGTATAGACAAGACGGTGAGGGGGCTACTGAAGTGACTTTCCGTAGTCCCTTCCGTTGTCTCCTTTTCTGACTCCCCAAGGTATCCCGTGGGTGTCTTCCCGCACAGCCCCAGAGCGCCAAACCTTGTCCCCCTTCCCTAAAGCCTCTCATTCACCAACACCCTCCCCGACCAAAGTCCCCTCCCGGTCACCACCAAAGCCCGGAGAAGTGGAACGCACACAATGCCTCTCTTATAGGGCTCGAGCTGGGAACTGGGCATGCTCAGTAGCCAAAGCAGATTTTTTTTTTTTCCCCTTCTTTTGGTCGCAAGTGCGGCATCTCTCCCAGTCCCACACCTCTCTTTCCTCTATCCCTATCCCCCTCTCCCCACCCCCAGCTCTTTAAGCGTCCTGCTTAACCCGTTCTACACCGAAGGCATGCAGAGTTCTAAGATGCGGGGGATTAACCCGTCTCCTCCTAAAGCCACTAAATAAGTCTCACTCTGGGCTAAAGCTTTACACTTTTGCCTTAAAGCCCCCAGCCCCTTAGGCGCAGACAGGTAGGGGGAGTGAGGCTACTACTGGATCCCGGGAAACTGGTCCCAAGAAGGCTCCATCCAGGATTGCCCGCTACCGAAGAAGTATTCCCGGAGCCCTCCGTTCTGCGAGGTGACAATTAGCCAAAGGTACCGTACCCGTTATACAAAGCCCAAGTGCGATTGTTGCCTTTGAATGTCATTGTTGTTGACTCACCCCCCTCGGTCCTGGAATTATTCAATCCCGCGTAGACTCGACGCCCCTATCTACCTCCCTCGGCCTCCCCCACCCCCTCCGACGTTTCTTTGGCTTTGCCTGGGTTCTCGGTTGCTCTCTCAAAGGAATGCCCCGGTTGTGTGTGTGTGTGTGTGTGTGTGTGTGTGTGTGTGTGTGTCTGTGTGTGCCTTCGTTCTTGGGGGGCTGAAGGAGGAGAAAGGACTCGAGTGTGCGTGTATGTGGTGGGAGGATGGAGGTTGGCGCGCTCGCGTTTGGGGACTGGGGTCTCTACGCGTGAGGAAAGGGGTCGCTCCTCCCCAGGGGGTGTTTTAGGCATAAAGAGGGGGCGGGTGCGGGAGGAAAGTGCTTTTCTCGGCGTGTGGGCAGCAGAGGAATCAAGTGGAGGTGTCTGGATGGGGGACAGTGGGCCTCGGCAGTGTGCGGGGGTCGAGGTGCCTGAGTGCCGGGAGGGAGGCTGCGTGTGTGCGGGGGGTGGGGGGGGGGGCGGGGGCGGGGATTCGGCGCGTGTATGTAAAGGTGCAGCCCGTGTGCGAGGGGCTGGGTGCGCGCGCGGTGTCTGGCCGGGTGCGCGCGCGCGCGCCGCTGCCCGCCTGCTTGCCTGCGAGGGCTGCTCGCTGGGTTTGACGGGCGAGCCGGCGCGGAGGAGCTGGATCCGGGATCACGTAGAGCCCATCGCGGAAACTGCAGAGCGGATCGCGGCGCCGCGGGCCCTGCGAGAGCTGCGGGGCTCCGGAGGTGGGTGAATTACCAGCGGGGCTGCGCGAGCTGCACCGACACTCGCTGCCTCTTCCCGCTTGGCTCGGCAGCGCGCGCGCGCGCGCGCGCGTGTGTGTGTGTGTGTGTGTGTGCGCGCGCGCGTGCGCGCGGAGGGGGGCAGGTAGCTTATTATTTTTAGTTTGGGTCGTGTTGGTTTGGGGCCGGCGGAGTGGCCAAAGCGACCACAGTGGCTACTCCAGCACCACCCTGCTTGCCTGCCCACGGCGCGGTCGCGGGTCCCCGAGGACCCAAAGAATCCGGTGTCCTTAACATCGCTGCCTCCCCGGCGGGGAAAGTGTCCTGGTCTAGGGCGGCTCGGGCTGTCGGGGCCGCTGCGCTGGCTTTGTTTTCTGCGCCCCCCTCGCAAGCACTCTAGGCGGACGTGGGTCTGGGGCTCCCGGCAGTGGCCCGGGAGCTGGCCCGAGACTGCTGGCACCCTGCAACACTGGGAATACGAGAGAAGCCGGTAGCTAACTCTAAAAGCCCTGCAAAGCCGGGCAAGTGCTGGCAGCGCGACTTTGCAAGATGCCCAAATGTTGAGCTGATTTCTGGCGTGGTGAGAGCAGCATTTTGTGCCTGGGCAGCGGGGGGGAGGGGGGGAGGGGGAATGTGGGAGGGTGGGGGGGCAGGGGGCTGCCCGGACCGCCGCTCTCGGCCACGGAGCCACCGGGTCACTCTGCCTGTGTGACAAGCGGGCCAGTGACGCCCCGGTGGCCCGCGGCCTCGTGGCTTGGGCTGGCGGTCTCTTACCCCTCAACCGCCGCACGCCCGGGTCTAGAGGCCGACGGAAACTCCAATAGCTGCCCCTTGTGGGACGGGAGCGCGCGGAGAGATGTGTGCGCAGCGGGGCTGAAGGCCCCCCGCGACATCCCGAGCGGTCCCCGCCTCCGCTGCCCGACCCGCGAGGCCGCTGCTTGGGCCCGGGACCCGGGAGGGGGCTGCGTGTCGGCTCCGGGATGCGGCAAAACATTGCGGTACGCGCCACCGCCGGCAGCCCCTCCGGCCGCGTCCCCGCCGGCCCGAGGTAGCGCACAGGGGGCGGCAGTGACCGCGTCTCTCCGCGGAGCCCCTCACCCCCGCCTAGGCGGGCGGCCGGAGGTCTCTCCTGCCGGCGCCCGGGGAGCCACCCCGGCCCACCCTCGGCAGGCGTCCGTCCCCCGCAGGCCCGCCGAGCGCCGGTGGACGCCGGATCCGTGGTAAGGCTCGCTGGCTTTGTGCGGTCCTGCCGGCCGCGGGAGCCGAGCGGCTTGCGGGGCGCGGAGATCCGGAGACCGAGAGGGAGATGGGGACACGGGCCGCTTTGGGCAGACGCGCCGCTCTCGGCAGCCCGAGACATGGCTTTTGGTACCCAACTCATACTTTCTGGTTCGTTTTTTTTTTTTTCTTATTTCCCTTTTTTTTTTTTTATCCCTGATTTTAAAATGTGCATGTTTTAGTGGTGCCCTGTGAACGTGAGGTTTCTTTCGCTTGCGTTCAGCGCCCCTTCCCCTCTTTCTAGCTCCCTTCTAGCTCTCTTTCCTCCTCTCTCCACGGTCTCTTGCCCCTTCGGTCCCTCTTCCTGGGCGATCGACTCCCCTCTCCCTTGCTTGCCAGTCCAGCTGCCTGCGGCTTTCTGTTTCACAGGAGATGCATTGGGGGAACTTCCTAGGTCGTCCTTGCGCCTTTTTTCTCCCATGCTACTTAAAGTAGAAATTACGAGGAGGAGGGCAGCTCCTTATGCAATTTCAGATCTGCTGATGCTCCCTGTTCTTGTTTTTGTACTGAATTCAGGTTATTCGGGGTTCTTATTGTTTTGTTTTGTTTTTAGTTCGGTTGATTTTTGGTTGGGGGGTGTAGTAACGAGAAATGACTCAACTGAACCAGAATAGCTGTTGAAAACCACATCTATAGGAAGGCAAAACGATCATGTGAAATTTTGATTTTACAATGAAAGTTGGCTTGGATGATGTCATACTTAAGAATTTATGACTTCTTTTTGCACTGCCAGTCAAACTCTCAGGGTGAATAGGGGAAATGCGTGTCTATATGGCAAGCGAGGATCATCTCGGCGGTGCTGGCTGTATCCTGAACCAAACTATTTAAAATGCACATCTTTCTGGGTCGTGGCTAATGGATTGCCTACCTTGAGACATGCTTGGTTTTACCACTAGCTGATTCCTCGTGGGCAAAATAAACAAAGGAGTTTCTGTGTGACACTTTTTTGTATCATTCCCTCATGGTGGGTTCCTGGGTAATTTATTTATTTTATTCATATTTGGTGGTAACCATATTGAAATTACAGCCAGCTTCCCATGCAAGATGGAAAAGACACACATGGCTAAAATTGCATCAATAAAATACACGGTGCTTGTTTTTCCTTTCACTCTTTTCCATGAAGCATTGCATATGTGTGTACATGCATGCAGTATTTCAGGAATTGGCTACAACGGGTTAATTTGCGAAGCATTAAACTCCACTAAGCGATTCGTGATTTGTTTATAGACAGAGACATGGAGTGGTGAGACTGGGAGGGGATGTTGGGAAGTGATGATTTTAGGAGAAACATTTATTGGACTAAATGTATCTGGTGCTGCAGATAAACCCACTCAAGGATTGTAGCCTGTAAACTCTTCTTCCTCAGCAGTGCTAGTCGGTGGTCAAAGTGAAGGAGATAAGCATCTGAGCCAAGTGTCAGTCGGACCTGGGTTCAAAATGGCGTGTAAAGGAGTAGAAGTGGGCCAGGTAGGCAGGAGAGCCTGTTCTTGGGGTGGGAGAGCTGTCTAGACATCAGCTAGGCAGTGCAGGAGCAGGCAGGTTTCTCTCCTATTTTCAGGGACCCAGGGACAAAAGCCCCCCCCCCCCCGTCCCCAGTTTGGGAGATGACTGACAAAAGACTAGATACTGCGTATTTACTTGAAATTAAAATTTTGGTCATTTCCTACTGGGTTATTTTTCTAGAACCTCACTGGGTCATCCGTGTTTTTTAAGGCAGCCATGTACAAGAGTGAACTGATTCATGGCAGTGTGCTTACCTGTGGGCCGAAGCTCAGGCAGATCTCTTCCTAGGGCTCCTTCTACCTTGATCTTGTGACTGTCCCCTCTACTGCAACCCAATCCTGGCTTGGCCATCCTCCACCGAACCCAGGGGTCTAATATCTCCTCTGTTTGGCCTCTTATCTAACTGAAGCCCAGAGAGTAGACTTGTACAGGTGGAAATGCCTTTGTGGTGCAAACTTCAAAAGGCACAGTGGATGGTCTGGGATAGGTCAGTAGAGTTGCCACAGGTCTGTGTTCGGGGGGCAGAATGTGACGGTCCCCGTAGAGAAAAGATTTTCCGATTGTTAAGGTTTACGTACGATCGAGGCTTTTTTTCCTGTTGTTTGTTGTGTGTTCTGCACACGTAAAATGTGTATAAACCCCACGTATGGAAATAAAACGTGTGGCATTTCTGCTGATTATTGTTCAACTGAGTGAGAGTACTTGCAGAAAAATACAAAGCTGATGATTACAGCCATGTGTTCACTAAGGTATGATGTAGACACAAATAATCTTTCAAGTAATGATCATTGAAAAAATGTTTTCTTTTTATTTTTTAGATTGTTTCTCTTTATTCAGAAGCATAAAGTTGTTTGCTGATTGCCAGAAGATGTTTCTTTGGCTCTTTCTGATTTTGTCAGCCCTGATTTCTTCGACCAATGCAGATTCTGACATATCGGTGGAAATTTGCAATGTGTGCTCCTGCGTGTCGGTCGAGAACGTGCTCTATGTCAACTGTGAGAAGGTTTCAGTCTACAGACCAAATCAGCTGAAACCGCCCTGGTCTAATTTTTATCACCTCAACTTCCAAAACAATTTTTTAAATATCCTCTATCCGAATACATTCTTGAATTTTTCACACGCAGTATCCCTGCAGCTGGGAAATAATAAACTGCAGAACATTGAGGGAGGAGCCTTTCTTGGGCTCAGTGCATTAAAGCAGTTGCACTTGAACAACAACGAATTAAAGATTCTCCGAGCTGACACTTTCCTTGGCATAGAGAACTTGGAGTATCTCCAGGCTGACTACAATTTAATCAAGTATATTGAGCGAGGAGCCTTCAATAAACTCCACAAACTGAAAGTTCTCATTCTTAATGACAATCTGATTTCATTCCTTCCTGATAATATTTTCCGATTCGCATCTTTGACCCACCTGGATATACGAGGGAACAGGATCCAGAAGCTCCCCTATATCGGGGTTCTGGAACACATAGGCCGCGTTGTCGAACTGCAACTAGAAGACAATCCTTGGAACTGCAGCTGTGATTTGTTGCCTTTAAAAGCCTGGCTGGAGAACATGCCATATAACATTTACATAGGAGAAGCTATCTGCGAAACGCCCAGTGACTTATACGGAAGGCTTTTAAAAGAAACCAACAAACAAGAATTATGCCCCATGGGCACGGGCAGTGATTTTGATGTGCGAATCCTGCCTCCGTCTCAGCTGGAGAATGGCTTCACCACTCCCAATGGCCACACCACCCAAACGTCCTTACACAGATTAGTGACCAAACCGCCGAAAACGACGAACCCTTCCAAGATCTCTGGAATCGTGGCAGGCAAATCCCTCTCCAACCGCAACCTCAGTCAGATCGTGTCTTACCAAACGAGGGTGCCTCCTCTTACGCCTTGCCCAGCACCCTGCTTTTGCAAAACCCATCCTTCGGACTTGGGACTGAGCGTCAACTGCCAAGAGAAAAATATACAGTCCATGTCTGAACTGGTCCCGAAACCTTTAAATGCCAAGAAGTTGCACGTCAACGGCAATGGCATCAGAGACGTGGACGTCTCAGACTTCGCCGAGTTTGAAGGACTGGATTTGCTCCATTTAGGCAGCAATCAGATTACGGTGATCAAGGGCGACGTATTCCACAATCTCACTAATTTACGCAGGCTGTATCTCAACGGCAATCAGATTGAGAGACTCTACCCCGAAATATTTTCGGGCCTTCGTAACCTGCAGTATCTGTATTTGGAATACAATCTGATTAAGGAGATCTTAGCGGGCACCTTCGACTCCATGCCCAATCTGCAATTGCTGTATTTAAACAACAATCTCTTAAAGAGCCTGCCTGTTTACATTTTTTCTGGAGCGCCCCTGGCTAGACTGAACCTGCGGAACAACAAGTTCATGTACTTGCCCGTCAGCGGGGTCCTCGATCAGCTGCAGTCCCTGACGCAGATTGACTTGGAGGGCAACCCTTGGGACTGCACTTGTGACTTGGTGGCATTAAAGCTGTGGCTGGAGAAGCTGAACGAGGGCATCGTGGTGAAGGAACTGAAGTGTGAGACACCCGTCCAGTTTGCCAACATTGAACTGAAGTCCCTCAAAAATGAAATCTTATGTCCCAAACTCTTAAACAAGCCATCCGCGCCGTTCACGAGCCCCGCACCTGCCATTACGTTCACCACCCCCCTGGGTCCCATCCGAAGTCCTCCCGGTGGCCCAGTGCCTCTGTCTATTTTAATCTTGAGCATCTTGGTGGTCCTCATTTTAACCGTGTTTGTTGCTTTTTGCCTTCTTGTTTTCGTGCTGCGACGAAACAAGAAGCCCACCGTGAAGCACGAAGGCCTGGGGAACCCGGAGTGTGGCTCCATGCAGCTGCAGCTCAGGAAACACGATCACAAGACCAACAAAAAAGACGGACTGAGCACGGAAGCTTTCATTCCACAAACCATAGAACAGATGAGCAAGAGCCACACCTGTGGCTTGAAAGAGTCCGAAACCGGGTTCATGTTCTCGGACCCGCCGGGACAGAAAGTCACTATGAGGAACGTGGCCGACAAGGAGAAAGATTTGTTACATGCAGACAGTAGGAAGAGACTGAGCACCATCGACGAGCTGGATGAATTATTCCCGAGCCGGGATTCCAACGTGTTTATCCAGAATTTTCTTGAAAGCAAAAAGGAGTACAACAGCATAGGTGTCAGCGGCTTCGAGATCCGCTATCCGGAAAAACAACAAGACAAAAAAAACAAGAAGTCGCTGATAGGCGGCAACCACAGTAAAATTGTCGTGGAACAAAGGAAGACCAGCGAGTATTTTGAACTGAAGGCGAAACTCCAGAGTTCCCCCGACTACCTACAGGTCCTTGAGGAGCAGACAGCTTTGAACAAGATCTAGGTCATGCAGTCTTACTTCATACCGAGGACATTTATTTAATGATGAAAGTGCCTTTTGTTGACTCCTGACTTCCAAATACTATATTATCAATAGGCATAGAGGCAGGTGTTTCCAAGGGTGTCTCATTAACTGTAGCTGCAAAAGATGTGTCCGGTAGAAGAGAATTTCCTTAATAGATTTTACTACATAAAACCTATACTGTGGAGTCCTGTGGGGATACTGCAAACTCTATTGCCAAAGGGATGCTTTATATACATAAAACACTGAATTTAACCTCAAGAGGCAAATCTGTTTTGTACCCCAATGCAAAACCTTCGTCTCTTTGTGCTTTGTAGAGCAGACTCAAGAAAACTGGTACCAGTGTTTGTACCTCAGCTGGGTCTTTCATTTTGCACGTAGATTAAGTTGGTGGAACTGGAATAATCCTTTCGATTCGTGGCATTGTAACAATTCTGCGTAAAGATGATCTGAAAAGTAAAAACACAAAAAAACCAAAAAAACAACAAAAAAACAACAAAAAAAGACAAAAACAAAACAAAACAAAACAAAACAAACAAAAAAAAAGCATGCAAAGAGAGAACATTCGATAGTATTTGTAAAATTGGTAAACTTTATGGCCTGCATCTTGAAACCGCTGGATTTATAATGTTAAATTGTGCAAATATTTGTTTAAAATATACCATGCATTACATAACTATAAAATAAATTTGAACACTTTAAGCATTACCTGTCTATACATAAAACCTAAAAGAAAAAAAAATCAACGTGAGTTCCGTAGCGTTTGTGGTGATCTGAAGAAATACATGATGTTTATCAGAATTAAACAAGGCTCAAATTAAACTAACATTAGAGTTTGTTCTCGGTTCTGTGAAATACCCACAATCCTTAAAGTGCTTACCGTGTGAGCGCACCCAAAGCTATTTTTGTAACATAATTCATATTTATGAAGTACTTTGTATACTAAATAGGAAAATATGTACTCCTTAATATGTATTTAATATGCCTGACTTGTTTTCCTGATCACAGGGAATTTATCAGTAAGTATAAATCTAGACAGAAAAAAAAATATACCAAACTGAAACCGAAGCTTATGTGTACAGAAATATTCTGGACATTGTGATCAGGTATCATTTAGAAACGAAACAAAAAACACAAAAACACAAAAAGACAAAAAAATAAAACTAAAAACCAGTTCTGTGCTATTCTTGAGAATTCAGCATATTATCTGCAGATTTGTTACCAACTGTGCATTTTAAAATAGGTTCCTTAGTTTTATAGTATCGTGTCTGGGGCAGTTGTTAGTTGCCATCAGTTGTCTTGCTTTTCAGGATTCTACGAGCTTACATCAAATAGTTTTCACTACAAATATTGACAGAATTAATGAGTAAGGTTAATCGCGATATCCTGTCCGCATCAGTATCCTGTCCTGTCATCGTTCGACTACGATCAGATAATCCAGTAGAGCCGTGAACATCACGGTAGTGTCGGCTATCAGAGCCACACTGGAAAATGCTTTCCTTGGTCTCCGATGGGTTCACAGTCTGCAACTACAAACGATATGCCACTGTGTTTGCTTGTGCAAACTTGTGTTGACTTGCTTGTTAACTTCGAAGTCAAAATTGGTCAAAGGAACGGAGGAGGACTTGGTAATGGGAGACATCTGAACATTTGTAGGAGCTCCCAATTAGCAAAGTGACATCCCGAAATGCATTACCTTCTTGGCCTGCCTGCATATGTATAATTACTGTGTTAATCAGTAAGATGACCAAGAAGGTAAACATAGACATTCTTCTTCGTGAACTTCAAGTGGCAGATGTTTTGGTGCAGCTTCCAAAATGATACTGTGGTTAAAGTTGTAACAGTAGTCCCTTTATTAAGTACTAATTTCAGGGCTTTATATGTTTGTTCCGAGATAAAACAAACAACTTGGCATTCTTAGACGGTGTGTGTGTGTGCGCGCGCGCGCGTGTGTGTATTTGAGTGTATGTGCGTACATATAGATAATTTGGAGATTTTTTTTTTAAATAGCAAAAAAATCGTCTCCATATGTATGTGCTGGTGCTCTTAAAACTTTAATGTGTAATTTTAATTTTCATGACGATGTCTGTGAAAACTTTATATGAATATTAAAAAAATACAAACAAATACTTGCTTTCTGATCTTGAAAGAAAAGACACGAAGATGTGTGCCCAACAGCGTGTTTTCATCTAGTTTCGTAAGGACTTTTAATATGCCATTACCATGCTTGCAGGCATCCATGGATTAAAGGGCTCCTAATGCATACTGACAGGATAAAGATGCAAAAGCTTCAAAGAAAGTGTTTTAGTTTATCCTGTCAATAAAGTATGGATTGAGGAATCTTAAGTAGACACTTACAGGAGGAACCGGAAGCTCAATCCATGATCTGGGGATAATAGGTCATTGGGACGATGCCTTTTATTCGGTGTGGCGAGGCTTTGAAGATGTTTCAAGGTTTCTGCAATTGTCAATGGCGAGAGGACCTGCCGCCATCTTAAAGCTTGCTGTAGCATATTGGCTATCTCAAACTCTTCCGCTGAGAGGTATAAATGTTCCACTTTCTTTCAAGAGTAATTTAAATGTGTGTGATTATTTGGAGGTTTTAATTGTAAGTGAATGACAGTAACAAATCCTTGGTTAAGGCTGATCTATTTTCCTTAACTGAAGTCATTGTGCCTACATTATACAGTGTATACTATTTTGCACCTGCCTCTCATTAGTTCTACTTGTACATTTTATGATAATGTAGTTAGGCATAAGTTTTGAGTTGAGTACAAGAGCAGTTAAAATACCGTATCTACATTTTGTTGGCTTCAACTATAACCTTGATGTTAGTTTAACCCCTTGAGGAGCGATATATACGTCAGTACAGCATCTTTAGTAGAATTCGATTCTGATCTAGAAAATCCAAGAAGTGCTCACTTCTAATGTGGTCTGACACATCATGGGCTTCTTGGCATCGTATCCTGTGCTCGGACTCTGTTAGAACGGTTGCAGAGAAGATTAGATCCTGTGAAATTAGTGGAGGGGTTGAGATAATATATTATGTCTGTGTAATATAAATCAAGTTTTAAATTATTTTTTTATGAAATCAATAAAGATGATTCAATTCTTGAAAAGTAAATCTTTGTGTAATTTTATGAGAAAGCAGCTATTAAAATACAGTGATTCAAGTCTATAAGGCGATTTATATTCTATATTTAGTTTTCCATTCTGAATAAATATATTAATTAGAAGATCATTTAAGACCGGCTTTCTTTTGTTGCTTTTTAAAAATGTTTCATTTCTTTAAGCCATAAGGATGCATAAATTACACAGGGCATGGCCTCATGAGTAACGTCAGTGGGTACTGCAGAAATAACAGAACACATCTAGAAATGTATGGCAGTAATATTAATCTATGATATCTTTTGCATGATTTGTACTTTGACATTGTATGAAATGAGCACAGTGAGTTTTTGTTTTTGTTTTTTTTTTTTTGTTATTGTTGTCGCATCCAAAGAGCTGGGGAGAAAATATATCAAGAATGTATTTATAATCACTATTTTGAAATAAAGTAAAGAAAACACATTGTATTGTTTTTACCCTGATTTGGTTATTAGTATTTTAGGTTAGTTTATAAGATGAAAATCAAGCAGTTCTATAAAAGCTAATGTAAATCACAGAAAGAAACTGTTTTAATGACTTTTGCTTGCTTTTAATAGCGTCAAGGTATTAGACAGAATTTATTAAATGCCATTTTTATGGAAGTATTAATAAAATTGTTTGCTAGAATGGTATTTCTGAAGCCACAGTTTGTGAAATATATTTATCTTTCCATCATCTTTCAGAGGAAATAAAGTAGTAACCAAACTGGTCTTTTCACCTAGATTTGAGGGTAAGATACAGAGCTTTAGAAAACTGTTTGTATTAAACTTAATTGACAAATCTATGTTAAGAGATGCTTTCCCCCCCCCCCAAAATCTTTGCAATCTGTCTTCCTTTCCCCTGACAGCCCATTCCCATGAATCAGTTGGAATCTGACGTAACTGCAGATAAGCAGATATTAATATTCAGTCTTAACTATTAAAATATGTTTAGAAAAACTTTAGAACCTCTATAATCCACGGCCAGCCTGGCAGGTTACAAGTTAGTTGCCCATTTATGGGGTGGATTGTGATTTTTATTTGGTTCTTTCAAAGATGATCAAAATCACCAATCCATCACTTTACCAGAGTTTTATGGTCGAGAAAAAATGAACTGAGTGCATTATGGTTAATTTGAGGCCAATCATGTCCAGCAAAGATTATAAACAGACCAATAAAGTGAACTGGAGGCACGTTTCCTTAGGGGAAGAGGCGCAAAGAGAGAGGGAAACAGAGAATATAAACTAAGAGTATTGTGGCCTTAAGCCTATACCTAGCTATGCTGAAGAAGTCAACAGCATGGATAGCGCATACAAGTGCTTTCGGGCGAAATGTTTTCCGTGTCACAGGGTATACATCCCGTGATTGTGTGACTTTTTAGTTCTTTGTGAGTTACTGAGCATAGGGCTTTGGGTCCCAGCCACTCAGTTATGTGGACAAGCCGTATCAGATGAAGGTTTGGCTTCATTTCCAGTGCTCATTCAATTAGTCACTATGGTCAGATGGGCTGAACTAAAATATCCTGTTTGTGGCTTCACTTACCGGGAATAACTGGCAACACATATCAAATTCACCCGATAATTGCTAACCCTCGATTTTGGATATGCTGAGGCTCTGTCCTTTGTTAAATTAAAAGCAAACGGGAGGTTAAGTGAGTTTTAAAATCTCATTTTTGGACAAAACTGCCCTTAATCTAATTTTGAATTTTGTTTTGTCTTAGTTTCCACTGGTTGTTAAGATTGCACTTTAGAAGGGGAATCGAGGAAGGCAAACTGTGCTGTCTCCCTTATTTATATGAAAGGGCCAAATACTGGCTATCGAGAATAAAAAGATTCAGGTTTTTCATTAAATCGTAATAATGATCAGATCCATTGACTGTAGCGCCGAGATCCAGGGAAGAATTTCACATTAGCTATAGAAAGGAAATAGTCGTCGTCCAAAGTTTCTGAACAACGCATTTCTCTTGGTTGGCAAATACTGGATCGTATGTTGTGCAGTGGCTACTGCTCGTGGAAGCCTTTGAAAATCCTAGTAAGCTCAATTCTCCCGACTAAGAATTGCAATGTATATTTCCATTATTGTTTCATGTAAACCGAACCGTTGTGGTAAAATTCTGGAGTTGCTATTCAGTTATTTTAATGCTGTTTTCACTAATAAAAGTCTTTTCTTAATAGGTCATATTTGTAGCCATTTAGTGTGTTTATTAGTGCGAAATTGGCAAAGCTCAACATCAAGAAGAAATGCAAATGATTTGGTTTTTAGCCGATGCCGTTGTTTTGTTAGTTTATACAATAGGCCAGGTCGACAAGAAAAACAAAGCAAAACAAAACGATAGGCCGGGTCTAAGTCCCTCCCTCACCACCCCCCCCCCCCCCCCACAACACACACAGGAATCACACACAGGAATACACACAAATAGTGAATTCTGTCCTAAGGGAATTACTTAGTTGATATAAACAAATAAAAGGTCTCTGCCTTGACTACCTAGATGCACCAAATCCAAGTAGGTACTGCAGCCCAAACGATAAGTGTCTTACTCTTCTCTTCACTTTATTTATTTTTTTTTTTCTTCTTCTCTTCACTTTAAACGGAAACTTGGGATTTCAGTAGTATCCAGTGTCTTGAGATTTGGTTTTGATTTTCCTTGTTAACTTTATCCTCATTATCATCCTTTAATCTGTTAAGTATGTAATTCCCAGGTAGCCAACCAAGGTACATCTCGATGCTGCCGCTAATATGATTACCCACAAATATTATTCAGAGAACTGTGTAGAGACATCTAGATCCAAAATAACCCCGGGGTAAGGATTTGATTAGAAACATGGGAGTTTAAAAAAAAAAAAAAAAAACAAGTCCGATGCAAATCATTGACCAAAGAGGCCTGTGCCTGGGTTAAGATCCGGGAGCATAAGGCCAAAGGAGTACTCAGAGAAAAAAACGAGACGATGTCTGTTTATCAGAACTCAGAATCCGAGTACTGAACAAGAATCACGGCAATATATATGAAATCTGAGACTTCTTTCTCCTTATTCTCTGTCTCCGCTTTATTTCTTGTAAATATATGTGAAATCCGGGACGTATCAACACAACGCTAGGAATTCATGTTTTCAAGGAATTCACTGGCCAGCCAGTGAACAACTGCTTTACCTTCTCCACTCCCATGGAATAGTTTGCTGGGATAACTGACATCACGGGGTAACCGGTATCGGGGCCTCCTGGTAGAGCTCTAGCTGTAGAAAACAAAAAGCAGTATCTGTGTTTAATAAGAACAAGAAGGGAAACACGCGTGGTACATATAATGAATTTTGATAGGGAGCAAAATAAATCGATACAGACATTTGGGTTCCTAAAGCTGCTAAGCCGTTTGGTTTGTTTTCAGCAATTGGATTTCAATACAAATTACCAAGTGCATATTTCAAAAGCCATTTCCTGCAAGAACCCCCCGGGAAGCCATGTCTCTGCCATGGGTCTCCTTGTTCCATAGCAGGATGTATCACGTTTGCCAACTCCTCCCTGCTGGAAATTCTTCTCTTCTGCTGCTATGAACAGCCAGCATCATCTATGGCACAGGCTAGCTCAGGGAAATGTTTTTCTCACTGCTGTTTGGTCGTTAGTGGCAATACACAGAATAATCTAGGATCCTATGTCCAAGCATATATTTGCCATTGTAGGATTACCACACCCAGGGAGCTTTTCAATTGAATATATTTGCCACGTTGCTCTCTTTTGTTTTTCTTTACGAGTCGTCTCCCAGCCCACAACAGCTACTAGTTGTTTTATGCCCAGCTCCCCTTCAGAGTGGAATATCATTCCATCCTGGAAACTCACAGTTATTTATAGAAAGAATCATCACACTTCTATCTGCTCATTTCCTTCTATAACTTCCAGAAATATAGAAAATTTAGTACAGTAAGTGATGGATTTAAAAGGAAGTCCTGCTGACACAAAAATAATTATAAGGAGATGAGAGTGAATTATCTGGGGCGGGGGAGCCAACTTTAGGAAGATATGTCTTGCGTTTTGGATCGCCTTTGCATTGGAATCGGAGAACCGTGTTTTAACTCCTGAGCTGGACTCAAAGAAATCAGCTTGCACTCTGGGGTCCCCGCAAAGACTAAAGAAGTTCATTATTGCTGACATGTGGGCAGGTTTGCCATGTGTTGCCGTAAACATGGCTGTTTTTTTTCTTCTGCACTATTTCAGCAAATAGTCGTTTGCTCAGATTTGGCACAGCTGCTGAAACGCTGCTGTATCAATTCTCACCATGAAAATTCACAAAGCATTTTTTTTTCTATATGTAACTAAGCAGTTACACAGAGATGTGTATTGGAAACTGGATAAAACCATCAGGATTAAGAAGAGAAGTAGTCTGTCCTCTGGAAAAGAGGGTTTGTGAGAGAACCAAAATGCAGGCATTTTATTTTAAAATGACATCAAGGTAGATTACCTTGCTTTGAACCTGTCGGCTTTTTGTAGGTTTCAGTATGTGCATTATAAGGGAAGTGGGACTCAGTTCCTAAACAACATTTCCGTTCTCTGCACAATCATCTTGGTCGCTTAGATGGTGTTGCAGCGTAGAATGTGTGAGCACTCACTTGGTTATTTGATCTCAAATGCGTATCTGATTTCAGCTGCTCATTTGAATATAAACATACTAGAGAAGGCCAGTTTCTACCGCAGCGTTCTTGCTGTAGAATGAACCGGTCTTTATTTGTCTTAGAGGTTATTAGAATGGGGTTAAAGCAAAAGCCTGTAGGTAAATAGTCATCTCCAAAGTTTAAGAACCATCACAGGAAGACTGGTGTATACCTACTCCTCGAATTTGCAAATCAGATCATTTCATCCCGATTCCTTTTCTTTTGGAAGAGCAACTAGGGCTGGAGAGGGCAGGTGACTTGTCCAAGGTCAAGTAACATACGAAGACCAGTCTGGTCTACAGCCTGATTCTCCTGACTCACAGGATCATGCTATTTCCATTATGCTGTTCTATTTGGAAGTTCCAAAGAGGAGAATGAGGATCTGTGGGTGAGGTTCAGGGAGACGTTCCAACGTAGCATAAGGATATTTTCCATAAGGTTTTACAGCAGCCCATAACTGGAATGAGCTAGATTTCAAAATACAGAGTTCTTTATCCGTACAAGCATCCAAAGTGAGAATGGTTTTGACAAGGAGGATGGATGTTATTCAAGAAAATGTATCTGAACGCAAGCTTGGACCAGATGATCTTGGAGGAAGATACTTCTTCTCCGGTTTATATACTAAAAGTCATTTGTCAAGCGAGTCAAAACCATCAAGTATGTATTTTGTCCCCAACATTCACATCCTTGACCCATCGTAGCTTAATTACAAATAGATGATATCTGCTGGATATTAGAATAACAAATCAATAACCCCAATTACTGGTTAGGGATGAAGCATCATTTTAGAAGAGACATATGCGTCCCCCTCATTTTTAGTGTTTTCATTTTGCGTCAGCATTCCAAAAAGCATAGTCCCTGCTATTTGATTTTTTTCCCAAAGGGAAAAGCAGCCTCCCTGGTACATCGCACTGAAGACGGCACTGGAGTAACAACCTCACAGCAGCAATGATAAGATGTGCTTGTATTTATTATTTCAGTCCTCCATTTCAATTTTGAGCTTATTTCTTGAGCCTGCCAAGTGCAACGCAAGGGTTACTTTTTTGTGACATCATCTTCTCTGATTAGGGTTGGGTCTATTTTTTTTACTCTTTACCCTCAATTAGATAGAATTGAAAAGTATTTAAAAGCATTTTAATTCAGGTTACAGCTCAACAGACTATATAAAGAATAGCAACTACAAATTACCTGAATTACAAAAGAAAATACTCTCAGAAATACTCATTTCAATTTCATTCCATAGAGACAAAGTTTTCTTTAAAAAGAAGAAGAAGAAGAAGAAGAAGAAGAAGAAGAAGAAGAAGAAGAAAGAGAGGCACCTGGGTGGCTGTTGTTTAAGTGTCTGGCTCTTGATTTCGGCTCAGGTCATGATCTCATGGTTTGTGAGTTTGAGCCCCGCATCGGGCTCCGCGCTGACAGTGCAGAGCCTGCTTGGGATTCTCTCTCTCTCTTTCTCTGCCCCTCCCCTGATTGGTTGCTCTCTCTCAAAAATAAAGAAGTAAACATTTAAGAAAGAAAGTAAGAAGAAAGAAAGAAAGAAAGCTCCAAATCTCAAGGGTTTTGGTTGTTTATTGGGTGCTGTTAGTTTTTAGAGATTTCAAATACATCCAAGATCACTCTGAAATGCAACTCAGATTTGGTACCATAAGCCAGGGTCCCCTTAAAAGTGGCACGGTGCATTTGCTGACCCCTTTAATCACAAAGAGTATTCTTTCAGGTACTGCTTAGCAATCCGTTCAAAATTAGCAGTTTTACACTTTGGAATCCTACTTCACTTCTAAAAATTTTTTTTAATGTTTATTTTATTTTTGACAGAGAGAGACGGAGCATGAGCAGGGGAGGGGCAGAGAGAGAGGGAGACACAGAATCCGAAGGAGGTTCCAGGCTCTGCACAGAGCCCGATGTGGGGCTCGAACTCACGAGATCACGACCTGATCCCAAGTCGGATGCTCAACCGACTGAGCCACCCAGGGCCCCAAGAATCCTACTTCACTTCTAAATGGCCACATTGTTAAATGTATAAACCACCTCTGCCTAATTAATGTTTAAGTAGAGAAGAATAGACGAGAATAAAAATATTTAGTTTGATTTGTTGCTGGCACACTACGATGGCTATTAGAGCAAAGCCCGTTGACCTTCTCTGGCCTCCCCCTCTCTCTTCCCCCCATGCCCATCGATGCCCCCACTTCACCCTGTGCAGCCCCATGGCTCCTTATCCAAACATCCTCTTTCGTGCCGGTGGCCAAGTGCTCCAAGAGGAACCGCCCCACCCCTAGTAAAATTCTGATGCTGTTTAATGCTTTTCTTTCCAGCTGATTCACATTCACATACCAAATCCACATTGCAGCTAATTCACATGTATATTAGTATGTTAATACTCTTGTAAGAGAAGATACTGAGGAGCAGAGGAGGAGACCATGTTACTGGAACAAACGGTGGCATTTCAGGCCTGTAACTAACAATGGACTGAGACCTCCCTTTGTATCAGTCAGATGCGTAGCTCAGATAGATTGGAACTGGCAGACTGGTTTAAACCTACTCTCCTAAAGACCTATGGATGTCCCGCAAGTGGCTTTCATTCATTCAAGCTTATTCATACCAAAGTGGGGAGGAGAGGGAATCAGTTAAGGCCGTCCTGTGGAAAGGATATTAAAATTAAAGACCTAAAGAGCGAGTTCAAATGAGTCACTGAAGATTGGGGTTGGGGCAGAGCATTTACAATGGAGGGAGCGGGTTAACCCGGTGGCTCAGTCGTTTAGTCGCTGACTTCGTGGCTCAGGTCATGATTTCGCAGCTTGTGGGTTTGAGCCCCACATCGGGCTCACTGCTGTCGGCCTGTGAGTGCAGACCCTGCTGTTAGATGCTCTGTCCCCCCCTCTCTGCCTCTCCCCTGCTTACGCTCTCCCAAAGACAAATATTTAAAACTAAGTGAGCAACGCAGGCTAAGACCCTAAATGTGGGAATTAGCTCATTATATGGTGCCGGTGAGGTAGGCAGAGACCAGACCAGGGCTGGGCAGACTCATCGCGCAGAGGGCCGGAGAGCGAATACGTGAGGCTTCGAGGGCCACACGTGGTCTTTGCTCTAGCTGGTCCACCCTGCCGCTGTCGCGTGGAGGCGGCTGTAGCCAATAAGGATCCTAACAGGGGATTTGGAAAGTAAGTGGAGGTTCAAAAAGCATCGAGGTCAGTGGGTTGTGGGCTGTATTCTGAATGTAGACTCTGCGGGCCTCACCAGTACGCTGGATATGTGCGTCAAGGGTGACAGGGGAGGCAAGGAGGATTCCCAGAGTCCTCTGCCACGAGCAGCTGGGGCGAGGAAGATGCCATTCACTGCGATGCAGAACTCTGGGGGACTCTGAAATGGCTGCAGCCTTCCGGTTGCCAGGTAGGTGGGTCCCTTGGGCCCACAGGGGCTCTGAGGAGAAGCTTAAGCCAGAGACAGCCTTGAGCATTGCTGTCATTGACACTGAAGGTCACAGAAGGGGGTCAGAGAATGAAAGAACAAGCCCTCCCCCGACCAAAAATAGTAATCATAAAGGAAAGCAAAAACAAGGCCCAGCAATGATTGTGCATGAACTGTGTCCAAATCGCCTGAGGTTCTTGTAAAAATTCAGACTCTCAGACCCCTTCTGAACCAGAATATCTGTGGGCAGGGCCCGTCGAGAACGTGCATTTTACGCTTTCCAGGCTATTCTTATTTATATTAAATGGTGAGACCCTCTCCTGTTGTGGCAACTTGGAAGAGAAAGCACCTGCAAGACAAAAAGAGAAATTGGAACCAGACAGCTAGAGGGAAAACCAGGAGGCTGTGGGGCCCCGGGAGCGCAGAGAAGAGTGTTTCAAGAAGGATGGGGTGACCGGCCGCGTCCGGTGTTGCCGAGAGACATCAGTGCTATCTCACCAGGCTTTGCTGGTACCAGTCCCACTTGGATCGCATCCAAGGCAGATGTCGGAACAGCTGTGGGACTCCATGCCCCGACAGAACACAGAATCCACAGATGGAGATAGTCTGAGAAATGAGACGAGAACGAGGGCCAGGACGCTGGGCAAAGTGGTGGCAAAAGGTCAGTGCAAGGAAGACTTCGGGGTTCCGGGGGGGAAGGTATGCGAAGAGCAAGGCCAGCAGCAAGGTCATATCCGGGGCAGGAGGTCAAACTGAGTACCTAGAGACGGCACCAGAGGGCACGAGGGGTGGGCTGTCACGGAAGGTCACCAAACGCCGGCCATTTTTGAGAGGCCTTATGCCCAGTGGTGCTGCCCCCCAGGGATGAGGAACCAGTGTGGGGATCTTGGCGCTTCAGCTGTTTGCTGTGGGCTTTGAATTGGAGCAGATTCCGCCAGGAAAACTCGACTCCCGCCAGGGCAACATTGCCTCGGTAGAGTGTATTCTTTAAATTCAAGTAGAAGCGCCTGGGTGGCTGGCTCAGTGGGTTAAGCGTCCCACTTCGGCTCAGGTCGTGATCTCGAAGTCCAGGAGTTCGAGCCCCGTGTCGGGCTCTGTGCTGACGTGACAGCTCGGAGCCTGGAGCCTGCTTTGGACCCCGCCACGCTTGCCAGTAAGTTCTCCAATAGGTGGACGCGAGGGTGAATAAACACTGCGTTCCAGGTGCTGAGGTACATGCTTGGAAAGTGAACGGACGAGACCTCGTCCTTCCTTCAAAGATCTTGCCGCTCAGATGGTTCATGGCAGCAACGTTTCCCTTAATGCAGAAGTTTGGCCCTGTTGGGGCGAAAGTCTCACCTCGTGGTTATGCCGCAGAGTGAGACTAAACCATGCACTGGTGTGCATTCCTGGCTGTTGATCTCCAATCTGAATTAGAAAGGACGGAAGTGAAGGTGTTTTCTCAATTAGGTGCAAGAGTTGGCATTTCCTTGTAGCTCAGCAGAGCCCTTGAGGGAGTTTGGGGTTATTGTTTTTGAAACCCTGAAAGCTGGGCAGGCCTTGGCGTCGCTTCTGTTGGCGATCGCACCCTCCTCAAGCTCAGACGCAGCTTTTGTGGCTGAGACCCGTGCTGTTCTCATTCTTTTCAGGCATCTCAAGGATGAAAGAACTGGGTACTGCAGGTTTGTAAAAACAGCTCTCAACCATTCCATTCCAGGCGAAGTCTCTGCACCCTCCTAGCAATTTCTACATGAGGTCTTTATGGATTCCAGTTCGCCCCAGCCGCAGGTTTCAGGCGCCAGGGACGGTGTCATTTCATTTCTTTCTTTGCCTCCCTTGCCCAGTTTTCTTCTTTCTCTATAAGGAACAGTCCGTTTCCGTGTCGCTTCGTGTGCGTGTCTGCTCTGCCATCTGAGGAAGGAGGCTCTTGGCGAACTGTCACCTTTCCGTGAACAGAGCTCATGCTTGGAGCGTGGCTCTGTTGTTCATCTTGGAAATAAAGCGACAGGCTGGGTGGTCCAGTCGGTTGCACTTGGGTCTCAGTGATTACAACCCTGTGGATGAAATAGCGACGGAGTGAAGAGAAGGAGCGTACTCTCTCTGACTTAAAACTGGGTTTCTATTTCAGCCTCCACTGGTATCAAAATAAAAACGGGCAAAAAAAAAAAAAAAGCCACTCTTACTAAGGAAAATTCACTGTCTACCCCACCCTTCTTGCCGTGGTGCTTCTACTCATAGAGGTAGAGTTGATTGTGCCCCACGGGAAGTGGACTTGGGGAGGAGGAGTCTACAGACGATTCTCCACTCAATGAGGATGCAGCAAAGAAAGGCAGGAAGCCCAGTCTTCTTTCTTTCTTTCTTTCTTTTCTTTCTTTCTTTCTTTCTTTCTTTCTTTCTTTCTTTTTCCTCTTTTTTCTCTTTCTTTCTTTCTTTCTTTTTTTCTTTCTCTTTTGGAATAGAGGGAGAAGAAGTCATTGCTACACTCTTTGCCATGTGAATTTCAAAAGAATCGCTTCAGTGTTCAAAGCATTCCGGCATTTGTCATGTTATGGTCGGCCGCGGTTATCCTTCCTTCTTACTTTCTTGTGTGGCAGGACTCAAAATTATTTTACAGTCATGATGATCTCCTACATAGCAGCCCACGATGAGGCTGAAAACTTTCGGGAGCAGGTAGAAAGAAGAAACCTAATAGCATTTGCCAGCATGAAACATCATTACCCACTTACACAGCAAAAATTGAGACATTTCACAGGGCGCTGAATTTAGTTTTTCCTCACAGGGGAAAGGTCAGAAAAGAGGAGCAAAATTAATTTGGAAAGAGACTGACTATAAATGACTTGAATTAAACAGAGTCAAAGGACTCATCATCCTAGAAAAGTTGAATAAAAATTTTAAAAGAGGACCTTTCCTGTGTTATGTTTTCATTAAAAAAATGGAACTGGATTTTTTTTTTCTACTCTCACCTTCCCCACGTCTGCCCTCACCTTCCATATGAATACACCAGAAACACACTTTAGACTTCGCTTCACGACCCTATATGTTCACTGTTGCTTCTTTGTTTCAGTTTCCTGATAGGTTTCATTATGGAACACATGCAGTCTGTCTCCACCCGGAGCTGCAGTCATCTGCCCAACAGAGACAGCCCCTCATGCGGCCTAGAAGACAGGAATATAACACTTGAAAGGTCAAGTGTGGCTAACGCTTTTCTCCATCTGGTGACGTAGCTGTCCATTGTTGTGATTAAGTACATTACGCTGTCCAACTCAAGGGCATCCCAGCACATCGAAGAGGCTAACACCTTCTTGGCAAATCCCCACGTCTGAGCAAAGTAAACCACCTTATTGGCACTGGTAGGTCAAGGTGGGAAAAAGTGTCAGCAGCTCTAGAAAAGTGTAGTCTATTGGGATGCTGTGCAAAGGCCACATAGCTCTGGCACCAAGGATTCTAAAAATTCAGTGACACTGCTCTGTCAGACTGTAGGTCTGTCTGTATGCCACTGCCATACTGTTTCCATCGTTGTAGCTTTGTAATATGTTTCAAAGTAAGGAAGCGTCATGCTTCCAGCTTTGTTCTCCTTTCTCAAGATTGTTTTGGCATTTGGGGACCTTTGTGGTGCTGTACAAAATTTGAAAATTGCTTTTTCTATTTCTGTAAAAAATGCCCTTGGGATTTTGATAGAGATTGCATTAAATTCATTGATTGGTTTGGGTCGTACGGACATCTTAATGGTGTTAATTCTTTCAATCCGTGAACACAGGGTATCTTTCCATTTGTGTCTTTTTAAGCTTTCTGTTCATCAGTGTTTTGTAGTGTTCAGTATATAAGTCTCTTTATCTCCTTAGCTAAGTTTACTCCTAAGTGTTTTATCCTTTGGAATAAAATTGGAAATGGGATTGTTCTCCTAATTTCCTCTTCAAATAATTCGTTGTCAGTGTATAGAAATGCGGATTCCTGTATGTGGATTTTGTATCCTGCAACTTTACTGGATTTGTTTATTAGTTCTAACAGTGTTTGGGTAGAGTCTTTAGGGCTTCCTGTACACGCTTCTCCTCCTTCCTTTCCTATTTGGATGCCTTTTATTTCTTTTTATTGCCTAATCGTTCTGGCGAGGACTTCCAGTACCCTGTTGAATGGAAGTGGCTGTCGTAAGAGCGGCATATTTTCGTTTTTCCTGATCTTAGCGGAGAAACTTTCAGCTTTTCACTATTGAACGTGGTATTAGCTGTGGACCTGTCGTATATGGTTTTATCATGTTGAAGTCATTTCCTTGTCTCTTTTTTTAAATGTTTGTTTATTTTTGAGAGAGAGAGAGAGAGAGAATGAGTGGGGGAGGGACAGAGAGAGAGAGAGGAAGACAGAGGATCTGAAGCAGGCTCTGTGCTAAGAGCACAGAGCCCGATGCGGGGCTCCACCTCACAAACCCTGAGATCATGACCTGAGCTGAAGTCCGATGCTCAACCGACTGAGCCACCCAGGAGCCCCGAAGTGATTTCCTTCTATTCCTAGTTTATTGAGAATTTTTATCATAGAAGTTTGTCAAATGTAATCAAATGCTTTTTCTACATTTATTGAGATGATCATGTGATTTTTACCCTTCATTCTCTTAATGTGGTTTACCACATTAATTGATTTTCATATGCTGAACCATGTTTGAGTCTCTGGAATTAATCCCAGACATATATGATGGGTGTGTAGGAACCATCCTTCTAACGTGCTGTTGAATTCAGTTTGCTAGTATTACAAAGGAATTCTAAACAAAGTATTTAATTCAAAACATATACAATATTTAAAAGGTAAAAAGATTAACAATGAAACTGAAGTCTCTTTCTTATCTGTGACCCGCAGAGTCTCTGAGGGTCAGGAATAAGAGGGATCAGAAAGCTGAAAGAAACAGATGAGGATTGTGCTTCTTACTCATCTATTAATTACCTCCTTGAACTCAGTGGGTCCCTTCCTTTCTTTGTTCCCAGTCTCCCAATCTATCCAATGAGGATATTAGTTTCTTTTATTTTTACCCTTAAAGGCTAATTGCTTTTGTAGTTATCAATGAAACGGCATTCAGGCAAAAGATAAAGACCAAACAAACAAACAAACAAGAGCAAAGAGATGCTTTTGACCCAGAGCAAGTCTTCCCCCATCTGGAGCCTCAGCCCGCCCCCCCCTCCCCCCCCCCCCCCCCCCCCCCCCCCCCCCCGCCCCACAGTCAATGGCTGCTAAGACTTTCTTGGATATCTTTCCAGGACCTTTTTCAGTCATTTCCAGGCATGTGTACATATTTTCTGTTGTGTTTTCCTCCAGTGGACGAATACACAGGCCTCTTTGCAGGAAGAGGCCGAAAAGCATAGCACTTCATATAGTGCAGTCTTGGGAAGCCAGGCCACCTGGGTTTACATCAGGATTCTGTCACGTACCAGCTGTTTGAACATGGCCCTGCCGCTTAACCTTCTGTGTATCTCCACTTCCTTATCTGTCATATCGGGATGATAACAGAGCTTACCTCGCACGGGTTGATGTAAAGACTAAATGAATTAATAAATAAGGAGCCAGTTCCAGTAGCTCGGTAAGTAATCATTAAATGCGAGTCAGTCTACCTCTTTATTGCTTTGCATCTAACGTATACAGAGCAGCTTGCCCATGAGCAGTCTCCCTATCCGCCGCCATTCTTTTTAGTGTCCTTACATATACATTTTTGCCCTTATATTGGTTGAACCAAAATTTATATAACCAGTCACCTACCGATAAACCTTGAAGTAGTTTCCAGGTTTTTGCTGTTAAAAACATTACCGCAGGGGAATTCCTTGCAAATACTGCGTTTGCACACACAGGCAAATGTATTGTTGGGATAATGTTTGAGAGGAGGAATGGCTGGGTTTAAGTGGATATGCACTTAAAATGTTGATCTGTAATGCCTGACTTCCAGCAACTTATACCAATTTATTCTCCCATCAACATTGTATGGGGTGTTAGTTTCCCAACAGCCACAAAAACCTTTGTGAACTATTAATTTTGTTTTATATATTTACCATTCCAATATGTGAAAAATAGGATCGCATTACTATTTTAATTTGCATATCTTTAATTATGATTAAAGCTAAGCATCTTTTCTTATGTTTATAAGCTATTTATACTTCCTTTTATATCAACTGCTTGTTTATGTTCTTGACAATTGAGCGGTTTTTAAAGCTATCGTTTTTTAAAATTGTCTTAAATCAATCCCATTGTATGGAAGTTTCTAGAACTTTGACGCCAAATTAAAGAAAAAAAAAAAACCCAAACACCTTCTGCACTACCCATTTTACAGAGGAGGTAACCAAGTCTCAAAAAATTTAAATTCCTAACATAATATTAGAGCTAGGTAATGACAGAGCTGGAATGTTAACACCTCCTTGTTTTTCTTTTTCTTTTTCTAATGGGAACAGCTGCACTGCTTTTTAAACAATACCACTTTCCATCTTTGCTTTGCTAATACCACTCTGCTTCCCTGTAAGGCAGCCATATGCGTCAGTATGTGGAATGTCCTATGGACTTGGCTTTCCTATAAACGTGTAGTGTCGATGAGTAAGTAATCCCACCACAGTCACCACGAAATATTTCCAAGAAAAGTCTTCTCACAAACCACACTGGTTCCTATAATAGCATTTTCAACACCTCCCCATATTCCCACAAGATTAATTTTGTTTCAGTGTTTCTTTATCAGGTCTTCTGGGGGGATTAATATGCTCACGTTGTATATCATTTCTTGGTATTCTGACAATAACATATTAGGGACTAATAGGGTCAATGGAATTGTTTTTATGAAAAC
The DNA here is from genome assembly GCF_018350175.1 of Felis catus. Classification (NCBI taxonomy): domain Eukaryota; kingdom Metazoa; phylum Chordata; class Mammalia; order Carnivora; family Felidae; genus Felis; species Felis catus. Next base: position 117,459,711 of record NC_058386.1, on the reverse strand, counting down.
AAAATTTATCAGGATGATAATTTCAGACTGATATGAACCTGTACAGGTCACACAAACCTGGAGGGAAAGCACTGAGGAAAGGAGAAGATTTGTATATGGGCAGGGTGCGTCGGGGCGAGAACAAGACAGCATTTCCTTCCCCCAGTATTGACATAAGCACTCCCTTTCCATTCTCATCTGTAAATAAAATGAATACTGCTATTTTTGGAGTACTGTGTTCCCGGCACTGTGCTCAGCTTTTCACGTGCATTATCTCATTTAATTCTCACAACACTTGGTGAGATGAGTAGCATTTTGTACATGAGAAAAATTATGTTCAGGAAGACTAAATAGTACCCAAGGCCAAATAATTACTAGTTGGTAGAGCCAAGATTCAAGCCCAGGACTTCTGACAGTAAATTTCACATGCGTTTCACTGTGTTACGTTGCCTCTAGATACAAAGCATGTGGCCTGGAGTTAGGTTATCAGAGAGATAGAAGACAAGATGCTGATCCATGTGTGAACAATTAGAGATGTCAGAAATAGAATTATTAGCCTCCAATTTTAGTGAGTTCCTGCCAGAACGTTGGATAGGACATTCATGCATCAGATAAACAATGCCCTAGATCACTGTTTTCAAAATTGTTCCATGGAACACTGATCCTTTAGGCTGAGGGGTGATTTTTGTAAATAGGTTCTGTGCTCAAATAGTTTTGGGGAAATATTGATTTTATTAAAGTTAAACAGGTTTATTTGCTGCAGCACTTCTCAGAGTATTTATTGTGCTAATGGGCATTTTAATCCTCCAAGACACGTGATGGAGTGTTGTGTGTTTCCCAGTCTAATTTAACTTGCAGTTCTCTTTTTAACAGTCTCATGTGCCATAGAACACACTCTGGGAAATCTTGACTAATTGCATCTCAAGTCTCTTCTTAACTCTGAGTATATATCACTCCATGATTCTGTTACAGGCTGTGAAGATCCAAGAGAAGGCTGCTAGGTATATGCATCCTTATCCTATGTTCTTGGCTTAATTAATATTGTTTAAGTGTCCTACTGTGTAAGTTCTTCACTGAGCTCGAGGTGATATTTTCTGTAAAACTTTTTGGAAACGTTATTGGTAGTTCAAATATTACCTAGAAGGTTGAACGGGATCACAGGGTTCCAAATCTAACTGCACATCAGACTCAACTAAGGTGTTTGTTATAAATGTACATTTCTGGGCCTAATTCCCAGAAATTCTAATTCTCTACTTTTGGGGAAGGCTCTAGACACCATTTTGAACAAGGGCTCCATTTGTTCTGAAGTATATGTTTGCTCCACGGTGAACATTTGGAAGGAGCCTAAACTATAAAGAACAGCTATAGAGAAGTCGTCAAACTTGTCCATGCACCAGTGTGAAGAGTCCTTGGAAACCAGAGAAGTGGGGCTTGTGAATGTCTTTTTGTGAAAAACTCTACAAATGAATCTAATGTTGCTGGGTCCCAGATACACACTTAGCAATGAGACCTTTGATTTTATGAGTGCGACATGACTTCAAAACATGTCCTTACTATATGAAGAGAAGCATGGTGTCCAGGAATGAGGCCTGTTATATCAACTTGGTACTATGCCAGTGAGACTAGAACTGGGTAGGACACTGTGCTCAGATATGACCGTCACTCTAAGAGGAAGCAGAGACAAACCGGAACAAGGTCAGAGGGGAGGGACGGCCGATCGGGATTGGATATATGACATAAGTAAGACATAAACTTTTCTCAATGGCCATGAAGACCCAAGAGAGGGCTGCTATGTATATATATCTTTATTATATGTTCGTGGTCTAAGCTGTACATGTTCTGTTGTATAACTTCCTATTTGTCACTGGGACTTGGGAGTTATTTGCTACTGTAGTGTAACTTAGCCCATCCTGGCTGATACACCTATAAGCAGAAGAGTCAGACTTCAATCTATTCTCCTTCCAAAATCTGTGTTCTTTTTTCTAATGCAAGGCCTCCTAAATGGCCAGTAGAAGTTCTATAACAATGAAAAAGAGTATCTCATTGGCTCATTCATGCAAATATTTGATCAACTTGTGGGACCTCTTGTACGTGGGATTGGTAAGTCAGATAGCTGAATGGTCTTTTCCAACTCTGGTATTCTACGATTGCCTGATTCTGTGACAGGCTATAAGAACCCAAGTGCAAAACGTGTGTGTGTGTGTGTGTGTGTGTGTGTGTGTGTGTTCTTCCTTTTCTTCCTTTCTAAGCCTAAAACATATCTGTTTTCTAAGGACATTGGCTTGGTCTTTTTAAGAAAACAGAGGTCTGCTTCTTTCCCAAACAGCTCTGAAATTTGGCAACATGTCACAATGACCTGACTATTGGCTTTTATGCCTAATGACTTCCCTGAGGAAAGAAAAGCATTTGCATTTTAGCTTATTCTTTTCTGGCACACGATACATTTTTCCATTTATTTATAATTTGGGGAGGTTGCACCTTCCTGTAGATTCTCCAGGGTCAGTGCTCTCCCACAATACCATTTCTCCATTTGATGTCATAATAGGAATGTGGCATAATTTCTGGCTTGAGACCGTCTCATCACTATAATCACTTTTGTGTCATCACTGAAGGAGGTATCATTTTAGGTGTCACCTTAGTGGAGGTCAAATGTGATGAAAACCAATAAACATATTTATCAGATTCTTATCCTCCCATGTTTTAAATATTCTTACTTCTTATCTTGGTTACTATTCACGTAACTCATTCAACTGCAGAGACACCTCTGGAAGAAGTGAGTGGCCTGTATGCACTTAGGTTTACATAAACAGAAACCAAAAAATTATATCATCAATTATTGTCAGCACCCTTGAAGACGGTTGTCAGTATGTAGGGCATGGATGCCTGCAAATTAAGACTTCCCCCTAGAACTTTAGGACCCAAATATCTGAAAATACCACTCTCTAAAACTGAACAGATATCGATCGGACATCTTCAAAATAACTTGCCATAGCGAACGGCATGCAGATTTGGTGTTGTTGACAAAGGACCACGTCCTGCCTCTCGGCCATGAGGATCAGTGTCTTTTAATTGAACGCAGAAACCAGATTGTCTTTCAATCTAATTAAGGTCAGCAGAGTATACATGTGCTCAGGAATGTAGTTATGCAGTTAGACTAAGTATGTTCTATGCACTTGCTGGTAAGACGCCCTGAGAAAAACAAATTACATGGTTAAGTTGCTAAATACCCACCCCCCAAGAGCTTCAAAAGGTACGTTATCATATCAAAGGGATTGAAGAGACCTATAGAAAAAAAATACCTCTTTAGTTTTTCTTAACCCCGCATTCCCCCAAGTATTTGCTAATGGAACTTTTTTTTTTTTTTAACAATGCCTATTGAAACAGACCACGGAACTCATTTTGGCAATTACTGAGTTAAGGAAAATGTAAGCTCTAAATATATCAAGTATTTTATGAGTGTGAAAAGAGTGACAGGCTTTACATGGAAATTCTTTGTTTCGACACCTTACTGATTCTTTGCTCTGAGCCTCAGTCTCCTCTTCTATAAAATGGAGATTAAAATGTTGAGGGAAGTAAGGTATGCCACAAAGGTTCTCTTCTCCTTACCAGGTCAGCCCCTAATACATTAGTCTGTCAAAGTTGAATTATACTGTTAAGATTCTTCAGCACTAATTTACCTTCGGGCCAGCTCCACATTTACCAAACACTTCTCTGGAAGACTTTCCAAGAACCATTCTTACGTAGGACACAGGTTAGGATTACTTCCTCTTCAAGATTTCTACCTCAGTACTAGTTCCCAAGGTATGTATTCTTTGTAGTTGCATGTTTCCAAAAGAGATTTACTATGCAGAAACTCATAGTAAAAGTACATTCAGAAAGGGTGACTTAAATATCAGGAAGAGTTCAAACCCAAAGAAGGATGGGAGATAATTGTACCAGGAAAAGGGGAAGATATAATTATTGTAATTACGCACTGATTTTAGCTTTGAAGTCCTTAAGATCTGAATTCTACTTACTTTTCAAATTCAGTCACCTCATTCCTGGTTTTAATCACCAATCTCCTACCTTTATAAAAGTCAGAATTATACTGGCCATTCATCCAAATCTTCTTTGATGGTTAGCATCCTTAGTTCCCTAAAGCCCGTGTTTAAGTCTTTAAATCCTCAATCCGTGGTGGCAGTTTTTTAAAAGAACTATTATGCATTTTATGGTAAACACACACACACACACACACATTTTCTCCCTCTGTATATGTCATTGGAGCAGACCTCCTCTTTCCTAGATCAATGTACCTGATTACTGTTGTTATCCTTGGATCTTCTCAACTTTCCTCAACCCACTATAAAATCATATTGTTCCCTCCTGTTCCATTGAAGCGATGGAAATACCTCTGGCAAGGAAAGCAATGGTCTCCATCTTTTTCAAGCCCAATGGACAGACTTCATCCCACTTGACTTCAAAGCAGCATTTGATATAGTTGACCACTCTCTCCTCTCCTGTCTTGGCTTCTGCATAAATACTTTCTTGGTTTTCCTTCCTACCTTATTAACAGCTTCTCAATCTCCTATGCTGTTTCCTTCTCTCCCGTATCTCTAAATCTTTGGATTCCTCAGCATTTTCTTCTAGGATGATGGTTCCCCATCTCCCTAAGGGTAAAACCCAAAGTCCTAATACTGGCCTACAAGACCCTACATGATTTGCACACCTCAGTCTATTTCTGACCAGGTCGCCCATTTCTGTCCTCCCCTTTACATCAGTATCTTCGAAATGTTAATTACCACTTATTGTGTCCACTTTTTCTCTTCCCATTTTCTCCTGAACTCACTCTAATTATGTTTACATCCAAACCACTCCAATGAACAGCTGCTGTCAAGGTCACAAGTGACTTCCTATTTGCCAAATATAAAGATCAGTGTTCAGTCCTCCCCTTACCTGACCTGTCCACAACATTTGGAACGTTAATTGCCCTCTCCTTTGTAAAATCCTGAATCACTTGATTCTAGGACACCACTGTTTCTCACTGTTTTCTCCTATCTTACTGATCTCTTTTGCCCTTTGCTTAGATCTATCCCATCCTGCTGCCAACTAAAGATTGGAATATCCCAGGGATTAGCCTTGGATCTATGCTTTTCTCTGTTTATACTCATTGCCTAGGTAATCCAATCCAATCCAGTCCCATGGCTATAAATACCATCCATAGAGTGAGTGATGACTCCCAGGTTTTTATCTCCTGCCCAGAATTCTTACCTGAACTACAGATTTGTATGCATAACTGCCAACTATATGTCTGCACTAAGAGGCATTTCAAATTTAACACATGAAATACCAAACTACTGATACTCTAGCCTAAATCTTGCTCCACTTACGGTTTTTGCCATTTCAGTAAATGGCAATGTTATTGTTGTTCAGTTGCTTAAACCAAATGCCTTGGGATCGGCTTTATCTCCTTTCTTACTCTACTAAATCCTGCCAGTTTTACCTTCAAAATGTAGACTAAAATCAAACAAAAACCAAACAAAAACAGAATCCAGCCACTTTTTACCACGCCTTCTCCATTGCTTTCACTTTTGCGGAAACCATTATGCTCTCTTGCTCAGATGGTTTCAAGAGTCTCAAGTCTCCTAGCCAATCGGCTGGCTTCCATTCTTGCCTCTCTATAAACTGTGCCCTACACAGCAGAGTGATCCTGTTAAAATGTGTCAGACCAAGTCACTTCTCTGCTAAAAATCATCCACTGGAGCTCATACTGTTCAGAGAAAAATCCAAAGTCCTTACACTAGCTTTTAAACTTCTCCATAACCCCATACTTCGTTTCTCTGACCTCATCATCTACCCCTCTTCCTCTTCCTCACTTTCCCCAAGTCACATTTGCCTTCTTGCTACTCTCTGAATATGAACATTGTTAGGCATGCTCCTGCCTTAGGATTCTTTCACTTGCCATTCCTTCTGCCTGGAATGCTCTTTTCCCAGATGGCCGCATTTTGTACACCATTTTGATCCATTCTCTGTTCAAGGGTCATCTTCTAAGAGAGACTCTGGCAGATAATTTTATTGTAAAAGCATCCAATCACTCTCTAACCCCATTACACTGATTTATTTTTCTTCATAGTGTTTATCATCAGCGGGAAATTATATATTTATTTGTTGGTCTTTATTATATCTAACTAAAATATAAGTTTATGGGGGTGCCTGGCTGGCCCAGTTGGTAGTGTGTCTGACTCTTGATCTCAGGGTCATGAATTCAAGCCCTATGTTGGGTGTGGAGCCTACTTAAAATTATATATATATATATTATATATATATAATGTTTTATATATATAATGTTTTATATATATATAATATATATACATATATATATTATATATACTATATATATAATATATATATGTATATATATATAAGTTTATGAGTACAGGTCCACTACAGTTTTGCTCACAGACATATCCCCAGTACCTAAAATTCTACCTGGCATATAAGAGGTGCTTAATGACTATTAGGCCAATGAATGAAATAAGTTTTCTTTTTACCCTATAGTAGAGTTCACAGATTCAAATACTTTCAGTGGCACTTCAAATACAGTAATTCATTTCACTCATTCATTCATTCTAGTATTTGTTGAGTCAGACACTGGGGCTATAATGATGAAAAATAGAGCAATTCATGGTTTCATGGAGTTTGATCAGTTTCCAACTTTCTTTTTCCCAGTTTTCCACCCCTGCCACCACTCCTATTGAAATGCGTTCCTTCTGTGTTTTATATCTTAATAAAATGTTATTGCTCACTGTATAGTCAGCCAAGCTAAAAACTAAGGGGTAGTTTTGACTCCTTTTTTCCTATACCCCCAAACCCAATCACTTATCATGTTTAGTCAATTCTACCTAGTAGTATCTCTACTTTATCATTTCTGTTCCATTTCTACAGTCAAATAAATTTCACTTTCTCCAGCCTCACCACCACTACCTTCTTAGGCCCTCATCATCTTTAACTTAAAAAGAATTTTGGGTGGTGGCGCCTGGGTGGCGGCGCCTGGGTGGCTAAGTCGGTTAAGTGTCCGACTTCGGCTCGGGTCACGATCTCACGTTTGTGAGTTTGAGCCCCACATCGGGCTCTGTGTTGACAGCTCAGAGCCTGGAGCTTGCTTCAGATTCTGTGTCTCCCTCTCTCTCTCTCTGCTCCTCCCCCACTCATGCTCGTTCTCTCAAAAATAAATAAACATTAAAAACAAAAACAAAACAAACAAAAAAAAACACACCAATTTTGGGTGCCTGGGTTGCTCAGTCAGTTGAGCATCTGACTCTTGATTTTGACTCAGGTCATGATCCCAAGGTTGTGGGCTCCAGCCCCGTGTTGGGCTCCACGCTGAGTGTTGAGCCCCCTTAAAATACTTTCTCTCCCTCTTTTTCTCTGCCCTTCTGCTCCCCCCCCCCCCGGCTCTCTAAAATTTAAAAAAATTTTTTTAACTAATTCAATGAATTTTCCTGCCTTCTTACCTGCCCCCTTCCCCTGCAATCTATTTTCTACGTTGTAGCCAGAGTGCTGTTTCTCAAGTGCAAATATGACTACATTACTCCTCTGCCTAAAATCCTTTGATGGCTCTCCATTGGTCACAGGACAAAATTGAAATACTTTAATATGGTCTTTAAGACCTTAAATGATCAAGTCCCGACTGACCTCTCCATCTTTATGTTCTGTTGTTCTGTACACCCAGCTCACATAGGACTTTCTTCGAGATCTTTCCCAGACCTCCCTCTGCTCCTGTAAATACTCCATTTAGACCACTGGCATAAATATGGTCATACTGCATTAGAGAGAATAGAATGTCTAGAAGATAAGCCATCTCTTCACTGGTGTGTTAGCTCTAGATACTTACTAGGTGATTTCAAATATATCTCCCCTGCCGAAATTGCTCTTGTCCTTCCCTGAACTCCCACTATGTTTCATCTATCTCTTGCCTTAGGCACCTTTTGTTACAGTTAGTTCTGTACTGCTATCACCACCACTAGGTGATAGGCTCCTGGAGGGCAGGACTCTCGCCTTAGTCAACTCTCCAATCTATGCCACACTGGGCCTGTCGGCTTGCACTCAATTGCGAGGCAGTGTGTGTTGAATGAATGAATATTATATATAGACATTTTTACTTACCTTGCATTTCGATCACACCCTTTCCCTTTGATGATATGGCTTCATCATTGAAAAGATGTTATTATAATATTTGTCTACTAGCCTTTCTGCTAAAGAACTGCTTATTACTCCCTACTCTTCTAAATTTGGTAACAAAATTATCAAAAAAGCATTTAGTAAATTTCTCGCAGAACGCCATATTCTTTTATTAAGTGAGGGACTTGATTTGTTGTGTTTAAGGCAATATGTGTCTGATCCCTAATTCACTGTTTTTTTTTTCTGTTTCTCTTTATCAAAACTCATCTTTTATGACTGACTTCACTGTTGGTTGAACTAGCTCAGCAGTTGGTTGACCTCAGTCAGTTAAGGGAGACAAAAAATGGTACTATTATCAAGTATTTATGTCAAAAATAAATGAAAAATAAGCCAAGGCTTTGAATTGGTATTTTGAGATTTGAAAATATTTATTTATTTGCTTTTCAATGGAATTGTTTTCGGTGAAATCACTACCAAAGTAGTCTGATTTCTTAAAGCTGCCGATGCGAAGGGATGTGTTGAAGGCACATAGAAACAGTTAAATGCAGTTTCTCCTGGTGAAAGTCCCCGTTCAATGATGTGCATCAATTCTGAATATCTGCCCAACAATTCTCAGACACAAATTATGATTCTATTTTGCTCCTCATTTTTGGCTCTGTTTGTAACTCCACAAGTGTCTTGGGTAAGTCCTATGAGTCATAGATGTTGAGTGAGCTGAATCAGAAATACTGGATATGGATGATCATTATAGAATGCACACTTTGACCTCTTAAATGATGCCAAGTGACAAGGCTCTTTTTGACACATGAAATGATCTGGTCTTTTCAATATTTAATTTATTACTAATGAGGGACTGCAATTGCTATGAATTAAGTAGACCGCGTTCATCATAAGATCTCGCACATTTCTACTTCCATTTAAAAAAGAATATCTGAAAGAAAAAAAATGGAGAAAATTAGATGCATGAAGATGCATTGTCTAATCAAGAACCATGATCATTGCCAGCTGTCAAAGGATATCTTAAAATATCTAATGAACTAAATTAAGCTACAAAGACATGTCATCCTTTTTTTATAGAGATTTACCTGGATTTGACCCTCTGATCTCACTCCAGTGCAGCGTGAACCAAGGAAACAAGGGAGGAACAGTACATAATGGAAGAAAGAGCACCGATCGGGCAGGCAAGACACTCAGCTTGGCCACCTATTTGCTGCCTGACTGGGCAAGTCCCTCTCTCACCTGCCTATTTTCTATCTAGAAAATGTCTATTTTCTCACCTGTAGAACGAGATGATTGGACTAGATTGAGAGTTTCTGACTGCCTCATAGTTCCTGCCTTTTTCATATCCATAAAATTTATATCAGCTCAAGTCAGTCCAGTCCAATAATCTTGAGGGACAGCTACAGCAGCATATGATAATATTGTAAAGTATGATATAATATGGACATAATACAAGGCTCTAGAATCAGACAGACAAAAGGCACCTGGGTGGCTCAGTCGGTTGAGCATCTGACTTCAGCTCAGGTCATGATCTCACATCCCGTGAGTTCGAGCCCCGCGTCGGGCTCTGTGCCTGGAGCCTGCTTCGGATTCTGTGTCTCCCTCTCTCTCTGCCCCTCCTTTGCTCATGCTCTCTCTCTCTCTCTCTCTCTCAAAAATAAATATTAAAAAAATTAGAATCAGACAGACAAGAATTTGACTCTCAGCTTCGTATCTATATGACCTTAAATAAACCTATTTGCCTTTCTGAGCTTTAGTTTTCTATCCGTAAAATGGGACTGATGACACGACATATGATTTCATGATTGTTGTGAAAATCAACTGAGGTGATGGGTATCTTGAATTATGATATTTGTTGTCTTGGACAATGTTTGGGAATATGAAGATGAAGCTTACTCTGCTTCCCCTTAAAGCGATTACAGGTTGGGGAAAACAGCAAGTAAACAATGAACTTCGCCGAAATGCAGTCTGTAAACATGCCACAAGGGAAATAAAAACCAAGTGGTTTGGGAAACACAGAGACCGAGAGAGCAATTTCAACTTGGAGAATCAGAAAAGACACTCGTATCCCTTCAGTGATCATTTACTGAGCACCTACTTTGTGCTCTGCACGAGGGTAAAGAGATGGATAAGAACATACACCTGCATTTCACGGGTTCACAAAACCAGCGATGGTTAAACATTTTTTGCTTCATAGACTCCCTTTAAGAAGCCTATCGAAGTGAGGATTCTATCCCCCAAAGTATGGGCCCATAATTTTGCATTTAAGTTCAGAGGGTCAAGAGCCCTTCGGAAGTTCATTCTTATACTCCTTGGGTCTATGGACTCCAGATTGAGAATTCCTCATTTAGTTGGAGGGTTTATAAATGAGGTGGCAAAAAAATATGTATGTATAACAGAGGTGGCATTTGAGGCGAGTTCTGAAGAATGGCTAGAATTTCAAGTGGTATGAAAGAACAGTCTTCTCCTTGGTCTTTGAACCTGTCCTCTCCAACCCCATACTTTACTGATAACTCACTTCTGCACGTATGTTGGCTCAGGACAAAGTACCTAGTTTCTGCTCTGCCGCCTTTCTTGACACTCGTCGCCTGTGTGTTCGCTGATGCCTGGATGTTTGGCTGACCCCTGAATCCAAGGTGCATTTCAAAGCCCTCGGGCTTCTGTGCTAAGCTAGTCTGCCAGGCACTACGTCCCCTTACGTGGTCTCCACTTTTCTCTGCTGCTAATAATGTCTTTGTTCTCCTATCCTGCTTCCTGTTACGTCTCTCGGATCCACTGTCAGTAAAAGGCCCGATGGAATGCGTGAACATGTGGTGAAGAGGCATTCGTGGGCGGAGCGTCTTCCTCAGATCCAATACTTACTCTAGAAAAGCCAGCCTGGCCTATCAGTTCTGCTTTTTCACTGCCCCACATGCGTGCTGTCCTTTGACTTCACGTCTCATATCCATACGTGACTATATTTCACAGAGTAGAATAACCACAATAACGAATGACTCCAAAATGTCCAGTGGGTTAACCCAATAAAGGCTGCTTCTTGTGCAGCTTTCAGTCCGGTGCAGGTAGACAAAGAGGAGGCTCAGCTCCAAGCAGTCTTTCAAGTCCAAGGCTGAGCATGTTCCACACATGGCTCTCAAGATCGCTCTGAGAACGGACATCTAGATGGCGAAAGGAAGAAGGTAGTGGTCGTGGCGAGGAGTCTGGAGCAAAGTAACATATGTCACCTTCCACTGGCCGAAACACAGCTACAGGGCCCCGCTCGCTGTAGCCAGGAGGCTAGGAAAAGCCGTGATTTTGCCCAGAGCCCCAGAGCTGGGAAACGGCAGAATCTACAGTCAAACCCAGGCCATGTGCCCCAGTACCCGAACTCTTTTCTTTTTATACATGACCTGTAGGTCATCTAGATATATAACCCCTGAGCGTCAGGGGAAGAATCCTTAGGGCAAATTATACAAAGTGAGATCCGGGGCCAATTTACATCTGAAACATTTGAAGGAGCTCATTAAAATGCAGATTCCCGGGTCCCAACCTGCACCTACTCCTGATTCAGCATCCAGAGGGTGAGTCAAGGAATTTGCGGATAATTCTGTACAGGATATAGCTTGAGAACTCTGTGCCTTAGGACTTCATTTGATTTTCACCTATCTGCTTCAAAAGAAAACAAAGGCCCTTAGAGAAAGCTGCCTTTTCACGTGTTTATAATCTGGTCTCTGTTGGAAGACCTCCAAACCTGGCACTGGTGATGAAAGAGTCAGTTGTATTTTAACGTTTAAAGACAAATGGATTTCTTTCTAAAAATAGGCAAGTGGGGGTAGGGGTGGGAAAGGGTCTATAGCACCATTATCATTCAGATGGAGAAGTGCTTAATAAAAGTCTGGCTATCTCTTTTGGCAAAGTGACTAAAGACCTGAAGCAAATTCTATGTTAATCCAAGTAAAAATAATCTTACTTTCTCTTGAATTTAGAGCTTTATGTGCAATTCTGAGATAATGCCTTAAATTGAAGATAATTTTAGAATCAATTTAGGGGATAGGTTCTTTCCCCTGTCAAGTTGCCCAAATATTGAATATAGATTTCATTGCACATCTGGCATAAATACTGCATGGTCTATGACATCAGGGGCATAAATATTTCATAATTAAGAAACAGATATAGCGATCAGTCATCCAGTTTAATAAGCTTCTGAATTCATACCTTTGCATTCTACCCCCAAAATGTGAGAATGCTGATAAGCCTCTTAATTATATTTTATAATATTTCACTTTAATGTAAAAATTATACATATTTCACTTTCATGTAGAAATCGCTATTAATTTAAGGAATGTTAAGTAAGCTACCTAAAAGCCTTATAAAAAGTGCTATTTAGATAGTCAAAATGTTTGCTTTTCTCCCTTCAAGGTGGTTTTAGACACTAATTGTATAAATTTCAACTTTAGGCTTAAAATATCCTTGTAGTAACTATAATTTAGTGTGAATTATTTATACTCTTTAGAAGAATCATGCAGAGAGAAATGCTGAATCATAAAATGGTAGATATTATTTATGGCAGCGGCAGTCATTGCCAAATTCCCTTGAATGGCCCTATCTTCTGCCTTAGTAGATAATAGGTGGGTTGTAGGTACAATTATGGCCACGCTGGGGGTGAGGAGAACCCATTCTTCACCCCTTCTGAAGGAAGTAGATGATTGAGTATCCTGATGTTCAGGGAACAGAGGCCAGAGTTTATTTCATTTGCGGGATGAATGCGAAAACCCCAGTTTTCTGCCTGCCCCTACCTCTCACAGATAAAGCCCTGGTGTTTCCACCTGGGCTTTAGGAGGCTGGTGGTTATGAAGGAGGTCGGTGGATGGCCTTCATTATTTCAGAGCCAGTGTTTGAGGCTAGCAGTTCTGCACATCAAGGTCCACTCTTGCAACGTTACACCTGGTACGTTGATATTTCAGTAAACTCTGTATCTGAGTTCCATTCAGGTCTAGTTTATTTTAATCTTACGTGAAGTTGGAGGGGGCACTATTTGGGAACTCTATTGTAGTGTAGTGTAACGGCCAAGAGCAATTGTTTTAGAGTTAGATAGGCTTGGGTTCCAATCAAGACTCTGTCATTTATTGGCAGGGTGACCTTGAGTAACTAAATCTGCCTGAGCCTCAGTTTCTCCGTGTAAATATAATGATAGAATCATAGTATCTATCCCATAAGGCTGTTGGTGAGATTTTTAAAAAACCCACCATCCATCCACCCACCCACCCATCCATCCATCCATCCATCCATCCATCCACATACACGTGTAACATAGTACTTGGCACACCATAAACACTTAAAAATGGCCTTTGGAGTCAGGGAAATGGATAAGGTTACACAGGTCAAGTGTGATTGAGGAACACTGAGTCGGAGTCAGAGTCTCAGGGCCATCACTCACTAGCTCTGTGACCTCTGGCAAGAGGCCCTATTGGAGATACCAGCTGCAAGGTATTTCTTGGGTGTGATGACTTGGGTGTGAGCTTTTTCAACGGAGGGGCAGGTATAGGAGGGAGAATAAGTGGATGGGCAGTGAGGAAGGTGCCAAGTATAACAGCAACTGTTATTCCTACCTCCACCACTACCACCACCAACACGAATGCGATGTTACTATGAGCCAGGCTCGGTTAAGCACTCCTCAGCGATCATCTCATTTACACGATTACTGTCTCCATCTTACAGATGAGAACGGTGAGGCTCGACCGGCTTAAGGAACATGGGCAGGGTTACGGAGGTAGGTGGCATGCTGGAATGCAAGCCCAATTTCTTTTCATACCCCCGTGCTGGCATAATGAAATGCCAGAAAGCTCTAAGGCATTTATTTAACAGCTTCTGCAGATGAGGAGATTCTGGGCGCTGAGTTTTCTTAGCACCAGGGCTCTGAAGAGAAAACAGATAATAAAGCAACCTTCTCTAGCCGTATTTCAAGTCTGGGACTTTGAACCCAGGGCAGCACACGTTTGCTGGGGCGACTAAGACTTTTTAGGTTTCCCCTAATGATGCAACCAGAAGGCAGGGCTGCTTTAGTTGTGTGCCCCTGACTGACATTCTTGGAGCAATGTCAAACATTTAGCTGGAATCACAGAAAACACCCAGCAAAAGAAAACTCACAGTGAAGATTTTTGCAAATGCGGCGTAGGTCAGAGCTATGATTTACCCGTGTGTTCTGGCATGTTCTCTTACATCTTGAATAGGGACGGATCTTTCCATTTGAACTTCCTCACGCAGCTCCTGTTGGGTTGGCTTTATGGTCCGTCACCTTCTCTGGTGGGTCCCCAGTCACAGCCCAGCTGGTCACAGAGGCCAGTGAGGCTGTAATTACAATGACCAGGAGAAGGTCCTTGGGAAGCCGCAGGGCTGCCTGCATAGCAGGAGAGAGCAGAGGAGCTGTTGGGGACTGGGTCTAGCATCCATCCTACTTCGGTAGCACGGTAGTTACTAGGCCACACGCTAGACCATATCCTAGACCTCAGCATCACGCAAAAGGCGACTGACTTGAAATCACAAATTCAAACTCTCTTCTCTGCTTGGGAAGCAGAGAAAGCAGAGACCAAAACCAGACCGACCACAGCCATACCCCTTCTGAGTTGTGTGACCTTGAACGCATGATTTAACCACTGAGTGCCTCAGTCTCCTCTTATATAAAAGATGGAAAGTGATAGAATATGCCTCTTAGGATTCTTTTGAATTGATTACTTCGAATGATGGCTGGCCCATAGTAAGTGCTAGCTCTTGCTACTATGTTTCTTCTTTCTCCTTCAACACTTGCTTTTTTAAAAAAAAATTTTTTTTAATGTTTATTTATTTCTGAGGCAGAGAGAGACAGAGCATGAGTGGGGGGAGGGTCAGAGAGAGAGGGAGACACAGAATCAGAAGCAGGCTCCAGGCTCTGAGCGGTCAGCACAGAGCCCGACGCGGGGCTAGAACTCACAAACCGTGAGATCATGACCTGAGCCGAAGTCGGTCGCTCAACCGACTGAGCCACCCAGGCACCCCAACACTTGCTTTTTAAAACCTGTTTGATATCTCCCAATTGTAGACTCTTCCATTTTCTCCCAAACCATCAGTTTTCTTTGGTTTTCACCCCCTCTTCTATTTTAATCCAGATGCTACATGTATCTCCTCAATTAGTTATGGGCCAATCCTCCAACTCCTTTGATTCTTTGCTGTCCTGTGTATCTGGAAAAACCATAACTCTGCATCAGTCCAACTGTCTTTAATGTGCTGGCCTCCTGCTCTGACCTCTCCCTACCCCGATCACAGTTGAAGAGGTCCTCTTCCTTCAAGGGGATGAGTCAAATCCCATTTCTTACTCTTCTTCAGGTAAATGATCCAATCTCCTCTATCTTCAATCTATTCTGCTGGCTTCCTTGTTCATTCTCACCAGCATTTAAACATGCTCAGTTTCTCCCACTCTAGAACAAAATGCAAAACAAAAACCAACCAAAAAAAAACGCGTGCTCCCACCATCCTGTATCTCCACTGAGCTACCAACACAGAACAACGCTTCTCGGTTCCAGGTTTCTAGAACGTAGAATAGTTTGCACAATATTGTCTTCACATGCTCATTGGCATTAGCTCCTCAGTGAACTGTGGTCTGTATTTTGCCTCTCCCTCACCATTGACATTGCCCTAGCAAAGTCATTTGTGTCTTATGGTGGCAGTAATCGAGGGTAGAAAGACATAGAAAAAAGTTTTGTCTCCTCTACAGGGCATAGAATAATACCTGACACAGAACAGATCTCAGTAAATTCTTCTGGGAAGAAGGAAGGAAGATGTACAAAGAATTAGGCTCATGATGACAAAAGAGTTACTGGCAATATTTCTGTCTTGAGCCCAAGCTGGTACAAGTTTACATGAAATTGAGTAAGAGAAACCTTTACTTGGAAAGAATGGAGAGACGTGGGCTGACATTGATTAAGTAGCAACAAATGGTGTCAGTTGACTTTTCAATTTTATTTTCAGTAAATATTCATGAGTATATTGCTAGTTCATTTCAGAAACAAAGGTATAGAGTGAGTGTGGAGTGTTAAAAAGAGTCAAAGGCCCAAGATGGAGCCACTTTTGCTAAGCCCCACCAAGACTTACTACCTAACTTAATTGCAATATTAGCCTCTCCCGGGAGTGGAAATTCAAACCAATCCGTCAGAAATTTCCTGATCAGCACTAATAAAGAGGTAATCTGCAGGTAAGACCCCCACGTCCTTCCCCCTAAGGGAAGGTGACCTTGCCTGAAAACCCTTTCTCTTCTTTTGCCGAGAATCTCCTCATCCCACCCTGTATCTGGCTATAAAATCCTTCCATTTTGTACAGCTCTATGGAACTCCTTTCCACTTGCTAGATGGGATACTGCCCGATTCGTGAGTCGTTGAGTGAAACCAATTCGATCGTCAGATGTACTCAGTTGAATTTTGTTTTCTAACACAAGTTTAACGCATTAAGGTACTAGCCCAGGAAAGTCTGTGAGCCACAGCTTGAGAAACACCCCTCGAGAGTTCTAAAACGCACGCCCACCCGCTTTCCCCATTGTTCCTATCATTTGGATCCTAGCTCCACCCCAGATTTGTTTGCATCCTTTCGATTTACGGATATTCACGGCAGCTTTTGATTTTGAGTTGAGGAGGGAGGCATCGTCCTTGAGGTCTGGGATGGAAGGAGTGCAGAGGATCAAAGGTAGTTTCCCATCAATGCAACGGGTACGTTGGCTCAGATCCCCTGGGCGGGCACCGTGCTCAACTGCTTGGAGCCCCGCTGCTGGTAGCTCGCAGTTGCTTCTTCTCATTGGGAATTGCCTGGGTTACACCCGCTCCTGGGGGCTGGCCAACTGGCTCATTCAGGGATACAGGGGCTGGGCAGCCTTGCTTGAATTGGGACGACTCTGGAGCCCTTATAGAATCCCCTGAGGCCCCACCTGCAACCACATTGCAGGTGGGCCTCTTCCACTGCTCAGCTCTACGCTCCTAACCTGCTCACTGGCCCAGCGTCCGTCAAAGACAAAACGTAGGGCTCCCGCGCAGGCGTGGAGGTGCGCGGAGGTGGGGGAGGGGCAGCACCGCGGTGCGCAGGCGCAGCCGAGGGCCTGAGAGATTTTGAAAACCAGGCCTAGTCTCTTCCTGTCTCGAGGTGGGTGACGGGAAGGCGTCGATCGACGCCCGCTCCTCCAGCTCTGGCCCTTGGGGGGACTCCCGTCCGATGCCCAGGAGACTTCGGAGGTTGCAGTCCAGGGCCTGGAGACTGCTTCTGGGCTGACGGTGGAAGGCAGGGGCCTCGCACGCTCTCAGACTCTTCCGGAAATGTTTGAAACAGCCCCGCGGTCAAGGAGATGCCCCAGGACGTGAAGCGCTCGCGAGCAAACTCCACCTTCGGAGGAGCGCTCGGCCGGGGCACGGCGCCCCGACCCCGAAGGAAAAGTAGAAAAGTTTGAGGCTGCCGCGCACTTCCTGGCCAACGCCGTCCTTTTCTGTAACGGGGCCGGAGCCGACGGCACGACTGTGAGCGGCCGACTGCATAGACCCGTCCCGTAGCAGAGCCCGCGGCGGCGTGCGCCTCGCGCTCTCTCCAGTTCAAGCTGAGACGTGGCCTGCCGCAGGTGGGCTTTGGGGCTGGAGCCCCGCAACGAGACCTACAAGTTGAACTTGAAGAGGGCGGAGCTCGGGCTTCGAGAGAGAGTCCCACCGCAGGTGCTGGCGGCTTTGAACCACCGGCCCGCTGCACAACCCGAGCTTCCTGAGCGTGGCACCAGACCTCACGAAGTTCAACAGCTGTAAGTGACAACCATTCTCCTTTGAGTCTTCTTGTGGTTAAATTTCTTCTTCTTTTTTTCAATTTTGTGGTGAAATGTAGGTAACATAAAAACTTAACCATTTTAACAATTTTAAGGTTTACAACTCAGTGGCGTTACGTACCTTCACAATGTTGTGCGACCATCCCCACCGTCTAATTCCAGAATGTTCCAACACACCGAAAAGAAGCCCTATCCCCATTATAGTCACTTTTCAGCCCCCTCCCCAGCTCCTGGCAACCACTAACCCCCCTTCCTGTCTGCCAATTTGCTTGTTCTGGACCTAAGACATAAATGAAATCACACTAAAAAAAATGTACGGGGCAGTTAGGAGATGCTTTTATGCTGGCTATTGCAATAGGTAGAATATTCGTTAATGGGAAACATCTCAAGAAAACGAAAGGGCTGATATTTTATAAAGGCCAAAGACAGGGGAGTCATAAGAGTATTATAAAGGCCCAGTGGAAGGAGAGAGATGGTTTTATCTGGGCGTATGCAGGTAGGCCAGGGTGAGGTGATCCTTTGTGGTTAGCCATTTCCACAGCAAAGAAGAGTGGTGGTTGTGTTCCTAACTGCCACTGCCTTTTGGGAACCCAGGGCTCAGGTAAAGTTCTTTCCACATTGGCACTTTCAAGAGCTTTCCCCAGTCAGCCTCCTGTAAGCCACTCTCCATCTCACAATCTGTTTCCAGAGAACCACTCAAAGACGATGTGTCATCTAGCCCTTTGGATGGTTTTGAGTCCCTCTGGTTAAAAGCTCGCACACCAGAAATCCACAGAATTGTGTTTTTATGAGATAATGAGATTCTGGGCGAGCAAGCGGTGAGACTCCAGCCAAAGTCCTCAAAACTCTTTGTGTGCATTGAAACAGGCTGCAAGTTGAGCTGCTCCAGGGTCATGTTGAGACCCTGAACTCAAGTTCTTGGAGGCTTTTCTTGCAGCTGTGCCCTAATGGGAACTTGGGAAAGCATCTGTGTATGGCTGCCTTGGTGTGGACCTTGGGCCTTGCAAGATGGACAGTGATAATGGGGAAGGCTTTCCCCTTGGCTTGGAGGGCAGCAACCTGGGAGAGATGAGGAAGTACAGAGCCGACCCTGCGTGATGCCTGCCGTTGTAGGTCTCTTGAGGGGCCTTGGAAAGGAACCCATGATATCCAGACACCATTTTTGAAATCGAGGTTGGATTTCCAGCAACCAGGTTGGTGGAGGCTTGAGCTCCATGCCTGGCTCATGAAAAATAAAAATAACATTTCAGGCTGATGAGATCTGGGATTCTGTATTACCTTAAGGTATCTTTAAGTCAGGCTCATTAAAGTGAGAGTGTCGTTTCTTGGCAAGTTGGGTCCCAAATAAGATCACAGATCAGAAACTTCTTTGTAAACTACACGATGCTTAAATAACGTAAGATTGAAAAACAGGTATTGTCCCTGTAAAAGGTTACTGGTAGGTCACCCTTGTGGTACCGTCTTTTGGTTTGGGGGTCTGGCAGATGTGGGTGATTCTGGATTTAATCAGTGGGGGAGCCAGCGAGAAGAGTGATTTGTAAGAACTTCAGCCTTCCAGATGTGATGGTTCAACAGCTGTGTACTTCACAACCCACCCCAAAGGAAAACAGACCTAAGCATGAATAATGACAAATTGCATGGGATACAGCTTCAAGACAAGTACTCGAATCTTAAGAAACTTCTACAAACAATGCCAAAGAATTTAGAAAACAAAAAACCCACTGGGTAAAAACAGTACTTTCTGGGCAAATTTCACTTCAAAACAAGTCAGTCCTTTAGCCAACTCCCACCCTCAGCTGGTTCACTTTTGTGTTCTGCCTCTGTGTCTGTCTGTGTCTCTCTCTCTCTCTCTCTCTCTCTCTCTCTCTCTCTCTCTCACACACACACACACACACACACACACACACACACACACACACTCGTGCAGGAGATTCCAGTCCTATATAAAGCTTTCTCTATCATCATCTCAACTGACAATCTGTAACTTTTCTGAGCCTCAGCTTCCTCATCTTTAAGATGGGAAAAATAAGTATTTAATGAGATCTTGCACATATGGTGCTTACCAGTGGGTGGTCCATTGTCAGCATGCATCTCTGTGTACAAAACAGTGGAATGAAATTTGTATTGGTGTCATATCTGGTAATTTATGTCACCTATAATAAAACACTCGTTTTAGTTTTCCATATGCTTACAGGTACAGAGAGGGCAGTGTTTGTGTCTTTGTCTCCCCCACTCTTCCCCTGCTGAATCCAGGATCATTTGATTGCAAGGAACAAGAAACAGAAACTTTGCCAAAGAGCTCAAGTGAAAGGGGGATTTATTAATAAGGGGAATCTCTTGGAGCCCAATTTAGGATGCATATACTTCACCTGTATTAATTAACTTAATGCCCTAAAACAAGTAAATATTATTTCCGATTTGTAGATAAGGAAAGTGAGACCTAGAGAGATAACATAACTTACCCTTTAAAAGTAATCATTTCCCTATTGTTGGACATTTGAATTGTTCTCCTATGTTTGCTTTAAAAAAAAAAAAACTTTGGTAAATATTTCTGTGCATATTGGCTTTTTTTTGTTTTGAAATGATTTTGTGAGTATGAAACTGAGAATTTATATTACTTAGACAAAAGGTATGAGCTTTTCAGTGACTCATTATGTGCTGCCCTGGTTTTTATTTCATGAGGTATTTACATTCACCAAGAAATATGCAGTTATTTTGTAAAGGTAAAGATGTCTTTGGCTGCTAATTATTTGACATATGTGTTGGACGATGAACATCAGAATTGAATCAACTATGGGCTCTTGTGTATTTATTTGCTCTTTCTCATGATACTGAGCATTTACAGAGTATGGGCCTCATCCTTTTTTGAAAAAAAATTTTTAATGTTTATTTTTGAAACAGTGTGAACGGGGGAGGGGCAGAGAGAGAGGGAGACACAGAATCTGAAGCAGGCTCCAGGCTCTGAGCTGTCAGCACAGAGCCCGATGCGGGGCATGAACCCACAGACGGTGAGATCATGACCTGAGCTGAAGTCAGACGCTCAACTGACTGAGCCACCCAGGTACCCCAGGCCTCATCCTTGAGTGTCCATAGCCATCAGACCCTCAGTCAGGCAGCTCTGATCTCTAGAATCCAGGATCTGCATCTTCAGGATGATGGATCCTCTTCTGAAGTCATTCCGCAGACAATTTTAGGAAAGGAATTTGAAAAAATTGGAATTTTCCACTTGCTTCCCCAGCCGGTTTTGATTAATTATAAGATAGAACTATTGGAAGGGTAATTAGGTGCTTGTATCTCCTTGGAATCCAGGCCACATAGGAAGAGGAGTGCAGGAAGAGAATGATGGCGGTGATGACCGGCACAGAGCTGGTGGATGCCGGACTGGAAGTGAGAGGTGATTACATTTCTGTCATTTTGGTACCTTTGCTCTACCCTGTGATCAGAGTACAGATGTTCAGTGGGATTAATGAGTTCGAGTGAGAAGTCTTCAGTGCGAATATCCTAATTTTTATTCGCTCAACAAATACTTACTGAGTGCCTGCATTGTACCTATCTCTATCTCTGGTATATATGTGTGTGTGTGTGTGTGTGTATATATATATGCGCGTATATTATATGCATGTGTATAAATACACGTGTGCGTGTGCAGAGAGAGCGTGCACACTGGCACATGGAACACGCCAGGAACGAACAAGGGAAATATGCTTTGAGTATTTCTATCCTACACATTTGTTACAAGGAAATTAAGGCATAGAGCGGTTAGATGATGTGTCCAAAGTCAGACTCCTAATAAGTGGTAGATCCAGGATTTTAAACAGAACCCAGCTGGCTCCACTTTTCCTCCTCAAGGATACTGCCTCCTAATGTCATGAGAAACAAATGAACCTAGATAGCTACGGGAGTTTGGAGGAGGAATTGATGGACCCTCTCCCGGGGGTCAGAGGAGATCTCGGTTGGCGGAGTGGGCTCTGACTGGCAAGGGGTGAGAGGGGTGGGGGGTGCGAAGGCCGTTACAGGTGGAGAAAGGGGTGAGAGGGGTGCGGGGGTGCACGGCCGTTACAGGTGACAGAGAGGCTGGCCGTGGTTTTTTAATTTTTAAATTCATTATTGAGCCGTGACCGATGGGTAACCTACTAGCTTCAGGTGCAAGACGAGATTCACCATTTGCGTATATTGCAAACAGACGATCACCGCGGTAAGTCTGGTTAACATCTGTCACCACACGTACTCACACGTTGTTTTCTCTTGTGATGAGCACCTTCAAGATTTACTGTCTTAGCACCTTCAAATATATGATACGGTGTCGTTAACTATAGTCGCCGTGCTGAACGTGACATCCCCGTGACTTATTTATTTATAACTGGAAGCGTGTGCCTTTTGACCCCCTTCCCCACCGTAGCCAACCGCCAATTGGTTATCTGTATCTGGGAGTTCCTTTTTTTGGTGAAGATTCCACATGCAAGTGAGACCATGTGGTATTTGTCCGGCTCTGTCTGACTTGTTTCACTTAGTGTGACGCCCTCAAGGTCACCCGTGTTGTCGCAGGTGGCAAGATTTCATCCTTTCTGATGGCTCGGTAATCTTCCTTTTTGTTTTTTAAATCCATTCATCTGGGGGTGGACGCGTGGGTGGTTTCCACATCTTGGCTGTCGTGAACGATGCTGCAGCGAGCGTGGGGGTGCGTGGATATGTTTCTGAGTTGGCGTTCTCCTCCCCTCGGATCGACACCCAGCGGTGGCATTGCTGGGTCGTGTGGTTCTACGTGAGACCTTGTGACGAGCCTCCATGCTGATTTCCGCAGCGGCTGCGGCAGTTTGCGTTCCCACCAGCAGCGCACCAGAGTGTCTTTCCTCCACGGCCTTGACAGCACTTGTTGTTTCTTGTCTTGCTGGTAATGGTCATCCTGACAGGCGTGAGGTGAGGTGTCACTGTCGTTTTGATCTGCATTGCTGCGTACCCTCCAAGTGTCTTTCCTCACCTGTAACCTGGGGATGATGACAGCGCCTAGTTCGAGGGACTGTCGGGGGGGCCCGATGACACACGTGACTTGGAAGCTCCTGGCACGGTGCCTGGCCCCGAGGGAGGCCCCATAAGGAGATGTGAGTCGTGTCACTGTTAGAAGAGCCCAGTGTAGGCTGGGCCACACCCCTTTGGGGAAAGGCCCGTGGTAAGGGGCAGGGAGTCTGTGTTCCATCACAGACTCTAGAGGCTCTTGCGGCCCTGGTTGTCATGGTCATCTCCCTGAAGCAGTCCCCCAGACTGTGCATCCGTAGGGTGCTCTGGGACACCCGGTACCCACCTCATGGTGCTCTGGGCCCCTTGCTTGTCAGCGCACAGGTGCCAGTCCCGAACGTTGGAGCGATTGGACAGACAGGGGACGCCTGGGACCGCGCGGGCCTTGCTGGGTCAGAGTGGCCGTGGCCGCACCTCAGAGTCGGGCCAGACGGGTCTGAACCGGCCGAGCAGCAGCCCCGCCCGAGCGGCCCGTGCCTCGGACGGCCCCGTGTCCTGCCCGCCTCCAGCGGGCACCTGGGGCACCCGGGCTCTGCTTAAGTCCTCGCGTTCCCCGGGGCGGTCCTGTGCACGTGTGACCCTCAGATCAGGTCAGCGTGGGACCCCTCCCCGTGGCACGTCTTCTGACAGAACGTGCCTGCTGGGCTCCCGCGCGGGGACTCCCTCCCGGCCGTCGTTCCCGAGCTGCGGCCGAAGAAGAGCGTGCGTGTTTGTCTGGGCGATGACCCCTGACACTGGCTGGCCGCGTGGGTCGTGGCTGGCGTCTGGGCCTCTTCACAGTACTCCTCTGGCGCGGGAGATGGTACTTCCCGAGGAAGCAGAGGCGGAGAGGTCAGTGAGCGCTGCCGGGCGCACGCAGCAAGCGGTCTCCCTGGGGTTTGAGCCTGGGTCCGTGGACTTCGACGCCCGGCCCTCCCCCTTGTCCGCAGGTTTCACCCAGCTTTTCCCAGGGCGCCATCTTCATTTCAGATGCACGGCACGGAACTCGATGGACACGAACACTTGGCCGTGGCAGGACACCCCTCTGCCGCCCTCACGATGATGACAGCCCCATCTCCTACCCCATGATGAGGAAACGGTGGAAGATGACATGGTGTGACGTTCGTGATTTGTGGGGCACGGGATAGGAAAAGGCATTGCTTTGTCCCTTCTCTCCCTTCCCGTCTCTCTGATCATCACGGTCTAGCATGACGTCGTGTTTTCCACCTCAGGATCTGGAGTTGGTGGAACTCGTGTTTGACTCCCAGGTCTACCGCCTCAGGAGCGTGGGCGACCTTTCTCTCTCGTCTCACTTTGTCCCTCGGAGCTTCATTTCTCTACTTATGCAACTGTGGGTCGAGCGAACATTGATGACCGTCTTGCGTACAGTTGCCATAGGCTGCTTTATGCTGGCGTTGGGGATAGGGAAATACACCTGCTGGTTCCTGCTCTCGCGGGTTCCCGAGAGGGAAGACTGAGGGAGACTGACAAGCACGCGGGCGATGATACAGGGGTGTGATCAGTGGAAGGATGCGCGGTGCTATGAGGATGTGGGAGAGAGTCAGCCTGACCAGGGTCCTCGTTCCCCTAAGCTGCTCCTTGAGTGGCTTCTTTCTTCCCCACAAAAGAGTATCTCCTCCATCCATAGAAGTCTTTTCCCAGTTCCACCCCCTTCATAGACTCTGTCCATCTTCTGTGATCTCTTCTCCTTGAGCCTCGATGATACCCCATCTGTCTTCCTAACCGCTCTCCCTTGCTCATGCCGTAGCACACCAGGTTTTCCGTGGAGGCTCCGCATCTGATTCATCGGTACGTCCCTCGCAGCTCAGTGCCCGGCCCGGGATGGGAGCTCAGCAGACGATCAGGGACTTCAACTAGGAAAGTGTTATGAAATGGACTGTGCCGTTCCCATAAGCGTCTCTGGTGAGGGCGTTGGATGCAGGGCTAGCTAGGGGTAGAATGAGTTCTTGTTGCAAGTGCAACCGAAGGTCCAGTAATGGGATACAGATGTCTTCAGGACTCGAATCACTGGTGTCTAGTGTTGACCTCATGGGATTCTCTTGCCGTTTGTAATCCTAGTTATTGTCCAGAAATGCACCCACAAGTTTTCTGATGATCATACTGATCCTGGCAAGATGCAAGCATCGTGTCATGTAAGGACAAGATAAATGAACTGCACGCTTTCGTCCAAACAAGTCACTATTAGTGAAAATCCTATTTTCATGTCATTGCCAGTGGTTGTCCTTCATCCCAGAGCCAAGCTCAAGCCAGGTGAGAGCTCTGCTGATTCTGAGCCCAGTTTTTGGAAATCTGGAACTCTCTCTGCCTTGACTTCCCTCCTCCTCCTGGAGTCCCCCCAGCGGAGCGTGTGGTGTCCGTGGTTCGCCAAATGACATCCTGGTGACCGTTGCAAATGATAGCTCTCGATTTTGACTGAAATGAAAGGGCTTCAGAGGGAGTGTGTGAGTCGCACGTGAGAGATGGAATGTGTCCTCTGCGGTGGGGACAGAACGGCCCCGTTAGAAATGGAGGCCTGTGTGCGTTCATCGGCTGCACGTCATAGCGCCTGTTGTGGTGAATGTAGATGTGAAAGAAGGCCCCGCCCTCATGCTTCCTCTGCTTCCGTATTCCTGTGTTAGAAATGCACACTTCATGAAGGACAAATGTTCTAGAAAACATACAGCTTATACGAAACAAAATGTTATATTTATGTGTAAGTAAAAACCAGGAAAAAGCTGCGTATTATGTAATGATTGGAAAGGCAATTGTAAAAATCGTCAGCGCGTCTTACAATGTTTACGTTACTGAGGTGGTGGACCCAAGAGCCTCTAATCAAGGAAGTGTGTCTGATCGATCCGTGGATGTCTGCAAAGCGCGCAGTCGACGTAGCCGTCAGCTGGGAAGAGGAAAGTAAGCCGTGGGAAGCGCGAAGAGCCGTTTTCCAAGCTGAATGCGAACAGCGCGGTAGCGTTGTGGGTTACGCATGGAGCAGTGGGGCTCATCTTTTATGCCGGCCTGGCTATTATTGGCTTTATGACATTTCTGCTTGGTATTATGATTTCCTGAAATGTACGATGTAATTAAGGCTGTAGAAATGGGTAAAATGATTTTTTAAATGTCAAACAGTTTAATTTTGTAGTCAAAAGAAAAAAAGAAAAGAAAAAGCCGTTTGGTGGATACACATCATTTCAAGGAACTGGACGCCAAGTGGCGACGGTGCGTGTCATGTTCTCTGTCTTTGAACTGACCCCGAGGTAGTGCCTTTCCATTTAGGGTTTCGAAGACCTAGGAGACACAGTTGAATGCAAACCATGGGAGCAACAGGAAGCTCTTCTCCTGAGGAGAGGTGTGGGGGTGAGGAAGGATGGAGAGGCAGATGACCGTGCTAGTGACTTAGAATTGTGTTGCGTTAGCTTCCGCGTGGCCGCTGAGAGCAGGACAAAATTAAATTGGAAAGAAAATATGCGTCCTACGTGTAGACAGGTAACTTGTACTTCGAATGATTTTTATTGAGATATAATTGACACACAGCAAACTTGTCATGGCAGACTTTCTCCCTCAAAATACCTCAGTACCTAGCATTGTTTCCTAGAGACGTTTCCCCGAATAGCCTTTGTGGAATAAAAGGATAGTCTGCCAAGTTGTCAGCCGATGGGGTAAAACAAAAAAATCAAAATGGTGTTTTTCCTCGATATGTACAATTGGAGGTATTTTTTATTGCAAGCTAATATTTCCACCTACCATGTGGCACTAAAGCATTTTTCATAGGAGGCATAGTAATAAAGGACCACACTCCTAGCCTTAGGCGTCTCAGAGGAAAAGACCTTAAAATGTTGAGCATTGTAGAAAATGTCTGAAAATTCAGAATGCGTGATTTTAAGGGTTGAGGTTTATTTTCTAATAGGATGGAAATTACTTTTCACAATGCCAGATATGGAAGTGTATGTTCCATATGGGAAGACACGGGGCAGAGAAGTGTTCAGAAAGTGCGTGACGGGGACCGTGTCTTATCGCTGTGTGTCCCCGTGCCTAGTGTGGCTCTCAGCACAGAACATGCGCTTCTTCAAGGGTTGTTGACTGAGGTAATGGTCTTTGTTCTATATCTCACTTCTGTCTACGGCACCCCTTCGTTGAGCTAATCCTCCAGGTTGAACCAAAGGTGTTGTCCTTAGGTGCCAGCTGGGTCTGGTGCCTTCCAGTGATGACCGAATCAGAAAGAAGGGGAGGGTACTTCAAGCCAGGATGGCCCCACACACAGTTTTATACTCTGGGGTTGTATGCTGGTTGATTAGAGTCGTAATATGATTAAATTTTTTTAACATTTATTTATTTGTCAGAGACAGAGTGTGAGTGGAGGAAGGGCAGAGAGAGAGGGAGACACAGAATCCGAAGCAGGCTCCCAGGCTCCAGGCTCCGAGCTGTCAGCACAGAGCCCAACGCAGGGTTCAGACTCACAAACCATGAGATCACAACCTGAGCAGAAGTCAGATGCTTAACCGACTGAGCCACCCGGGCGCCCCTAGAATCATAGTATGATTAAAAGCTTAAAGGAATGAAAATATTAGTAAAGATGAGAAGTACGGAATGATTTTAAAAGTTCGCATCATTTATTCCAATTGCCTCATTTCGTAGATGGGAAATTGAAGAGGAGGGAGGATACACCATTTACCCAGAATCCTAGATAGAGCTCGAGATTTGAGGCCTGAGGAACGGGAGTTAGAAATCCCGTTTCCCAACGTTGTGCGCATTGTTCTCGGGGCCTCAACTCTGTCCCCTGCGCTCCTGAACCCTAACTGGTGCCCACTCCTGCCACTGCTGTCCGTCCTGCTTCTCTGCTGGACGTCGTCCCCTGCCCGTCCAGATCCACTCGCCGCTCTTCCTGACCCTGCTCTCTGTCCAGGGAGGCTGTTCCCTGTGGATTATATCAGGGGGCTCCGGGATCCTCACGAGTCCCCTGGGTTTGGCTGATGGCGAGCCCCGAGGAAGTTGAGGAAGGACAATGAGGGCAGGGTAGTTAATCTCCTGTCTTCATCTCTGCCAGTCACCGTGGACTGGCTGAGTGTCTTGATAGAGGTCAGTGTTCTTCTCAAGATGGCTTTTGCTCGTGATTATTGACCTTTCCAGGTTCCAGAAACCACTCCCTCTTCTCATCTCTTTAGGTCTGAGGTCATAGCAATGCAGCTGCTACTAACACTGTGTGATTGCCATCTCCCTGATGGTCTCCCCGTATCCACCTCTTTGTCACATTATTCCAGTTTGTGTTCACTGTTTCCTGTTTGGGTCTGACTGATACTGTATGCTGAGAACAGAGTTTGGCATGTAGTAGGTTCTTGGAGCATGGAATCTGTTGCCATTAGTGGGAGCGGCCGTGTTCTAAGTAACAGGAGTGGTTGCGGTGCAGGCGATGGGGTTGGTATTTTCCAAAGCAGATCACGTGCGAAGCTTGTAGGAAGTGCCCCCTTTCCATCGTCCTCAACTCTTCCCAGTCTTTTGCTCTTGAGCTGCCCGTGCCGGAGAGGAAAATGAACTGTTGGCTTCTAACACCTTGCCCTTTGTGGCCAGAATGAAGCAGACTCTCGGGCAGATTCCATCCTGTGTCTGGTGTTCTGTGTCGTTTTTAACATGCCTCCTATGTTAAAAAAAAAAAAAAAAACAACACTGTAAAGAAAGTCCTTGCAAACGTAGTTGAGGGTTATTGTCGTAGTGAAATCGGTGTCCCTCTACAATACCACTTGTACGAAGGCCCAGAAAACAAGAAGTCCAAAGGGAAATAGGAGTCCCTGGTCCTCGGCCTGGGATCTGTCTTTGACTTGCAGTGTGACATGGGAGGAGAGTCGCTTTGTTTTGTTTTGGTTTTTTCTCTCCAAATTCTTTTGTTTTCTTTTCAGGAATAGAATTTAGTGATTTATCACTTAACGTGTAACACCCAATGCTTATCCCAACAAATGTCCTCCATGATGCCCCTCACCCCTTTAGCCCTTCCCTCCACCCAAAACTCTGGCAGAAACCTTGGGTTTGTTCTCCGTACTTAAGAGTCTCTTAGGGTCTGAATGTGTTCCTCAACCTGGTATGATGAAGAGGAATATTCTTGAAAACTGAGCACATCAGAAATGGAAAAATTTAATACAAATGAACTCAGTGTACACTGAGGCCTTTAATTTTTTTCTCATTTATTTTGGGGGAAAATCTAAAAGAACCACTAAACAGAGCAACAGGGGTTATTTTATAAAGTTAATTACGATATTTCAATACAAAGTATGGACTGAATATGTTCCTAATGCTTTGATGAATTTTCATTGGGTGGCAGTATACCTTCAAGACATTTTTGGTAAGCAGATTTGGAAAACAGTCACTTTAGAAAATGGAAGGAGGTTATTTTCAGCAATTGTAATCATTTTGACCTCTATTTGATATAGTGTCTTGATTTTTTTTTTTTTAATGTATGTATATCATCACATGACGAAGTGGTATTCTCACTATTAATTGCAGACAAGGCTTAAAGAAAAACCTCCAAAATTGGCTTGGGAGCATTTAATAAATGGAGTGGTAATCGCTAGACATCATGTGGAGTTCCACTAAGAGAAAGGTATACTTTAGTGATAGCATTCTCTTTGTTTAGTAGTGTTTAGTCTGTGGTCATGGGAATGCTATAAATTTGTTGTGTCTGGAAGTCAGCAGGGCATTTTGCTAGGTCTTTCTTGATGTTCTGGTATCTTAGATGAAGATGTATATGCTGGATGAAAACTGGTTCAAGAATCAAGGCTCTAGTCCAGTTTTTTTTTCCTCATGATGGAGTTGTGTGCATTCCTGTTGGAGGACTCTAGGGGCATGCTGCTTCTACCTTTGCCTCGCTCTTGCTGTCTTTTAATTTTTTAATTTTGAAATAATTTAAGATTCAAAAGGAGTTTCAAAGTTATATACAAGGGAGCCCTGTGTACAACCTAGCCTCCTCCAGTGATAAATCTCACATAATCATAGTACATTATCAAAATTAGGACATTGACATCGGTTCAATCCACAGAGTTTATTCAGAATTCATCACATTTTAAGAGTTGTTTTGGCAGGGCGCCTGGATGGCTCAGTCGGTTAAGCGGCCGACTTTGGCTCAGGTCATAATCTCATGGTTTCTGGGTTCAGCTCCTGGGTTGGGCTCTGTGCTTACAGCTCAGAGCCTGGAGCCTGCTTCGGATTCTGGGTCTCCCTGTCTCTCTGCCCCTCCCCTGCTCACGCTCTGACTCTCTGTCTCTCTGTCTCTGTCTCTCTCAAAAACAAATAAACATAAAAAAATAAAAAATAAAAGTTGTTTTGGCTATTCTAGGTCTTTTGCATTTTTATATGAATATTAGAATAACTGTGTCAATTTCTATTAAAAAGCCTTTCTAGGATTTTGATTGGTATCAGGTTGATGAATTGGAGAAGAATTGATTTCTTGTAATATTGTGTGTCTCTATCCATAAACAGAGAGAGTGTATATCTCCATTTACTTCATTATGTCATTAGTTTATCTCCACAGTGTTTTCTAGGTTATAGTGTGTAGGTCTTTTACACCTTTTGTCAAATTTACCCCCAAGTATTTCATATTTTCTAGTGATATTTTATTTTTTAATGTTTATTTTTTTTGCCGGAGAGAGAGTGAACAAGAGCAAGCAAGCGAGAGAGGGAGGGGCAGAGAGAGAGGGAGACACAGACTCTGAAACAGGCTCCAGGCTCTGAGCTGTCAGCACAGAGCCCGATGCGGGGCTGGAACTCACGAACCTTGAGGTCATGACCTGAGCCGAAGTCGCACACTTAACTGACTGAGCCACCCAGGTGCCCCTTTCTAGTGATATTTTAAATCACAGTTTTAAATTTCAACTGTTTATTAATAAACAATTCTAGTTGTTTATTAATATATAAACATACAATTGATTTTTTTTTAAATTTTTTTTTTTCAACGTTTTTTATTTATTTTGGGACAGAGAGAGACAGAGCATGAACAGGGGAGGGGCAGAGAGAGAGGGAGACACAGAATCGGAAACAGGCTCCAGGCTCCGAGCCATCAGCCCAGAGTCTGATGCAGGGCTCGAACTCACGGACCGTGAGATCATGACCTGGCTGAAGTCGGACGCTTAACCAACTGCGCCACCCAGGCGCCCCAAACATACAATTGATTTTTGTGCCTTGATCTTATATCCTGCAACCTTGATAAACTCAGTTATTAGTTGTAGAAGCTTTTTTTCTCACTGATAGAACTTAGTACATAAACTGGCCTAGTCTTTGGAGGACACTTTTTAGTCCTTTCCCAATCTGAGTGTCTTTCTCTTTTGTTGCTGTGGGGAGAACCTCCAGCATAAAGTTGAGCAACTCCTACCCTGGGGGCACAAGTCAGTTTCAGCTTATAGTGTTTTGCCTTGAAACACACACAACAGCTTTTGTCCTATGAATACCTGCCTCTTTCCCTCTACACGGGTCAAAACCCAGGTCACGATACTACATCTACTAACATGAACATGGCTTTCAGATTGAAAACAAGATGAGGATCCCCAGTGGAGAAAGTTAGTCACTGGTCTTGACAGCTTGAAGGCAGTCATTTCAGACTGGAAACCAAAAACTGAAGAAATCTACATGGACACTGGGGAAAAGCAGGTGGATGGAAAAGTTGCCTGGTAATAGCCAAGAAGTAACTGGTCTTCAAGGTGCATAAGGGGGATTTGTAGTAGGGAAATGGGATGATTCAGATCTCATAGACTGCAGGGAAGGGGGGGGGAGGGAGACAGACAAACCAAGAAACAAACTCTTTTTTAGAAAATTTATTTAAATTGAACTTAGTTAACATATGGTATAGTATTGGTTTCAGGAGTAAATTTAGTGATTCATCACTTCCATAGAACACCCATTGCTCATCCCCACAAGTGCCCTCCTTAATGCCCATCGCCCATTTAGCCTATCCCCCTCCCACCTCCCCTTCAGCAACCCTCAGTTTGTCCTCTGTATTTAAGAGTCTCTTATGGTTTGCCTCCCTGTTTCTCTTATTTTTTTCTTCCCTTCTCCTATGTTCACCTGTTGAGTTTCTTAAATTCCACGAGTGAAATCATATATTTGTCTTTCTCTGACTGATTTTGCTTAGCATAATACATTCTAGTTCCATCCACATTGTTGTAAATGGCAAGACTTCATTCTTTCTGATTACCGGGTAATATTCCATTCCATATATATATATATATATATATATATATATACACACACCACATCTTCTTTATCCATTCATCCATCAATGGACATTTGGGCTCTTTCCATACTTTGCCTGTTGTCGATAGTGCTGCTATAAACATGGGGGTGCATGTGCCCCTTCGAATCAGCATTTTTGTATCTTTTGGATAAGTACCTAGTAGTGTGATTGCTGGGTCATAGGGTAGTTCTATTTTAGTTTATTGAGGAACCTCCATACTGTTTTCCAGAGTGGCTGCACCAGCTTGCATTCCCACCAACAGTGCTCCCTTTTCTCCTCCTCCTCCCCAACATCTGTTGTTCCTTGAGTTAATTTTAGCCATTCTATGGGTGTGCGGTGGTTTTGATATGTATTTTCCTGATGACGAGACTCTTAGCTGTAGAGAACAAACCGATGGTTACCAGAAGGGAGGTGGGTGGGGGGATGGGTGAAATAGGCGATGTGGATAAGGGAGTGCATTTGTTGTGATGAGCACTGGGTGATTAAAATAAACAACAAAAAAATAAATGTCCTCATAGACTTAAAATTGCCCTATTTGGAGAAATTTTAGCTAAGAAATTCAAAATGCAGGGCACCTGGGTGGCTCTGTCGATTGGGCGTCCACCTTTGGCTCAGGTCATGATCTCTGCTGTCAGCATGGAGCCTGCTTGGGATTCTCTGTCCCATTCCCCCCCTCCTCCTGCCCCTCCTCTGCTCATTCTATCTCCCTTTCTCTCAGAATAAATAAACTAAAAAAAAAATTCAAAATACTAGGTAATGGTGAAGAGTGGGGAAGAACAGAATGAACTGCAGAATAAGGGTGACCATGGAGCACGGATGGAAGAAACTGCCTCTCTATGTCGTCTTTGCCATCAGAATCGTACATGGGAGATAAGGAAGCAGGGCAGGTCATTTTGGCACCTATCTTTAGGGGTGTTAAAGAAACAACCACAGCATCAACCCTATATTCCCCCACCCATAGAGATGGCAGAAGTAGTGCTTTGTGAAGTTGAAGCCACCCCAGGGCTACCGTTGGCTGGAACAGTGACTTGATGACCAAAGCCAAGGGGTGTGTGGCTCCTCATTGCCTAAGGGAGGGTATGTGTATATACACACGTGGAGGTCAGGAGCCCTGGGATAGATCACTGGGAGGCTTAGCTACAGGGATGAGATCTGCACACCCAAAGAGCCTAGCATAAATGCAGAACAACCAACCGTGAGAATGAAACGGCCAACCCCATGCACCAAAGGAAGGAAGGAGCAGAACATTTCCTGTCAATCCAACAACAAAATTGACAAGGTAAGATGACTGTATCCATGTTTCTCCTCTTGTTTAGATTCCCATCCCATAAGTGCTACCCTGCCCTTGTTGTAGCAAAAAGCCCTTCCCCAACTCACACCCCTTCTCATAAAGCACCCCCCCCCATCCACCCTCCATCCTCTTCCTGCAAACTAATGTCCTTAAGACTTCATCCGTTTTTGTACCAGGTGCAAAAGGTAAGCATAAGGGTAACGTTAGGCCTTCAACAGACTTTGAAAACACGAAGAAAGCAAAAAAGCCAACAATAATCATCTGTTGCTACAGGATGACTAAGAAAATAAATCAAAATCAGCTGGAGTAGAAAAAAAAAGAGACCCCAGAGAGTTCCGATGATCCAAGTAATGCCCTGTAAGTGGCGGGGGCCAGAGATTTGGACCTGTCTCCTGTGTCTCAAGAGGATGCAGTGGAGAATTGTCAACTACAGAGAGAACAAATCAGGAAAATAGAAGGTATACCAGGGGTGATGATGACAATAAAATCCAGTTCTGAACAAGAGATGTGTGTTTCTGTGGGTTTTGTGATGATGTGGGGGAGGGAAGGAAGGGAAGAGGCAGGTATTCGAGAATGGAGGCGATGAGGCCCTGGAGGGTTGGGAGACATACCAAAATGTCAGTTAGCCAGAAAGACTGGAGACAGATCTACTTCTTAACATTTTATCTCACAGGTGAGGAGGAAAAGGAGTTGGTATTTCTTGAAGTTGGTGTGTGTGTGGGGCGGGGGGAGGAGATGGGGAGAGTTGTAATGGGTGTGGAATGACTCACACTCTGTACAAAATGGCAGACAACAAAATTGCCCTCAGACCACCTACCTTGTAGTGGTGTATGTTGTAACCCATCTTAGGCTATAAGGAACTGAAGCCCTCAGGTCCAAAACCTTACCCTCCAGAAAGTCACTGACAACACCTCCACACACTAAAATCATGATATATGGAAGCCAAAAAAAATCAACACTAGTGTACTTTCTTGTTAAGAAGCTTGGGGTAGAGCAGTGACCTACCAAGGGTGGTTCAGCCAGAGTGGTTTATCCCCACCCCCACAGTCAGTAAAGGGTGGGGGAAGCATTGTGTACAGAGAATTTAATCCAAAAATAAAATCAAGTAAAAGCTGGTCTTTATGTTATCACCAACACAGTTTAGTATGTTTAGTCTAACATTTAGTGTGTATAGTATGTTTAATGTCAATGATTATTCTTCCCTTGAATAAAAATCTGTGTGTGTGTGTGTGTGTGTGTGTGTGTGAGAGAGAGAGAGAGAAAGAGAGAGAGAGAGAGAGAGAGAGAGAGAGAGAGAGAGAAGGATGATAGAGTAGTTTTGGTATCGAATATAAGGGTTGAGTTAATTACATTCTTTGAATGACTTGTTCAGGACCTTCTGTTTTTTTATTCATTCCTCTTATTTCTCCCTTCCAACCCTATTCCCTTTCTCATAGGCAATTGTTCTAATGCATTGGATGCCTATACTTTTCTTGAGTGATAATGAAATGTGTAGTATTGTTTCCTGGGCATTTGCTGTTTATGTATCTGTTGTTAATATTATACATCAGTGTTTCTTAATGTTTGAGCCTTGTTTTTAAGATCCATCCGTGTTCCTATGAGTGTGTCTAGTCTTTTGTTCCCTTGTAAATGAATGTGTCAGATAAATTCTTATTTTATAAACTTTAGAAAGATATTTGGATTTTCAATATTTGCACCTATCCCTTGGTACATGTTTTGTTTGATTTATACCTCAATGTTTTCATTTTCTTTGGAGTGACTTGTAAATAATATCATGTGTTTAATTTTTGTTTCCACGTATTTCTTGGTTAGTATATATAAATGTGATTGATTTTTTAAATTAAACTTTTCACTTTGATATAATTGTACAATATTGCAACCAGGAAATTGACATTGCTGCAATCCATCTACCTTATTCAGACTTCAGCTTTATACCTGCTCATCAGTGTGTGTATGTGTGTGTATTGATGGTTTTATCACACATGGAAATTACTGTGACGGTCACCGTGTGAAGGTATGGAAGAGTTTCATCAACACAGCCCCTCATGTTGCCCTTTAGTCCCTCCCTGCCACTCCTGAGTTCATAATTCTTAGCCGCCACTATCTCTACTTCTATAATTTTGTCATTTCAAGAGTATTATATAAATATAGTCATTTACTCACGGTTTGTGGGGTTGAGCTCCGCATCAGGCTCTACACTGACAGTGCGGAGCCTGCCTGGGGTTCTCTCTCCTCTCTGCCCCTCTCCAGGTCGCACGTGCACTCTCTCTCTCTCAAAATAAATAAATCAACATTTTAAAAAAGTAAGTAGAATCATTTACTATGTACCCTTTTGGATTAGCTTCTTTTCACCCAGCAGAAATCTCCAGGGATTCACCCTGGTTGCCACATGTATTAATACTTCGTTCCTTTTTATCCCTAGCACAGTATCCCATGGCAAAGATAAGATGTAACATAGTTTGTTTAATCATTCTACCTGTCAAAGGACAACTCGGCTGTTTCCAGTGTTTGCCTATTAAGCAGTAGGCTGCAGGGCACCTGGGTGGCTCGGTCGGTTGAGCATCTGACTCTTGATGTTCGGCTCAGGTTTGATTCCAGGGTCGTGGGATGGAGCCCTGTGACAGGCTCTGTGCCGAGCATGGGGCCTGCCTAAGAGTCTCTCTCCCTCTGACTCTCTCCCTTGATCGTGCTCTCTCTCTCTAGAATAATAATAAAGAATTAAGCTGCTCTAATCATTCACATACAAAATTTTGTGTGAACATAAGATTTAATTTCTCTGGAACAAATACCCAGGAGCATAATTGCTGAGTAGTATGGTAGTTCTTTGTTTAGTTTTATGAGAAAATGCCAAACGGTTTCCTAGCATGGTGTATTATTTCACATTTCCACTAGCAATGTGTAAGTAAACGAGTTTTTCCACATCTTCACTAGCATTTGGTTTCATCACTGTTTTTTTATTTTAGCCTTTCTGATAAGTGTGTAGTGATACCTTATCGTGGTCTTAATTTGCTTCTCCCTGACAACTAAAGATGTTAAAGATCTTTTCATGTGCTTAATTGCCATCCATGTGTTCTCAGCCCTGTTTTTTGGTCAGGTGCATGTTGATGGCTTACAGCAAGGATATAGCCAATGTATGTATCAAGTCTGAAAATAACACAGGATTGGAATATTTGTTTCATAAGAGACTCTAAATCCAATAAGGGTTTCAGTAGGTTAGACTTGGGACTGTTAGAATGATGGCTTTAATCAAACAAGGAAAAGCTTAGGGAAAAATGGCATGTTCACATCTTGGTGTCCTGAACACAGTATCTTGTGGATAGGATAGAAAACGTTTGGTTTAACGGTAGTGTTAAAAGTCAACCTAGAGATTTTAATTGAGAGTAAGTATAATCTGAGCCAAGGGTGTGAAAAGGCTGCCAAAATGCAACTGGTAATTTTGACTAAGTTCATGGAAATGTAGTACCTAAAGTGAGAGGTGACGTTCTTCTGCTCTGTGTTGATAAGGTCACACTTTGAGAACTGTTTCCAGTAGTGGGCTTTATATTTTTAAGAAGAATAGAGGAAAATTAAATATTAACTAGAAGAAAGAGAGGCAGTTGTTGATGGGACTTGAAATTTTTTGAAAGACAAATAATGAAAGGAACTATAGCAGGTAGGGTCCTTGTAGGAAACAGATTATATTCAAATAGGATAATGAGAGAAGGGTTTAATAAAGCATTGATTACAAAGGAATGGAAGAGTGTAGGGAAACGACAAGAAGCAGTGACCTGACCTGGGACTGGAAACAGGGTGACTGCTACCAACCCGAGGTTGGGTAGGGAGGAGGAGGAAATGGTTACTGGAACCTGGAGAAGGAGAGAGCTCTGTGGAAAGACCTGTCGGGGGGAAAAAATGTGTTGCTCTAAGAGATGAAATAAGACTAGGAAAACCCTGCATAAAAGGATCCCAAGGAATAAGTATTCTGACTTCATTCTCCTCCTTCCCTCCAGTCATCTTCAGGGGTTTCCCATTGATAAAAAAGTAAGTGGAAGTCCGGAGACAAGAGAGCCCATTAATATAGTCTGTGGTTCACACATGGCAGAGCACTGGGCAAGGTGGAGAAGAGTGGAAAATGAATCTGGCTGGGCACCTGGGTGGCTCTGTAGGTTAAGCATCTGATTCTTGATTTTGGCTCAGGTCATGATCTCATAGGTTTGTGAGTTTGAGCCCCACGTGGGGCTCTGTGCTGACAGGTCAGAGCCTGCTTAGGATTCTCTCTGTGCCTCTCCCTGCTCATGCTGTGTCTCTCTCAAAATAAATAAAAATAAAACGAGAGAAGCCAACTGTTTCTTCAGCTCTCTGACATGGGGTCATGATCGGAATTGTGTCATCACTCTGATTACTAGTATCACAATAAGGAACTTTGGGGGAAGTGGCATAAATTCCGTCAGGCAATTGACCTGGATGATTTTGTCCTGGAAAGCGATTTACAAAATGTTCAATTGTAACTTAAGGACAGTTTGCTCTTTCCTGTGGGCTTGAATGTCTTACCATGCCAGTCATTCCCTACACCAAAATGTCCAACAACTGCAACTATATTTCCCCTGGCAGAAATCACAAAGTTGTGTTTTTAAATGTGATAGCACTTGAAAAAGAAGAGTTACTAAATGTAGAAACCTGAACAGTAGCAAGGAGATGGGGTGGCCTGACCACCAGTTTCCTCAATCTTATTTGCTATGCCATCATCAGGACTTAGCATGGAGCCTGACACAATGGACAAGCAGTAAATATTTGCTGAGTGATGGTAGAAGTGTGGGAAGTAAGAATAGCAGAGTAATGGAGAGAAAGACTTAAGATAGTGTCTCATGTTATATGTGTTTCTAGTCCCAGCTCTAGCTAGAACTGAAGATCTAATCTTGGGCTAGTTACATATATGCCTTCGAAGAGGGTATCCAGATACTTGTTTCTTCGTATCTAGATGTAGTCAGTAAAAGTCGGGGTCTTTAGCTCCTATGTAGCATATTAATCGGGGTTCGGAAACATCCAAAATACTCAAGGTGATAGATTGAAGTCTCTTTAGCTGAGGTTTCAGGAGAACACAGAAGCTGATATGTACCCAAAGGAAAGTTCTAGGTAGAGACGGTAGATACACTTATTTTAATTTAGGTTCTTGTTTTTATATCATGCTAGTTTAATATGTTTTTAAAATTTTGTTTAAATGTTTTATTTTTGAGAGAGAGAGACAGAGCATGAGCAGGAGATGGGTGGGGAGAGAGGGAGACACAGAATCCGAAACAGGCTCCAGGCTCCGAGCTGTCAGCACAGGGCCTGACGTGGGGCTCGAGCCCACGAATCATGAGATCATGACCTGAGCCAGTCAGCTGCTTAACCGACTGAGCCACCCAGGCACCCCAAGCCAGCTTAATATTTAAAAGACCCCAAATAATTATTTTAGTAAGCTTCAAACCAATGCACATTTAAACTAAGAATAATTCTTTTGGATGGAAATGTTTCACTAACAGGAACACAAATACTAATAACACATAACATTTTCAAATAATTGTGTCTATATGTCTAGCATTGATAGCATTTATTAAATATCAAGCACTTCACATATGTAATGTAATTTAACCCTCACAACCAACTTATGAGCCTAGTACTGTTGCTATGACCATCCTTAGAAAATGAGGAAGAGAGGCCACATGGTAAGTAAGTGAAATGGGGATTCAAACCCAGGCGATCGTAAGAGTCTGAACTCTTGGGGCACCTGGGTGGCTCAGTCCGTTGAGCGTCCAGCTTCAGCTCAGGTCATGACCTCATGGCTCCCAACTTCAAGCCCCGCACGTCAGGGCTCTGTGCTGTTGGTGTGGAGCCTGCTTGGGATTCTCTCCCTCTCCCTCTCCCTCTCTCTGTGCCTCCCCCACTCCCATGCTGTCTCAAAATAAATAAATACGCTTTAAAAAAGAGTCTGAACTCTTGACTCATTATAAATTTTATTATCACTTTTCATCAGTTACATAAGGGCAAAATATGCATATTTGCTATAATACTAATTCAAAGGTATTACGATTGTGTACTCAGTTTTAGAGACTGCATTACAGAATTTTCCCTTTTATGGCATTGACCTCTAAACATGAGTTCATGCATTTCAGATACTGTTTAGCAAAAATATGTATGCGTTTGGAAAGTTCGTTTACAGAATGCAGCAGCTGGGTTAAATTAGAACAATGACCATGAATCAATGGAGATAACTTGAAACCAGTTTTAGCACCAGCTGTCAACTAACAGTGTGCACCTGGGTGAGTGTGTGGCCCATGCTCAAACTTATGACATCCTACAAGGGGCTTAATTCATCACAGGGCCTGTCTGCCTTCCAGTCTGGTGCTTTCACGTGTGGGGCTCCTCTCTTCCCGATTGTTGCTCTGAAAAAGGTATTTTTCTTTTAAGGGATTTTCATATTTTTTCCTGTGCACTTTGAAATTGTGGACTTTTGTAGGACCCACTTGCGGTGAGGCCTTTGCTCTAGTTGAAGGACTAGCATTAAATCAGACATTTCTTAATTTATAATGATAATCATAGTAAATTTTCATTGTTTATTTTTAACGACCTGTGATAACATTTTAGGGCCTCTATATAAAATTAATAGAAAACACAAGGCAGACCAAATTAGACACAGAGGAGGGTATCTGGCCTTTGGATTTCACATACATACAGAGGAAAGGATGCTGAAAAATCATAGAAAGTTTCCTTCTTTAAGTTTCTTTTATCCCACAATAGTCCCTTTAGTAAGTAAAAATATTTTTTTCGTTGTATATGACCTATAGTGCAGTATTTACCAACTAAAGTTTTGGAGTGGCACACCTGGGGTCACGACTTTGGGCAAATAATTTCACCTCTCTCAGACTTGGTGTCTCTATCTGTATAATGGGGCTACTGCTTCTTGTCTCCACTTCTCCGAGGATTAGGGGAGAATATATCAGTCTCCTAGATTAATGTGTGACCATTGGTATTGCCAGTAATGGCTGGGAGGTTCTTTATTTTTTATTGTAAGCTTTTTAGTAAACTGCCCAATGTGGGGCTCAAACCCACAACCCCAAGATCAAGGGTCCCACGCTCCACCTACTCAGCCAACCAGGTGCCCCTAGGAGGTTCTTTTTTACATGTCAATTTTGCAAAGAAGGGTGGAAGTCGTTCAGGGTCCTGTTAACAATTATTGTGGGCAAAGGACGCTTTAGGGAATTGTATCTGAGGGAATCAGGGGCACTTGCTACAGATTTAAAGACCCCTTTCCCCAAAGGCACCCATGGCTGAAGGAGGGGAGCTACCTCTCCCGAGTTAACTTTCCTGACATAGTAAAGGATTTCATACCAGCCACAGTTACCCACTCACAAAGCCAAAGGGCAAGAAAAAATGGCCATAAAAATATGCATTCCTTCCCCAAGGTAGAGAAACCTAAACTGTAGTTAAGGAATTGCTGGACGCTGTGTGTGGACAAGTAGGAGAGTAGAAAAGACCCCAGCCGTGCACAATCTTGAAAGGGATTCTTGTGAGTTTTACCTCCAGGAGCCCTACCATGTTCACACAGTGAAGGTTGGAAGAAAATCTCTGGCTTTGGGCTGTGGGGTAGGGTTAGGGGTGGGGAGGAGGAGCAGCCATTTTGGAATGCACCCTGAGCACTCTGTTCTTGTTAACTGAGGCCTGCCCTGGAGATTATTTTATCCTAGTCTAACATACGGGACTGGGAGTGGGGGTTATGAAAGCCTAACTGGCCTGGGGGATGGGAACCATCCATCTCCAGTCCTCTTCAGCCTTTTCACTCTCCTAAAAGGGTGTGGGACTGAGAAGCACTTGAAGAGGTCACAGCCTGAGGAGATTGGCTTACTCAAAGATTGAGACCTGTCATAATCCCGTAGACCTCTACCCCCTCCAGCACTCCAGCACACCACTAAAGGCCTCTTGACCACAGTTCTTTTTATCCCTGTACCTCATGTCTAGCTTTTAACAAAAAATTACAAGGCATACTAAAGGGAAATTTCAAAACAATTTGAAGCAGAGCAAACATTAGAACCAGACGCATATATGGCAGCCATGCTGGAATTATCTATCAGACTAGGAATTTAAAATAACTAAATATGCTAAGAGCTCTAGTGGAAAAACAGACAGCATGCCAGAACAGATGGGTAATGTAATCAGGGAGATAGAAATCCTGAGAAAGAATAGAGAAGAAATGCTAGAAATCAAAAACACTAACAGAAATGAAGAATGCCTTTGATGGGCTCATTAGCAGACTGGACATAGCTGAGGAAAGAATCAAGTGAGTCTGAGGATATGTCAAAAGGAACTTCCACAAGTGAAAAAAAAGATTGCAAAAACCATGAACAGAATATCTGAGAACTGTGGGGCAACTACAAAAGGTGTTCCATATGGATAATGGGAATACCAGAAGTCGAAGAAAGGGGTAGAAGAAGTATTTGAAGTCATGATTGGTAATTTCCTTGAACTTACATCAGACACACCAACCACAGATCCAGGGAACTCAGAGAACACCAATGAAGATGAAGGCTAAAACAAACAAACCAAAACAAACCAAACCAGCAAAAAAGACTGTGCCTCGGCATATCGTATTAAAACTGCCGAAAATCAGAGATACGGAAAAAATCTTGAAAGAAGCCAGTGGAGGGGCGCCTGGGTGGCGCAGTCGGTTAAGCGTCCGACTTCAGCCAGGTCACAATCTCGCGGTCTGTGAGTTCGAGCCCGGCGTCGGGCTCTGGGCTGATGGCTCAGAGCCTGGAGCCTGCTTCCGATTCTGTGTTTCCCTCTCTCTCTGCCCCTCCCCCATTCATGCTCTGTCTGTGTCTCAAAAATAAATAAACATTAAAAAAAAAATTAAAAAAAAAGAAGAAAGAAGCCAGTGGAAAAAGCCAGCTTACCTATAGAAGAGCAAAGTTAAGAATTACATTTGAGTTTTCCTGAGAAACCATGCAAACAAGAAGAGAGTAAGTGAAATATTTAGTGTTGATAGAAAAAAAAAGAAAAAACTACCAGTCTAGACCTCTGTGTCCAGTGAGATGATCCTTCAAAAGTGAAGGGGAAGTTCTTTCCTAGGTAAACAAAAATTGAGGGAATTTGGTGCCAACAAGTCTGCCTTGTGAGAAATGTTGAAGTACTTCAAAGGAAAATTACATAGCTCAGACCTACATCAAGCAGGAAGAGCATTATAAACAAGAGTCAGTGAAGGCAAAAGAACTTATTTGTATTCTTAATTGACCTAATAGATAACTGGATAGACAGCTGGAGGGGTGTTTGGGGTGGGGGCTGGGCGGGGAATGAGCTAAGCAGGTGATGGGCATTAAGAAGGGTACTTGTTGGGTGGAGCACTGGGTGTTGTATGTAAGCGATGACTCACTAAATTCTATTCCTGAAATCATTATTACACTTATTATGTAAGTGTAATCATTATTATGTTAACTAGTTTGGATTTAAATTAAAAAAAAATAGCAACAATGAAGTCAATGGCTCTAGTTTATGGATAAGTGAAATGAGTGACAGCAGTGATACAAGGAGTAGGAAGGGTGAGTTAGGAATACTTTAACTGCTCCTGAAGCAGTACAGAGTTACTTGAAAATGGGCTTGCGTTAGCTATGAGTAGATATTGCAGAACTTAAGGCCGCTGCTAAAAAAAACTTTCTTTTACATTCTTTTTAACGTTTATTCATTTTTGAGAGACTGAGAGAGACAGAGCACGAGCAGGGGAGGGGCAGAGAGAAAGGGAGACACAGAATCCGAGGCAGGCTCCAGGCTCCGAGCTGTCAGCACAGAGCCCGACATG
Organism: Felis catus; assembly: GCF_018350175.1. NCBI lineage: Eukaryota > Metazoa > Chordata > Mammalia > Carnivora > Felidae > Felis > Felis catus. Next base: position 117,416,480 of record NC_058386.1, on the reverse strand, counting down.
GGGCTCAAACCCACAAACTGTGAGATCACAGCCTGAGCCAAAGTTGGACGCTTGACCGACTGAGCCACCCAGGCGCCCCTAAAAAAAGTTTTAAAAAAGTATAACTGATAAACTAAATGGCATCACATCAAATGCGCAGTTAAAAGTACGGAAGGCTTAAATAAAGTGGGAGGCCAGATAGAATCAACGAGTAAGTGCAGTGAATAGAAAACAGGAACAAATGTGGTAGGTATTAATCCAGCTTTGTCAGTAACCACTTAAACCATAGTTGTCTAAATCTACCAAGAGGCAGAGACTGCCAGAGTGGATCAAAAATAAGACCCAGTTATATGTTGTTGACCAGAAACCCACTTGCATTTTTGTCTGTTTTTAATGTTTATTTATTTTGAGAGAGAGAGAGAATGAATGAACGAATGAACGAATGGGGAGGGGCAGAAAGAGAGGGAGAGAGAATCCCAAGCAGGCTCTACTTTCTGCATGGACATGGGGCTTAATCTCACAACCCCGAGATCATGACCTGAGCCCATATCGAGTTGGTTGCTTAACTGACTGAGCCACCGAGGAACCTCAAACCCACTTTAAACATAAAAATATGTAGCTTAAAACCAAAGGGCTGGGGCGCCTGGGTGGCGCAGTCGGTTAAGCGTCCGACTTCAGCCAGGTCACGATCTCGCGGTCCGTGAGTTCGAGCCCCGCGTCAGGCTCTGGGCTGATGGCTCGGAGCCTGGAGCCTGTTTCCGATTCTGTGTCTCCCTCTCTCTCTGCCCCTCCCCCGTTCATGCTCTGTCTCTCTCTGTCCCAAAAATAAATAAAAAACGTTGAAGAAAAAAAAATTAAAAAAAAAAAAACAAAAAAAACAAAGGGCTAAAGAAACATATACCATGCTAACACTAGATAAAAGAAAGCTGGAATAGCTATGTTAATTTCAGGCAAAGCAGACTTGAGAACAAAAGTAATTATCAGCGGTAAAGAGGAGTATTACATAATGATAACAGGGTCAGTTATCCCAGAAGGCATAGTCAATCCCGAGAAACAGAAAGTAGATTAGTGGTTGCCCGGACCGGCAGGGGAAGGGGTGGGGAGGTACTGTTTAACGCTTCTGAGGTTTCCTTTTGGGGTGGTGAAATGTCTTAGAACTAGTTAGAAGTTATCGTTGAACATTCTGAATGTACTTCATTATACTGAATTGTATACTTTTGAAGGGTTAGTAATTCACTTCATGTTATGTGAATTTACCTTGAGGATAAAAAAGGATACGCAACAAAATTATGTACTTTCAAAATACTATTTATTGAATAATTACCACTAAATTGGCAATTGTCTGGCATGTGTGATGTCTCACCCCATCTCTTGTTCAAGGTATACCATAATCAGCTGATCATAGTATATCTCCTTCCCCGAGCACTGTCTTTGCCTCAAGTCCTTCTCAGTATATACTGCAGAAAGTCACTATCAGGAAGGGAGGAACCCTTGAACCCTCATTCTGCTGGGACGGCCTCTCCCAATATTCACCCTCATTCCCACTTCACCTGCTAGCTAATACCGGACACTCCATGATTAAGGCTTCACTCTGCTTTGGTCTTTGACCTTTGTTAAATGTCCTACTGGGGATGTGCTGCGGGTTGGGTTTCCAGGAAATGGACTCCAAGACAGATTTGTGTGCAAGAGGTGTAATGGGAGTGTTCTCAGGAACGACATCTGTAAGGGAGGGGGGGGAAGCAGGATTGGACGGAGGGAGAAGTCGAAGTGTGATGCAGTTGCCTCAGAGGTTGCAGTTGAACCCAGAGAGAGTTCTAGAGCTGGGCCAGTACCTTGGAGGTACCCTGAAACGAGGCAAAGACTTAGTATCCTCACACGAGACAGTCTCTGTATTTGGGGTGCCTGCAAGGCAAGAGCCGTGACCTTGGACTTGGAAAAGTAATTTACCTGGATGGACTGAGTTCCGAACTGTCAGCCGCCAGCACTGTGGTGATGAGGGAAGTAAGTATATCGGTTCTGAAAGGGGGATCTGGTGGCAAGCCACGGCAAAGATGCACCAGTTTTTGTTACCGGCCGAATTTACACGTCAGTCTGAATGAACTTGCCCTCGTGGAAGCAGGGAAATAAAGCAGGCAGTCAAGAGGCCAGGAGTGGGATGGAGGGCTATGAAGAGAAAGTAAGTATGTTGAGGAGAAGGTGAGCATTGCTCTAGAACATGAGGTCGCAGTGTCCTCCAAATCCAGTTTCAACTATGTTGTCCCTAACAAAACAATCTGTAGACTACTGCTTTGGCAACCATCGTGGTACTTTGAGATTGTTGTTTGTAGGAGAATCTGAAGCTATTTTTACATTCGTTGGGCTTCTCTTACCTGTTAGTTTCAAGTTTGCCCTTCTGGAAAACTGCCTTCCTGAGTCAAAGCCGCTTGTTGATTTTCTCAGCCAACCTTCAGCCAGCTCATATGCCGTTAAAAAGAGCACCTTTCTGGGGCGCCTGGGTGGCGCAGTCGGTTAAGCGTCCGGCTTCAGCCAGGTCACGATCTCGCGGTCCGTGAGTTCGAGCCCCGCGTCAGGCTCTGGGCTGATGGCTCGGAGCCCGGAGCCTGTTTCCGATTCTGTGTCTCCCTGTCTCTCTGCCCCTCCCCCGTTCATGCTCTGTCTTTCTCTGTCCCCAAAATAAATAAACGTTGAAAAAAAAAGAGCACCTTTCAATAGGCGGTATACACGTAAAGGGGGCTGGCTAATCAAAGAATTGGAGGGTGTTTCACTGCAACCTACTTTGACTTCCTGTCGCAGTTACTGTGACCGTATAGCCAACCATCCCGAAACTCAGTGGTGAAAAAACAACCATTTATTATATTCGCGGTATCTGCGGTTCACGTATTCAGACAGGGCACCGTGGGTACGGCTTGTCTCTGCTGCGTGTCTGGAGCCTCATCGGCCGGAAGGCTTAAACAGATAGAGGCCAGAATCCTCTGAGAGCTCGCTCGCTCACGTGTCTGGCAGTTGGTGCTGCGTGTAGGCTCAGACCTTTGCAGGAGTGGTTGCCAGAACACTTACGTGTGGTTTCTTCACGTAGCCCAGGATTACCCGTAACACCGTGGCTGGACTCCGAGGGTGCATGCACCCAGAGAGGGAACCCAGTGGCAGCTTCACGTGTGTTAAACCTGATGTCAGAAGTTACAGCATCGCTTCTGGCACGCTCCTGTTCGGGCGGTCACAAGCTCCCGCTCAGGTACAAGGGCACAGAGTATAGACCCTGCCTCAGTGGGAGGGGTGTCATTCACACTGGTGAGTAGGGCATGTGAGATGAAATGAATATATTGGTTTGGCCATCTTTGAAAAACACAGTCTGCCATGCTTATTTTTTCCTATAAACTCCTTCAGTTTCTAGAGGAATAGATTTGGTCAAATACTCACTTCGAGAAAAACGGAATTTGCGATTGGAGCTCCTGGGCTCGTGGGACAGCACACTTATCTGTCTAGAGTCTTGTTCTGGTGGCTGTTGAATAGCCTTTCATTTTTTTCTTTCTCATAGCTGCCCTGGACATGAAGATCCTACATTCTGAGAAAAAATATGTCCCTTTATATTTACTATGACTTTCAAAATCGCTGATCTGAATTGTAACTATCTAGGAAGTTGGGATATTGTCCTTAAGGATTTCTTGAACGTAAGATTACCAGGAGCAGCAGTGTGTGAGATGCCTTCACTGCACTTGGTGGTTCTGAACTCCACATGGCCCGGCCACAAAACTTGTCTGCTTGGGCAGTATATACATTTTGGTTGCAGATGCCGCGTTGAAGACATTCTCTAGATATTTATGCCATACAGTCTTCTTTGAGTTGAGTTTTGTGAAATTTAGCTTCAAAAAGTAAGCGTGTATGTGTGGTGTAGTCAGACAGCATAGACTATGAAAACCAAGGTGACAATATTTATACTTCCTTGCCAGAACAAGCTAGAGCTAACATCAGTATCCACTTGTGGTTGTGTTATTTCAGACATGTTCTGTCGTCACTTCTTTATTCTCTCATAAGATTGTATTCTCTCTTAAAAAAGTTTTCATCTTTCATTGACCCGTTTTCAGTATGTTGAATCTTGGAAGCTACGTTCTGTCCATTTACAGCGAAGCAGTGGTATCCGTCGTGACGGGCGCATAGTTTCTTCAGTGTATTTCAGCAAAGGTGTGGAATGAGACTAATAACGCCAGCCTTTATCGGACATCTGCTACGGTCTAGGCATTATGCTAAGCCCTTCCATCTTCTGTGCCCACCACCAGTTGTTGAAAATATGTGTGCTTTTTTACGTAGTTAAAACACTGCTTAGAGGAGCACCTGGGTGGCTCGGTCAGTTGAACATCCAGCTTCAGCTCAGGTCACGATCTCACGGTGCATGAGTTCGAGCCCCACATCAGGCTCTGAGCTGACGGTGCAGAGCCTGCTTCAGATCCTCTGTCCCCCTCTCTCCGCCCCTCTCCTGCTTGCACTCTCTCAAAAATAAACATGAAGAAAAAAAACAAGCCACCAAACACTACTTAGTTTGCATAGTACTTTTCCCACCTGACATTGTACCAGTCATTTTCCCATGCTGCTAAAGATGCCTTAGATACGCCATTTTCATTGTTTTACACTCTTTTCCCTTAAGGATTTAATTCTTTTCCTGTTGGTGAGTGAGATGATCATTCCGTATTCTACGTAAGCCAATCCGGAATATCTTTTGGATTCAGAGGGTGTGCATGCCCCATATGAGGTAGGATAAAAAGGGAGTGGTCAGTAAGACCTCATTGAATACAGCCTTTCCTGGTGCTTACAGAGACTGTAGATTCTTTTCTCAAAAGATCGTGCCACACTTTACGTTGCCATCACCAGAGTAGAAATGCATTTGTGTTACCACTTTTGAATATGGTTATTGTATTTTGAATATTGGTGGCGGTGTATTGCTTTCACAAGAAGATACTGCCAGGAGTAATTCTAAAGCTCTGTTTTGGATATTTTCAGAACGATTTTGGACTTCACTGTTATTTTGTGAAACTAGATGAAAATTCTCCACCTTTCTCAAGGCAGGGTGGTTGGGGTTGATAGACCCTAGGACCGAGGTTCTGAACTCTGCAAGCTTGTACCATAGGTAGATTCAAATAAGGGCCTTTGAGTCTTAGGCTCCTAAGAGTGGTTAGGGGACTTAGGAAAAGCAGACTGGGTGATTGTCTGAAGTGTTTTCCATTTTGAAGCAGATGTCTTACATTCACTAGAGTAATTTAGGACATTTAAAGTATTTACATAGCTGACAGAGTGAGAGCATGGCTGACTGATGCGAAAACACCCAGTCAGTTCAGTCAGAGATCACGTTCCTTTCAGTGTTGACTGAACTCCCTTGATACTCCAATATCAAGTGCTCAGAGAAGGAATACCTTTGTGGATATAAACAATAATTTGTAAGTTTATTGAGTACTCAATATATGCCAGGCAGGAGCCTAAGCACTTCACATCCACTTGGCTTGTCTAGTCCTCACTGATGGAGTATATTAAAATATTCATTTTGGAGTGAGTGGATTGTAAAGAATTTTATTTTCTACATTATATTTTTGTACTTTATGAATCTTTTAAATGAACACGTATTAATTTTGTCATCATAAAAGGTTAAAGAAATAGCAGCGTATGCACTCTGATTCTTAAACCTAGCATCCAAGGAAAGTTGAAGTTTGTGTTGTACAAGGAATAAAAGGGATTTTTAAATTTTTTTTTACATTTATTTATTTTTGAGAGACAAAAACAGAGCGCCAGCAGGGTAGGGGCAGAGAGAGAGGGGGAGACACAGGATCCAAAGCAGGCTGCAGGCTCTGAGCTGTCAGCACAGAGCCTGATGCCCGGTTCGAACTTGCCAACTGCGAGATCATGGCCTGAGCCGAAATCGGACGCTTAACTGACTGAGCCACCCAGGCGCCCTAAGAAAAGGAATTTAAAACATGTTTTTTATTATGGAAAATGACACAAACAAAACTTACAGAGAGTGATACAACGAACCTCCACTTATCCATTGTCCAGCTTTAATATTCATCATGAACAATATTAATTTATCTGTACCCCACCTACTTAGAAAGGATTAGTAAAAGTTGCTGTGGGCAGGGTGAAAAGAGCATGCGCTCTGAAGACGTATCTGTGTTTTTATCTTAACTGTGGGAGTCTAGACCCTTGGGTTTGAATCCTAGTTCTCTTGACTGAGCAGCAGGGGTCTTGAGCTGGTTGCGTACTCTTGGTTTCCTCCTCTGTCACAAATGATAAGCAAGGGGCTCCCGGTGGCTCAGTCGGTTAAGTGTCTGACTCTTGGTTTCTTGGCTCACGTCATGTTCTCACAGTTGGTGAGTTCGATCCCCGCGTCGGGCTCTGAGTTGACGGTGCAGAGCCTGCTTAGGATTCTCTCTCTCCCTCTTTCTCTCTCTCTCTCTCTCTCTCTCTCTCTCTGCCCCTCTCCTGCTTGCACTCTCTTTCTCTCTCAAAATAAATAAACTTAAATGATAAGCAAGTGTTTCTGAGTCACTGAAGAAATGACATGGAGAAAAACACAAATATATATATATGATGTGGGTTATTGGGCTAATTGTATTGACCATGTACTTTATTTTTACAACCTGAACTTAGGTCAGACGACCAGAAATCTGGATTTTTTAAATGAAATTTATCTACAGCAGAGCTCATTCACTGACATTTGTACAGAGAGACCCCATGTTGCAGATGGTCTAAGGCAGTGTCATTTTGATCCTGTGGTAAGTGAAAACTATTATTAGGGGCCTCATTCACCCAAAGTGTTGGGTTTGAATAACACGTTTTATAGTCACTGTTATATAGAGGAAATACTGAAGTTTAAGAAAATGATATTCAAGGAATTAAAAACAAATTGCAATAAACAAATCTAATAAATGAGTATTATGTGCTCTTTAAAAGCACAGACTTTTCAATGTGGATGAATAATTTAAAAAAAATAAGCATTTTCGTATGTTAACTGAGTTTCCCTGATACTCATCCATAATTTCATTTTTTTTTTAGAATAGCCTTCATGATTCCAGGTCATTCCCAGATGATTGTAGTTTGGTGTAAATATAAAGCTTTACAGGACAACTCTTAAGCAGTGCTCTGATTTCATCTGTAATGCCCGTGTCTTCCTATTCTGCAAAGTCACGCAGGTTAATTCCTTCATAAGGGAAGGGCTGTTAGAGCCACACGAAGGACACCTCGTGGACAAATCAGATCACTGAATTAACCACAGTGCTCGTGGCCTCCCCCTTCAAATAAAATTCCAACTTCTACCTTGCACGCTCCTGATGCCTGACAATTGTGAAGTATTTTACGATCATCTTTAACAAACCTGTCTCAAATCAACCTAGGGGGCACATGCTCAAATAGCTAGGCTTTCTCTCTAATGGTAAAGTACGTTTATCCGTTCAGCTTTTATTGAGTATCTTCCATGTCCCACGGTCTGTGCTAGGCATTAGAAATACAAACATGTGAAAGACAGAGTCAGTGGTCCAGCTGGTCACAAAGTGAGATGAGGAGTGTAATTTGAACTCATAGATTCTGGGGGATTTGATATTGGTTTCACCAGCTACAGTATAATCACAATTTATTTTTTGCTCTCTAGAATCTGTCATTTTATTCATCTGTTTTTGTTTTTTTTTTTTTTCCCCCAAGAAAAAACCATTGGGTTCCCACTCTGTTCCAGGTGCTAAGTACTGGAAATACAAGGGGTCTCTGCCCTCATGGTGCTTGCGGCCTAGAGACTGGACAGTAAGACATGGAGAGGAAGTCAGAAGGGTGGAAACAGGCCGTGAAGGGCCTGTAAAGGATTGTACAGAAATTGGATTTTATTCTGGAAGTATGCTTGGAAGCCAGTGGATGGTTTTGAGCAGAGAAGCGATATGATCTGCCTTAGGTTCTGAAGTGATTACCCTGGATACTCTATTGAGAATGATTGTAGCGGGGCAAGGGTTGAAACTGAGAAACCAGTTGGGAAGTTTTTGCAATAAGTGAGGCAAGAGACTGACGGTGGCTTGTTGGGTTATGGACCCAGTTCAACTCGTACAGTAGGGATTTCCTCCTCTGTCAAAGACCAGTGCTCCAGACACTACCTGGGTGTCCTACAATTCAGCTCGCTTCTGACACCACCTAGAGACACCGTCGTATTCCCCAGATTAAGTGCTCAGTCCCACAGGACTGCCCCCCGCCCCCCACTTCAGATGCCAATAGCAAGCCCAGGTCATTAGCTGTACTTCCGAATGACTGGCTCTAATTTAGAACTACCACAACCTCTTCCTTGGGTTCGATTAATTTTTTAGACTGGTTCACAGAACTCAGGAAACCCATTTATTCACTAGATTGCCAGTTCATTACAAAGGATATTGGAGGACACGAACTAACAGCTGAATGAAGATACATAGGGTAAGATCTTGAACAAAGGAGCTTCTGTCCTTGTGGAGTTCAGAGCCTGGCCCTGTGGCACAGAAAAGTGTGCTGGTTCCCTAACCTGGAAGCTCTCAAAATCCCCTCCCTTTGGACTTTTAGAGAGGCTTCATTACATAGGCACAGTTGATTAAATCATTGGCCGCTGGTGATTGATCCAGCCTCCGGCCCCTCCCCCAGAAATCAAGGGGTGGGATTGAAAATTGCAACCCTCCGATCAAGGTTGGTGCCCCTGGCAAGCAGCTCCATCCTTAGGTGCCTTCTAAAAGTCACCTCATTAGCATAAACCCAGTTGGGTTACATCTATTTCACCTTTATGGCTCAGAAACCTTTTTTATTTTTTATTTTATTTTTTTTTTTGGAAACGGGGACAAGAGACCAGATATAGCAAAATTCTCATTGCTGAGGAAATTCCATGGCCTTTGGCAGTTGTGAGCCAGGAACCGTGGCCAAAGACCAACTATATGTGAGAGAGAGATTTTGGTCATCTAGTGGCCAAATGTATATTTCTTATAAGTCACAACATTGCGGGCTTGAACTAGCATGGCTGCAGTGGAGCTGGTGAAAAACACATCAGGGATAGAGTCTGAAAGGAGAGACAATAGGCCTTGCTTGACAGATTGGACATGGCTATAAAACTCTCATTTCTTGCCTTGAGCTATTGGAAAAATGACGTTGCCACTTACTAACGTGGGGATGACCGTGAGAGTAGATGGTTAAGAAATAGAAATCGAGGGTTAGACGTCGGATATATTAGGCTTGCGTTCAGACATCTTGGTAGAAATGTGAAGTAGGCACTTGGCTACGTAAATTTAGAGTTTAGATGAGTGCTCTGGGTGAAGGTAAAAAATGTCTGAATCATCAACTGATAGATGGCATTTAAACTGATAGATGTCACAAGACAGGAAATGCAACAAAGGAGTGAGTGTAGAACCTTGGGAGACTGAAAACGAATAGCCAGTAAGTATAGGAGAGAATCCACCAGCTCTCCAGTATAGGAGAGGGTAGCATCCAGATACCAAGTTAGCAAGGTATTTAAGAAGGAAGGAGTGATCAGCTTTGTGAAATGTCACTTTAGTTATCCAATAATCATTGACTCAGGGCTCACTTTTTTCTGCCCGCTGTGCTAGGTGCTTAGAATCCAAAACTGAACAAAATATGGTTCTTGCCCTGGAGGAGCTTAGAGTCTGATTGGGGGAGGTGGCCGAGGAAATAGATCACGGTGGTGCAGTGTGGTCAGTGCTTAAAGAGTCACATGCACAGGGATCCATGGGAATATGTGCCTGCTCTACTATGTGGCTTTGCTCTCAAACCCTTAAGGCAAGTGATAGACATGAATAGATCTTTTTTATTAGCATAGCGCATTGACTGATTGCTGCCAGAGATGTACTGAATGACACTCCAGGTTTTATTTTCTAAGAGGTGAGTTAAGTATAAGCCAAGTCTCTTGAGAGAGATTTTTTAGAATAGGCAAGGTATTGTTACAGTTGCAAAAGAGATTGGTATTCATACTTTTCTACTTCTTATTCAACCCTAGAATTATACATTGAGAAAAAGTGTAAAAATATATACTGGTCTAAATATATGGAGGCATCAGACAAATGTTCTTTAACTAAAGCAATTGGGGTTCCTTAAGGACACTTTCACATGGGTATGGTAGACCAGTAGAATTAGCAATATCCCCGACTTCCAAGGGAAACTGCCTGTTTGCTTAAGCAAACTATTTTAATTCAGTTCACTCCGATTATCAGTTGAGTTAAAAAGTAACCATTTGCCAGACTTTGTTTGTTTACTTGTCTGTAGGCAAATAGACCACGCAATTGACTTAGTGGATTTGCCGATTGTCATGCTCCTTCCCCTGGCCTTCGGGTCCCCACGCATACGCCTTAGTGTGACCCACAGAACCTTTCGTAGAGAAGATAGAGCAGAGGAGTTCAAATCACTTCCTGCCCTGGTTCGAATCCTGGTTCCATTGGTCACTCTCTGGGTGACCTTGGGCAAGTTACTTGGCTTCTCTATCCACTAGTGTCCTCATCTGTAAAGTGGGGATAATAACAGAACATGACTCATGCGCTTATTGGGAATATTCAACGCGTTCTTCTGTGCCAGGGACTCAGAAAGTTGTCTGGAAGGTAGTGAGTGCAGTAGGTGTGTTTGCTGAAGCCCGCTAGTCCAGCCTCACCAGCGGCCACTTGCAAACATGCCACGTGGCTCTAGGCAACCAGAGGTGCTCCCCGGAGAAGAGCGGACAGCTAGACAGAAGTAGACTGCCTTGGATTTTCATTTGAAAGTTGAGCTGACAGTATTTCCTAATGGATTACACGGGTATGTGGGCTGAGGGAAAGAGAAGTCCAAAAAATGACCCTTCGCTTTGTAGCTAGAGCAGTTATGGAGAAGCAGCTTGGGAGAGGAGTGAGCGGAGAAGCCGGGTAGGCAGGTGGCTGACACGCCTGGAGTGCAGGGCACGAGTCAGAGCTGCCCATATAAACTTGAGAATAATCATCAGTGTACAGATAATACTTGAAGTGCAAAGCCGTGGGGATAGTTGAAGTCATCTAGGGGCGAATAACAGCATGTACCTCTGAGGATTGTCGTAAGAATGGCATAAGTAAGCCCTGGAGGGTACTTGCCACCGTTCCTGGCACATAGTAAATGTGCAAGAAATCACAATTATTATTACCGTTCTGATGATTCTTAAGAATAACTTATTGGTGGTGGGAATGATGGTAAACCTCCATAATTACTTAAGAGATGTGCCTCCAAACTGTTCCTTGGTCATGGTGCACGCAGAAAACGATAATACTTGTACACCCCCGGCATAAGCTTCACTGCCGGAGGCTCAGGTGCGGTTCCTGCCCAGCTGCCCCAAGGAGGTGGAGGTCAGTCGTCAGTGCAGCCCAGCGTCACGCTGCTGGAGAGGTTCTGGCCCGGAAGCATAGGTGTCCACGGGAGCTTGTTTTCTTTTTGAATTTTTTAAATGTTTATTTATTTCTGAGACGGAAACAGCTTGAGCAGAGAGGGGCAGAGGGAGAGGGAGACGCAGAATCCGAAGCAGGCTCCGTGCTCTCAGCGCCGAGCCCGACACGGGGCTCAAACTCGCAATCCGTGAGCTCCTGACCTGAGCCGAGCTCAAGCGACTGAGCCCCCCAGGCGCCCCTGGGAGCCTGTTTTCTAACGCACCATGTCTGGCCCACGGAATCTGAACCTGCATTTTTACAAGCTCCCCAGGTGATTCCCACGTCCCTTAAAGTTTGAGAACCCTGATTGATAAAATTGTTGTGTCAGTCTTGAATACACGCTATGTGTGTATTTAAACCGATACATATTAACTGCCAACTTTGAGACGATTATTTCTTCTCTTTTCCTTGCTTTCAACACAGTGTATATACACGGCATCTATTATGTGGTGGGCACAGGGAGAAACTTCCAGTAAGGTCGTTTTTGCATTGGAGGGCTTCTCTATAATGTGGGAAGAGCTCTGGGGTTGGTTGTGTGCTTAATTGTTTTCCATTTTACAAGGGCACTTTATACCCCCTTTGTGGCCATGTTCACACTGAGGACCGGCCTGGGACCATCGCTTACCTGGCAGTTTATCCCTGCGTTAGGGTTCGTGGAGGGCAACTTGACACCTTGCCTGGAGCCACATTAGTGCTTCGTTCTTCCCACATCCAAGTTGTATTTCCTGAATTACCTACTTAATTTTATGATTCAAAATTCTCATTTGTCCCACATAGATCAGACCAAAGGCTAAACTAACTTGTACAAAAATGACTCATTTATATTTGTAATGTGAAAATATTTTTAAAACTCAAGCTAATAGCTTTAATTAAAGTGCTGATTTTTTTCCCTTCTGTTTAGAAATGTTTAAATTTCCTCCCCTAGCAAGTGGGATCCTGGGGCTCTCACTCATTCCTGAGTGGATCTGGCCAGGCTGACAACAGCGTATGTTGAGCCAAGGAAATGCTCGCATTAGACATCCTGAAAACAAAAGAGGCCGGTCAGGAAGCAAAGGGGAAAATCAAAGGAAATATCGGCCCAGGTTGTTTCGGAAAATGGTTGTTTCCTTCCTGGTCTTCCACTGAGAACAGCCCGAGGGGCAAATAGGAAAGGAATCTTGCTTCGGTGTGTGTGGCTGTTTGGGGTGGGGCAGAGTTTGGGGGACATTCTAAAGCATTCAGTCTTAGAAGAAAATGGTTTGTTAAAGTACTCACAAGTTTGGTCACAGTTTGGTCAAGGAGTTTTCAGCGGGCAAGTAAGTGTTTGCCTAAGGAAGGACTAGCACATCTTCAAGTTCAGTCATCCTGGAGTTCAATCTGGAAATTGCCCAGTCTTATGGCTGTCTGCCCCATAATGCTTGCAGCAATGTGGCTCTTGAAGGGTTTGAAGGACCGTGGGCTGCATGGGAAAGAAACAGGGGTCATAGATTTGGTACTTGTCATGTTGATCTATGATAAAGTCGGGTGGGATGGCAGGGGCAAAACTTTCCCAGTGGCAAAAGCTGACACAGGGGGCTCACTGAGCGAAGGAAATCCAGCACAAGAGGGCTCTGGCTGGATATGGGGGGAGGCAGCCACCAGTTTACTGTGTGACTGTGGACAAAGTCCTTCCTATCTGGGATCCTCAATTGGCCTATTCGTCAAGGAGTGTGAACCAAACGAACTCACGGGGCTCCATCGGCTCCGATATCCCATAATCCTAGGCAAGCTGGCGATAATGTCAATCTGAATTTCAGGAAGTGACCTGTCAAAGATTTCTAAAAATAGCCATAAAACCAAAATCTCTACTGATCTCCAAAAACGTTTCTTTTCCAACAGTCATTGAAGGAAAGAAACCCAGGGTACCCAAGTAATAGAATTCTGAATTGGGGATCCTTTAGGAGGAGAAATCAAATGAAGTCCTTGGTTCCATGCTCCATTCACCTTGAGGCACTCCAGGCTGTCACCATAGAGAATGCCTGTGACACAGGGTAGTGTATGGAAGAGAGATGATCCTTGATGCTCGCTTCACAGTGCTCTTTAGACAGCCGTCAGTCACCATGACCGATCAGAAACACACAGCGGTCAGAATTATCAGGGGGAAATAAGAAGCACTTGTGTGTTCAAAATATACACAATGAAATAAAAGCATGGCGTTTTTAATTACCTGTAGGAATTTCAAGAGAGCTGTTATCATACTTTTTAATTGGCCATCTTTGTTCACTGTGCATTTTCAGAGAACACAATGACACGACAGTAATTTTCACTTTTGTGGAAAGATTATTTTTTCAGGACATATTGCCCTAATTAGATTTTTTCCCCAAATACTTGAAAAAACATGCGTTTAAATCACCAAGTACATTTCCCATTCCGATTAATATTCATGCAAGTGAGAAATCATAAAACTTCAATGTGAAATTGAATCACAATAAAATGACTAAGATCTACTAAAACGAAATGTAAATATCGAACATGCTTCAGTTTTTCATTTCAAGTAGTTAAAAACAACACTAACTCATAATTATGGTACAAACTACGGAAATCCATCAGCCAAACACTAGGCAAGATTTGAAGTAAATCACATCTGCCTCTACAATCTCTGTTTAAAAAGGGTTTCAGGAACCCAGGAAAAAGCTGCATCATCATCAGTTTTATATCATTCTTCTCAAAGTCCTTTACTCTTAGATGGGTGGTGGGGATAGAGCAACTTTTTCGCTTGAAATTGGAGGATGCGTGTTTGCATACCTCTGCCAGTACTCTTGGCTGTGTGACCTCTGGAAGATCACTTAACTTCTCGGATCTTCCATTTCCTTAGCCATAAAGTAGGCGACAGTATCTATTTTTCATGAGACCGTTGTGTCAAATAAGATACAACAAGATACAATAAAAGACCTTCGCACCCAACAAATCGCAGTAAAACCGTGCCATAGTGAATCTGTTATCTAAAACTGCATAACAAAGCACTCCAAAACGTAGTGGCCTCAAATCACAACCATTTTATTATTTTATTTCTCTATTACTATTATTTCCAAATTCTGAGCTTCCAGAATTTGGGAAGGCTTAGCTGGGCCATTACGGCTTAGGGTCTATCATGTGGTCTTAGGGCCTCTCCGTAGGTCCCTCCACGTGGGCTAGTTTGGGCTTCCTCAGCATGGCAGCCTCAGGGTGGTGCCATCGTGACATGGTGGCTGGCGTTCCCTCAAACGAGCGTCCCCTAAAAGTGAGGCAGAATCGCGTGGCACTTTCGAGACCTAGATCTGGAAGTCATAGAGCATCTCTCGTGGTGAAGGCAATCACGAAGGCCCAGGTTCAAGGGGAGGAGACATATACCTGACCTCTACATTCTAGATATATCAAAGTTGGCATAGGAAGAAGAGCATGTGACATTGGAGATTCTGCTGTGATAATCCTTGGGAAATACAATCTGCTACCTGTGGCATTAAAACCATACTTTTCTGTCATGAATGCTGATCTGATTGAAAAGCTACCTAAAAGGCCTCATTCTTAAGTGAAAGCACTCCCTTGAGAGGACTACCCCATTGGTTAGTTTAGAATAACAAGAATACATCCCACTATCGCCTTTTAAGTTGCAAAGAATAATTTTAATACTATACAAGGTATCTTCTCTGCATTAGATAATATTCTAGATGATTTTTTTTTAAACGTTTTATTTATTTTTGAGACAGAGAGAGACAGAGCATGAACGGGGGAGGGGCAGAGAGAGAGGGAGACACAGAATCGGAAGCAGGCTCCAGGCTCTGAGCCATCAGCCCAGAGCCCGACGCGGGGCTCGAACTCACGGACCGCGAGATCGTGACCTGAGCTGAAGTCAGACGCTCAACCGACTGAGCCACTCAGGCGCCCCTCTAGATGATTTTTATATAAGATATTAGCAATCCTTAATCTGTCTTTGTAAGGTAGGGAGTGTTCCCATTTTGTGAAAGAGTGAGATTCAGAGAAATTAGGTAACTTCCCCGGGTCAAATCAAATCAAACCAAACCAAATTGGTCAGATCTAAAGTTGGATCTGGCACTTACTTTACTACATTGTGTGAGCTCTGTCTTTAAGTAACTACTTAAATAACACTAAGTTCCAGGCCCTTTGATACACACATACACACGCACACACACACACACACACTCTTAATCTTCACCCAAACCTGTGAAGTACATACTATTATTGTCTCCATTCTATAGATGAGAAAAATGAAGCAAAGAGAAATTACATAACTTGTCCAAGGCTAGATAGATAGTAACTGGTGAAGCCTGATTTCTCACTAAGATCTGAATCCAAAATTTTTCTGGAATTATTAAGAGCTTAATTTAGCATAAACTAGCTTTTCAACTTATTTTTCTTTTCGGAGCGGAGGGATGGGTCTACACTGGACATTTGGCAGAGGGTGAGCTCATGAGGAGATGAAAGGGACTATTTTAAGAAGCTTGTTGCCCGGGACCAATCCCAGTGGTGGTGGCGGCATGGAAGGACAGACAACACACAAAAGCCAAAGTCTGCTTACTCCCCAGTTTTTCTAGGGTGGGCCTTAATAAGATACCAACGGCCAGAAATCACCTCCAGAGCACATTTGCTGTGGTGAAGGGGAAAATACAGATCTCTATCAAACATACTATGCTGCTGTTTCTCTTTGTCAGAGGAAGCCAGGCTTTTATCGTTGATCATGCATTGTTATTATGCAAGTATTTATAAAGCAGGCTCCAAATCTTTGCTTTATCCATACAAAAGCAATATCACACAGCAGGTGTTCATTCTTTGCCCTTAACCTTTGTAGTGCAGAGTGTGGGAAAAGTCACTATTTGCATACTTTCATTAATACAAGAAACTTGAAATTCAACTAGAAAGTAAGCAATTCGTTAAATGACAGGTACAAACTGAACCCTGTTATTTTGCATATTTCAAGTGACTTCTGCATTTGTGGCGCGGCAACTGTAGCTGCCTTTTCTAGAATTGGGCTTCAGGGACGGAATCATGCATTAGCAATGTGGAGCTGGGCAGCAAAGTAGAGTGAAAGCCTTCCCTAACCTCCTTACAGGAAACGTGAGCCAAAAAGAAAGGTTAGAGTACATGCAGATTGCATAAAAGCTTTGCTATTTATCATATTTCATATTAGATGTACACATTGGATAAGTGTACCCAAATATTTTTATTCATTTAAAAACACATATTTATTGGTGCCCACTATGTGCCAGGTGTAGTTCTAGATGCCAAGGACAGGTCAGTGAACAAAACGAAACAGAGTGCCTGGGTGACTCAGTTGGTTAAGCATCTGACTTCGGCTCAGGTTATGATCTCATGGTTCATGAGTTCGAGCCCCGTTTTGGGTGAACACGAGCCTCGCTTCTCTCTCTCTCTCTCTCTCTCTCTCTCTCTCTCTCTCTCTCTCTCATCCCCTCTCCCCCTCCTCCTCTCCCTCTTTCTCTCCCTTTACATCTCTCTCTCTCTCTGCCTCTCACTTGTGCCCTCCCTCCCTCTCTCTCTCTCAAAAAAAAAAAAAAATACAACAAAACAGTCCTGCTCTCCTTGAACTTGCATTCTAGTGGAGAAAGAACACAAACAAGTTACGAAGTACAGTTCCTCCTCACCCTATGCTCGAGTTATGTTCCAATAAACCTGTAAGTTGAAACTGTTGTAAATTGAAAATGCACTTAATACACCTAACCTACCTTAAAGGTGCCCAGGGCACTTACATGAGCCTACACTTGGGCAAAATCAGCAAACACAAAGCCTGCCTTATAATAAAGGGTTGACTCTCTCATGTAACTGAATACCGTACTGTAAGTGAGAAATGGAATGGCCACATGGGGACAGAATGGTTGTCAGCATATTGGTTGTTGACCCTCGTGATTACGTGGCTGACTGGGAGCTGAGGCTCACTCCCCACCCCCACCCCTCGCCCCGCCCCGCCCTGGATCACAAGAGATGATGGCACTGCATATCACCAGCCCAGGAAAAGATCAAAACCCCAAATTCCAAGTACGGTTTCTCCTGAACGCACATCGCTTCCACACCATGGAAAAGTCAGAAAATCCTAAGTCGTACCGTTGTACGTCGGGGACCGTCTGTCATGACCCTGCATGTCAGATGTTGGCAGTAGGTGCTGTGGGGACCAATAAAGAAAGGATGGGGGTGGGGGGTGTTGAGGAGAAGCACGGCAGTGGAGTTATGACTGTGAGTTGGACGGAGGAAAGGGTACTAGTGTATGTAGGATGACCTGAGCTCTCTCTGATAAGGTGCCATTTGAAATAAGGTGAATTGGAGAATTTTATATCATGGCATTAAGGTAGTCCAGAGTAATGTTTATTTTTTAAATGACTACATCATAAATGAAAATGTATTTTAAAAAAGAAATCATTTTTAAAACTGCATCCAGTATCGGTTTGAAGAAAAGTAGGATTTCATCGAAGGGGCAGTAAGTAGTTTCATATCAGTTTTATTTTAATAATGAGATAAATAATTTTTCTCAGTGATATTTTTCCTATATTGTTATGTAGAACAGACCCAGGGTTTCCCTTTCTCCTAACGCCTCTGATTTATTGAGTGTCTTCTGTGTGCCATACATTTCACATCTGTTACTTTATCTTTCAACCCAGCAACGATCCTGAAAGGTAGGTACTGTTGTACTCATTATGGGTGTTTGAGAAAAGTATGTTTAGTTATCTAAGTCCTCCTCAGGCCAATCTGAGTCAAAGATTTCTAAATGAATTTTAAAGAAAATACTTGCAGAAATAATGTGCTCCAAGGTCACTAGATGGCAGAACCAAGATTTTAGCTTAGCTTTGCCTGACCCCAACGTTGTGGTTCCTCTACAGCACGCTGCCTTCTCCATGCCTAGATAACTAAAATAAAATACTTCTCTCTTAAAAGATGTTGCGTGGGTTCCGATATCCTGCGTTTCTCATTCCCTGCTTTGTGGCTTCTGAAATAGGTTTAGCAGGAATTGAGATTTAGCCATGGATAATTAATCCATAATGGTTAATGAAGGAGAACTTAGGGCTTCTTGCATTTTAATTAGAACCTTTGAACATGACATCAAGAAAGTACTACACCTTCTTCAATATCATACCTGTTATTTCTCTTACGTTGGCACAGAATGTCCTTTGTGATCTTTGCAAAACAAAGACCTTCTCTCAACGCTGAATGGTCTGTAAAGTGATGGGAACACATATATATGTCACCAGTCTGTAAGACGTGGAGGAAACATATTGGGCTGCTCTGTTTGTCTGATACAGGAGCTGCTACAGAGAGAGTGAATTTGCTGTTAAGTCAAGTTCTAGATTACTCCGTGGATGCTATCCTTATCACCTCTTTCTTCTGCATCAACACCCCTGATGTGTAATTAATCAGCAAATCCTGCAAATTCTGCCTCTAAAATCTTACTTCATTTTCCACAGTCACCACCTGAGGTTAAACTGTCATCTTATCTTCCCTGAACTATCACAGTGACCTCCTTTCTAGCGGATCTTCCCGTGTCCCCACTTGTCCTCTCCAGTTACCCTGTGCACAGCAGCCGGAGTGATCTTTGGCGTCCCCACAACAGCTCCCTTCCCAGTTCCAGATCTTCCAAAGGCGTTCCATTGCTCTTGGAATAAAGGCCAAACCGTTCAATGTAACCCGTGAAGCTCCAGATGGTCTGGCCCCTGCTGACCTGTCAGCACCACCTCCAGACGCTTCTCATCGCTGTGTCTATTTGTACTTACCATTGCAGTCCCACTACTTAGCATGAGGCTCAGCGTGCAGGAGGTACCCTAGAAAACAATTCTTGAACGAATGGAAATATATGTGTTTTTGCCCTCTATGCATTTACCGTGTCTGTCAACTTGGTGGTCACGTTGGAATTGCAAGATGGCCCCTGCCATCCTGATGGCTGAGAAAAATGTAGAAAAAGCGAATTTAACAATCTCTACAAAGACATTACGCAGATGCGAGTATCAGGTCAAAACCCCCGATTTTGCACATTAAATATCTCTTCAGACATTTTCTAGGTAGCACTCTACATTTAGAAAGAACTGCTTAGGTCAGGCTGTAACTGGAGGGCTATTTTTACGTGGATCAAATTAGATTTGTGAGCATGCCGCCAGACATTGGAAACCGGTCAGTATATTTCCCCACCCTGGATACTTGAACCAGTTTACTCAGTCTGTTGCCAGCAGCCGTATCTCTAGGATTTGTCCAGGGCATCTTCCTCTGTGAGTCATGACTCATAGTCTCTTGCTTTAATCTTCCTGGGTTATCTAAAACCTTTGGCTCCATGGTGGTTCTGACTTTGGCTTCCCGCCCTGCTAGTTCTCGTGACCCGTTAGAGAACTTATTCCTCTGGCAGTAACCTGGAAGGGCTCTCCTGGAGGCTGGTCACTGCCCTCGGGCTCCACGCACGATACCTGTCGGCAACACTCTGTCCCGTTCATGGCAGCCTGGCCCTTTTGACCAGCGCTGCTGGGTCCAGCAACTTCTACCCTGGGAAGGGGAGTGGAGACACAGCTATAGTAACTTTAGAGCATTTATAATTCTGCTTAATTTAATTCATGATTATGAAGATAAAACTGGTCTTGATTGAACAGTATATTTGATGATATAATCACCAAATCAGAATAACTAGCCCAGTTAATGTAACCCAATTTAATGAGAGATTTCATACCTACTCTTTAAGTTTATTTGGAAATTAACTTAAATTGGAGATAAGAACTGTCACTGGATTTCCTTCCAATTTTACTTGTGAAAAATGCTAAGATTCCAAAGGATGTGGCTCCAAGAGTATCTCTGACTTTAAGGGTCCTATTTGATACCCAAAGTTTACCATTTCTCCCATGTACCTGGAATCCATGTGTACCAAGAGCTCGAGCCCCTTTTTCACCAACTCCTAGATTATTCTCTAAGGGACTCTCATGGTCCCAAATCCAGCTCTGTGCATTCTTGAAATGGGCCACCTTCACCCTTTGCATTTGTGATCCTTTGGGGAGAGGTTCGTCAGATCACAAACACACTATGGAATCTACTAGAAGATGGATCACATCCAGGACCTTCACTCCTTGTTGCCATCAGAGACCTTAAGGTGACTTCCTCAGCAATCTAAGAGATAACTCTGATAGCAAACCTGTGGTATGACGTGTCATTTTAATGGTTTGTTATCCAAGCCTAGACCTTTGGGAATACAAATTGGAGCTTCCCTTGGGCCATCAGCCTCTCCTCCTGACAGTCCATATGCACATGCCAGTTTAGACGTGTTGAGTCAGAGCATTGCGGTGTCCTGGCAAATAGTTTTTGGTTTAGGGACGGGCACATAATTCAGGCAGAGCAAATGAAATGCACTCTTTGGACTTTTGCTTCTACTGTTGAATGAGGCAGGCTGTCATTTTTTCTGGGTTCGGGCCTATGAGGATATCAACAGGGAGTATGCAGAGTCTTGCAACTAGGAAGGGAAAGCCTGGATGAGAATAGAGCTGATGCAAAAGAAAGCAGGGCCAGGAGGTGGAGACTCAAGCAAGGCGGGTTTACCCGGAGACCTTTCATTTATGGAAACCAGGGTAGACCCTCTATTGCCAGTCTGAGGTGATTTTCTTTCATCTTGAAATTGCAAGAGTCCTGACTAAATCAAAACGATTTTAACTCTTTGAATCCCTCTAATGCATCGTAAAGAAGTGTATTCTCTAAGTAAGAGTCAACATCCTAAAGAAGTGTATTCTGTAAGGAAGAGTGTGCATTGGGTTATCTACCATGACCGTGGATACTGTCACTCACTCGTGTGTACATCAAGCCTTGCACGAAGCACCTGTCCCCAGTCTCTGTGACTTACAGCTGCGGGAGGCGTTTGCAATGCTCACATGCCCAGTGTTTTACGATGAAAGTTTTCAAGCACGCACACGAGTACTAAATATACTCACAGCCAGCACTCATGAACCTGCCACCTAGATCCTATCATTCGTATTGTACTGCACTTATCATATCTGTCCCTCTGTCAGTCCGTCTCATTTTGGGGTGAGTCTCATACTAAGTTACAGACAGTCATTACATTTTCAGTTACGTACTTCACATACAGCTTTGCTCTTTTTTCATTAAAAATTTTTTGATGTTTATTTTTTGAGAGAGAGAAAGAGGCAGAGCACAAGAAGGGTGGGTGGGGGGGGGGGTGGACAGAGAGAGACAGGGAGACAGAATCTGAAGCAGGCTCCAGGCTCTGAGCTGTCAGACATGGGGCTCGAACTTGTCAATGGCGAGATCATGACCTGAATCGAAGTCAGGGGCTCAACTGACTGAGCCACCCAGGTGCCCCCAGTTCTGTTCTTAACTTGGCGAAACTTGTGGCAACTCACCCTCACTGGGCCTCAGTTTCCTCATATGAAAAAAGGAGGGGGTTGTTTTGGATGACCTCCAGGTGCCTTTCCAGCTCTGACACTCTGTAGTTCTCTGATATTTGCCTTTTTAATTGATTGACATGCTTCTGCCAAACACTCCCTTGTTGGATTAAAAAAGGATTACCATGGAAAATACATTTTGCTTACCTATGGGGAATTCACCTAACCAAAGCCTGTTTGCTTTAGAACACCCTAGTAACCAGTCCATTGTGACTTTGGGCCAAAGTAGATGTTGTCAGGGTTCTAGCACAAGGGAACATGAGGTATCAGGTGGACATTTGCGAAACTGCGGGAAGAGTAGCGTCGTGTACAGGAAAAGAGAAAAGGCAGAGAACGTGCATTAGGAAATGAATTCTGATGCCAGTTAAACTCTGCCAGTCCTGGGCGGGGAGGGGGAGCAAAAGTATGACGGTCCCACAGTAGAAGAGCAGAAGTCAGAGGTCTGAGACCACTGAACCTGATGGCATCATCCCGTGTTTAGTGAACGTTGGGGCATCTCTTCAGTTAGTCTTTTACACTGACGGTCTTCAGGGACTAAGAAAATGGCTTAAAACAGACCAAAAAGAAAAAAGAAAAAAAAAAAGATGTCATGAAATCCAGTCCGACAGAGCAGTGGCTGTTTCTAGGAACAAGGAGCAAAAGGGGAGAGTGCCAAGATCCAGCTACTGCAGGAAACACCAAGCCAAACGGAGATCACGACCCTGCCTCACTGTGGACTGACGGCCTACTCTACCAGGCCGGGCTGTCCCGATGCAGTTTCGACTTCTGATTCCCATGGGGGCCTCTGCGGGGGCGTCCCCAGCAGGGATGCCCATCAGTCACCGTGGCTCTGGGGCGGGGCCCTTGGCATCTGATGCAAGATCTAATGCCGCGTGCAGCAGCCTTGCCCAGACTGAGCCCCCTCCCCGGATCCTGCTCTTGACTGGAAAGACGCTTCTGGATGATTTTGAATAATTCGGGTCAGACTAGAAATGTCAGTGAAATTCTTCATAGCCGCCATCAGCTTCCGTGTAAAGGCTTCTTTCACGTAACTTTCAGCATTTACCTACATGTGTGAAGTAAGAGGGACACAGGGCTTCCTGGGGTGGCCTTGCTGCCCGCCAGACAATCAGTCCCACTGAATATGGACAAGTATTAACATTCTTATGTGTATTTGGGATCAAGGAATTTGGACAAAAAGCGATGTCTGGTTTTTGGTCACAGTGCATCAGTTTTAGAGCTAAATTAGGAAGAAGTAGTCATTTCCGTGCCACTTGCATTAGAGAAATATTACTGTGGAAAATCTAAAAATAATCAGGAAAACTGCATCTCAAACAGTATTTTCCTCTTTCCATTTTAACACTCTATTGCTTATGACGATGGCTCATTAGGCACTGTCCAACACTTCAGATTCTCATTCCCAAGTTTATTTGGAAATGGCTACATTAATTTGGCATTCAAGTACCCAGTTACAGCAGGCATGCCTAAATTTGTTAACCTTGTATAGATTGTGATTAGACAGTCATTCTTTTTATATGATCCGTATTGGTCCAAGGCTATGTCTGGATGTACATTCCATTTTTGCCTTAACAATATTTTGGGAAAGTGGTGACCAAAACGGAAGATTGGGTGAAGCCACTGTGATATATAGGCTTTCGGAACAAAGTTGTGGTCTAGGATTTGAGCAGGAATATGCAGTATAGATTATGGAAATTAGCAGCTGTGTGGTCTCTTCATCTGATTGTTTCTTGTTAGCAACGTGCTTGATTAGCTCTCTACCCTTTTAAATGGAATTACAAAATAATTATGTGTTCTGCCTCCAAAGCCCTTTATTGAAGATAACAATAAACTGTCCAATGTTGAAATCAATGTATGATACATTTATATGATTATTAAATGCTTGTAAATTGCCAGTTAACACTGCATGTGTTTACTACCTAGTAAAACGAGTGGTGAACCGTCTATTCAAACAACTGGGGAGCATTCATCTTAGCTTAAGTCATTGTTTCTTCTTGGGAAAACTCTGCTAACGTACCAGCCAGCCAGCCAGCCAGCATATCATCTTTCGTCTGCATTTATTAACGGTTTAGAATGTCCATCTGTTGTCCTCAGTAAATGGAATGCTAAGAAAAAAAAAAAAGCATTCATTGAGTCTATATATAACTGTATAACTGTTCTCTTTATGGAGAAAAGCTCCTTGGAATGTTCTTCGTAAATTAGAAACAAGGGACAAGTGTTGGTCAGAGAGAAATCCAAGTTGCTGAACTTTTAAATGACATGCGGCAGATTCCTCTCATCCTAGGAGAAGATAAATATGTGTGTTTCAGATAAAATGAAAACCGTCAAGGGACTGTTTTCCCCAAATGTCTCAAATCACATCCACTTAGACTTTGGTGATGGTTTGATGGGTGGTGTAGAATGCAACAGGAGGAAAAAAAAAAAAAAAAAGCCTAACAAAATTTTCACATGTCTCTGTGTCTGCTGATTCCATCTTGTTTGTGGTTCGGATTAGATCTGAAATTTGGGAAAATGAGGGCGTCGGTGCACAACAGTCACCATTCCAAGGATATGAAGAGGTTTGTTTGTGGCACTGCAGTTCAAGTGGGACCGAGCACTTACAAGTGGATCCAAGTCAGTTAACTTTGGAAAATAATGTAATCGGTCTTGACACGTTGGCGGGGATATTTCACTTGTTGGAGTTAAGTAACCCTATGTGAAATGAGGGTCAGTAGTGAGGCCTCATTTCACTTGAGCACATTGTTTTGAAATACGGTATATAGGAAGAAGGAAACTATAAAAGTCATTGCTCGGAAGCCATAATTACATCACCTCAGTCTGATGCCATGGAGTCTAACAGCAATATAATTAGTATAATCATGTTGATCGTGGTGGTGATAGTAAGGGCTAGGTTTCTGGGAACGTAAACTGTTGACACGCAGCACAATATATAAATGGAAGAACAGCATCTAGACATCGATAATATGGAAAAAGAGCTATTAGATAAAAAATACATCATTTCTAGTAGAAAAGAGGCAAATGTGATTTGGAGACAGGAGTTGCAAATTTACCATAATAAGATTCTCAGTTCATGCTACATACCGTAATTCAGTCTGAAGTATCCTTGACAAATTAGTAATGCCTCCTTCTGGTTGCTTATTTGACTTGGAAAGAGAATTTGATAAGTGTTAGTTTTTAATATAAATGATCAAGGGTTGACGTCTGCAACTTGCCTACAAGTTGTCTTCATCTGTTGAATTTCTTTCAAGTCTACCTCCATGCATCTCCTCCTCTGAGAGGTGAATAAAAGGGAAAGATGGGTCATAATAAAGAGGGTATTTTATTTTACTTGGAGGCAGCTTTGCAAAATCCCCCAGTTTTAGATGGCCGCTTTCTCCCTCCACGGTAGCTTTACAGTTGATAGTAGATAACGATGAAAATGCAAATCAGGATTCATCTTCTTTTGATAACGAATTGAAGGCTCTTTATTTACATCTAATTTGAGACCATTTAAATCGCAATATCGGTAAATATTTACACTTCTGTAATCATTGCAAACTCTCCTCTTCAGTGAACTATATATATTATTGTGTGTGTGAAAAGAAGAAATGTCTTAATGGTAATTTCATTTGCCTTAATCTCTCCTCTTCCCCTCAGGACAACATTTATCATCACTGGCAGACTTTGCTAACATAGAAGAGAATGGAATTAAGTTTATGCGTCAAGTCTTTGTAATAATCTTTTAATAAACATCCACAGGCACCGAATGTATGGTACAGAACGGCTTCTGTAGTGAACTGTGAATAACGGGAGTAGCGGGATGGATTTGTGTTCTCACTTGATGCTCGTTCGTCTTGTCCTCCTTCACTTAGCTTGTGAAGTCCATACGTTCACCTTGGCCGCCGTGGGGCAGATTTTATGGCCATAGAAGGAGAAGGGATCGATTATGCATCCAGTTGTACCTGGAGTCAGTTTTTGTTTTCTGACATTTATTTTCTGGGGTGACAGCATCTTGGGTTAGTTTTCCATATAGTCCGTGACTCATTGAGCAGCTCTCCATTTTCACTCAGAAAATAACGAACGTGTTGCAACCTAGTAGGAATTTGCATTTTTCCACTAGCTTTTTCTTCCATATTTTTAACCTAAACCCAGATGCTCATAGCCAGAAACCCTGAGAGTCCGTCGTCCTGACTCTGCTTTACCCCGTCCTCTGCAGGCTACTCCCACTCCCAATCAATCACTAAGCCCTATTGGTTCCGTTCCTTAAATAGCTGTGGAAGCTGCCCTCTCCTGCCCATTGGGTCTCCCAGTGGTGGTCTTATTAGCTCAGGCCTCCTCCTCTCTCACATGTTTTACTGCCACAGTCTCTAAACTGGTCTTCCCGTTGGTGAGGAGCAAGAATTCCTGCCCCCTCAAAGATCCTTCTAGCTAGACTAATAATCAAATTGACATGAGACCGATGAACAGGAGAAAATCAAGTTAAATAGGCATACATATGGGGGATCCACATAGACGTGGGGATTCCAAAGACAGGCAAAATGCGGTCTCTGTGGCATCCTGAACTAAGGAGAAGGGGGCAGGGGTCTGGGATGTCGGAGGAAAGGAATGCACTTCACAGGGCAATGAGAAGAGCAGATATTGGTAATTCGATGTGTGCCCTGCCATACGGACGGGTCACTCAGATGAAATGTGTCTCTGCTAATAACCCTTATTCTGGGAAAGACCCCTAATTTAGATTCTTCTGTGTGGCTAAGGGAGAGGCGAACGTTTCTCTCTGGCCCGTAGGGTCTCAAGTGCCTTCAGCTCAAAATAATCCAGATGCCAAAGTGGCACATCCTGGGGGCAGGAGGGCGCTGCCCTGAACTCCTTCACTGTCTTTGATCTTGTCTCCTTTCCAGTCCAGACTCAATGGTGCCACCCGGGTGCTCTGTCTTTTAAAAATGCTCATGAAACTTCCCAGTTTAAACATTTCAAGGAACTCTCATAACCTACAGCACAAGGCACAGTATCAGTTGTCTAGACCTGCAACAGAAACGAGTGAGGCTGGCCCAAGAAGTCCACGGCCTATTAGCCGACCAGCTCCGGCCTGGTGGTGTCGTGCAGAATCGTGAGCTCCTTTTTCCGGACCTCCTTGTTTTTCTCCTCAAGAGAAATGAGAAATCCAGGTTTTTATGTTAAATCTCTTGATTTTTTAAATGTTGGCCAACTAACTCCTTTTCTTAATCCTTTGAGGGTGGGGCAACAAAGCAGGTCTGCAGGCCAGCGGGATGGTGGATCACCGGTTCGCAACTTGTGTGCTCTAGGATCGTATCTGAGTCCCTTAATGTGGTGTCCAAAGTCCTTTCGGAGTGCTTTCAGGCCCGTGTCTTGAGCCTCATTTCTCACAGCTCCTGCCAGGTCTACCTTGGAAAATAGCTCTCAAAATCCCTCTATTTCTTTCTGTCCCTGGTGCCACTTCCCTGTTTCAGGCCCTCATAATCTCTTCCCTGGATTGCTACAGTAGCCTCTTAACTGGTCTCTGTGCTTCAGATCTCTCCTTGTTTCAAACTGTGATCTTTGTAAATGCAACGGCATGATTTGTTGAGAATTTCACGTAGCAGGGTGACCTGTTGAGAAATCACCATCACCTAGTGCTTGGTTTTTCCCTTCCGCAACTCACCGGGAATTGATGAGGGGCATTTCTCCATTTCCCAGGAGAAGCAGCTAGCGCTGTGTGTTCCAACGAGAGATGCAGTGGAGTGGCTCTCAGCACAATGTCTCTGCGGGCCAGGCTAGGCTGCTGGGCTAGGGGACTGCGCATGATTCCAGGAAACTCTTACCTCATGGATAAAACAACTGATGGCTAGCAGGCCATCAGATTCCGCAGAGCAGAGAGTTGGACATCTGTGAATTCCTTCGGACTGGCGATTGTTTCGCGGACATCTTTGTGCCTAGATCCAGCTGCGGTGCCTATTAGTATCTACTCAGCAAATATTGTTGGGCTTCGTGTGGGATGGAGACAGAAACCTTACGTGGCTCTTTGTGAAGCTGTAGGTCCTCTTCTTAAAAATTTGAACACAATTTTGGAACATTTATGGACTCTATCTCCAGGACCATCTGTAGAACTGTTATGGGCTTAGCTTTCATCCAGGAAGTTACCTCTTGAACCTCACGAATCCCTGTACAGAAGTAGGGGCGTGTACTTACTGATAAGTGGTTTTTCAGTGTCCAAAAGGGACGAAATCTAGAGAGAGACCAAACTGACCGAAGAAAATGTATTCATATGCTTTGTGCGAGGTAACAAGAACTTACAAACAAGTATTGTATTGCTTAAAAGAAACGATCAAATTCACTCTCTTCTTTAGAAGATGTTTCAGTTCTGTCTCCATAAATGAAGTACAAGTTTCCTTAGAACTCTGGAATAAAACCTTGGGACTTAGAAATGGGTACCTTGCTTCTGTCAACTTTCATTTTTTTGGTAAGGGATGGGCAAAGAGTTCCATCTCACATGCTGACTCTGAGAAGAGAGCTGTGAACTTGGTAGTTAGTTCTGTGCCTAATATGTAAACGAGTGAGCAGTAGCTCTGACTTGGGGCACTAGGTTTAGGAGTATTTTCAGGTTAAGTCCAGATTCAGTGGGAAAAATTTCATGATCACAGTAGAGTGTCGGCCATGGACATGGGAATGGATTGGCTGTTGGCACTTGGGCCACATATTCTCCTTGGCCACATAACCCCCACGGGCCACATATTCTCTTTTGGACCACGTATCCCCACGGACCCCATATCTCCGTTAGCTGTCTTCTCTTCTATGGGCTATGTATCCCCCGTGCTGTCTTAAGGATTCATGCCTCTTCAGTTTATTTCCTCCACAAACGTTTGGGAAGAAGTTATTGTATTTGATCTTTAGTAAACCTCTCGACTTCAATTTATAGACAATAACAAAGACCTGCCTGAGAGGTAAGGGACTTGATACTTAAGGGCTGTAAATTATGGATGAGCCCACTCATCAGTTGTAAGCGAGCCTAGTAGTTCTAGTAGTTCATTGATGGGTTCTAGGATCTTATAAAATAGCATTTAGGTCTCTGCGACTTATTGGTAAGGTGACTTTTGGCTCACGTAGCTTGCTCTAAACTTCCTTTTTCATCTGGAAAATGAGGATAGTAATCAATGCCTAGCAAGTGGTTTTGAGAATTAAATGAAATAATGAACAGAGAGTTCTTAGAATGGTACCTGGCACATTATAAGTACTCTGTTAATGTAAATAATTATAATGACTATTATCCTACAAGATACAGGAGCAACAGAGGATAATTTATACTGTAAGTTTTCGCTAACAAGATTATCAAATTTATCAGACAAATCAGAGATTAGATTTAATAGACCCAATACTATATTGCTTTCCAAAGTGAATGTTGAAAGCAATTATATATGTATATTATATATATATTATATATATAAATATGTGTCAAGATTTAATTATTTTAAATATTAACATATGTTATATATATAAAGAATATATCTTAATTTTTCACTTAACTGCTTAACTGAATAAAATCTGCTTTTACTTCATTAGGAAGATATTATGTTCAACATTTATGATAAGTCAGCCAGAGGGCTCCTGGGTGGTTCAGTAGGTAAAGTCTTCGACTCTTGGTTTCGGCTCAGGTCATGATCTCACGGTTCGTGGGCTCGAGGGGCTCTGTGCTGACAGTGTGGAGCCTGCTTGGGATTCCCAATCTCTCTCTCTCTCTCTCTCTGCCCCTCCCTTCCCCTCTGCTTGTGTGCACTCACTCTCTCTCTCTCTCTAACCCACACACACAAAATAAAAAAAATAAACTTAAAAAAACAGCCGGATCTTATATTTGTCTAAAAAACATAGAGGCATTAAAAAAAAATGCATCAAGATGAGACCTTGAGATAGGTCACTTTGAATAAACGGCTACCTGGTTGAAATGAGTGACTTTCATTTCTCGTTTTTTTCCGGCACTTAGGAAACTAGTGCATTTCAGGTGGGTTTTGTAATTGACACGGTGCGAGTACCCTGTGAAGTGGGCGTCTGTGGCCTCGTTTACAGATGAGGAAAGCAGGTCTGCCCCTGCTCTTTGCAGTCTCTCCTTTGTGTCTCCAGAGTGACTCCACAGACGACAAGCTCAGCACATCCTTAGTGCTGAGTGAGGGAGTGAGCAAGCCCGAGCTCGAGGAGTGCAGGTGGCTCAGTGGCCTGGCGAAGGGACTGTACGTCTGCCAGGGAGGCCATTTTATCCATTCTCTGGTCTTCGGTCGGGCCGTACTTAAATCTGGACTGAATGAGGAGCCTCTAAGCTGATTTGGGAGACTGCAAGAGAAGATATTTTTTTTCAAAGTTTCTTTTAATGATGCCTCCAAAAATATAATGGCTTTTAAGGATAAGGATGTCATCTGGTGTAAGGAGAGAGGAAAGGAGTAATTTTTCTCAAAAGGCAAAAATAAAAAGGAATTACCATTAGTAATGGAAAATGTCTGATTACCTGTTTTGTCACCCGAGCGTCACGTTTGTCACCTGTAAATTGAGAGTACTGGTCGTCTTCACCTCACAGGCTCCTGGATGGATTTAACTAGTGTACATAAAAGGCACTTAGGCTGTAATGACTTATAACATGGTAAACAGTCAGAATGTTAGTATACCTTTGGTTGAGCGTAGTTGACACACGATGTTACATTAGTGTGAGGCGTACAGCTCAGTGATTTGACAAGTCTGTACATGATGCTGTGCTCACCCCAAGTGTAGCCACCATCTGTCACTCTGTGACACTATTACAATACCATTGACCGTGTTCCTTGTGTTGTGCCTTTCATCCCTGTGACTTACTCATTCTATAACTGGAAGCCTCAGCATATCTCTTTTGATATCTCACTTGGCCAAATCGAGATGGCAGACGAATCTTTAGGGAGTCAGAGAATCAAAGAAAAATTATATTCAGCGATGGGGGAAATTGAAAGCCATGAATGTTTTCCAAGGAGTTTAACCTGAAAACCTAAAGACACAAGAGCAGAAAATGAACAGCCAAATGACGTGTATCTGAAATAAAACAGTATCCTTAACAAACGGTATCCGCTGTTTTCAGACAGAAGGGCCTTCAAAGCTTTTACTCGTCCCAATTCTCATGGAATTGGTCAGTATAAATTATACAACTGCTGCGTTTCGATTGGATTTGGGATCTCCACAGCATCACCATGAGCACGCGTGGGTGCGCACACGTGCGCACACGCATCCGGCTGCTAGGAGCTACTCAGTTGACTCAGATGGACTGTAAATATTTGATTTACAAATCCAGGTCTTTCCCATGGACCCTGTCCACGATCATACTGTAAAGTACAAGGGCTTTCATGATACTCAGTCATTTTTGGCAGCAGCTATTCCCAGCCTTTAGAGGATGCCGGATCCCTGGCAGTATAAGAAGAGTTCTGGCCTCATAGACAAGAAATACAAGGTCTTCATTATCCCAGAGTTTAATACTCGCAGCCAGAAGGCTTTATGTACAACGTACACACAGAATCTCTGTCTTGCCTTCAGACCAAACAACTGGTTTTTTTCTGTGCTGTGTTGCAAAACTGCCGTAATTACATGGACAGCTACAGAGGCTCACACTCAAAATCAAAACAGACAAACCAATTAAATACGTTTCACAAACAACTTTCAAAATGAGTCTAATCTACCAAAATGCCTTCCTAATAGACTGAGATACCCACATCGTGACATTGACGTTTTTTTCTGATTAAGAGAGCCTTTTTGTTTGTTTGATTTTTGTTTTCTGTGGGGTTGTTGTTGT
The DNA here is from genome assembly GCF_018350175.1 of Felis catus. Taxonomy (NCBI): domain Eukaryota; kingdom Metazoa; phylum Chordata; class Mammalia; order Carnivora; family Felidae; genus Felis; species Felis catus. The sequence goes on along the minus strand of NC_058386.1, from coordinate 117,384,951 downwards.
TGTTTGTCCCTATAGTTGAAAACAGATCTTGCTTTAAGGAAACCTGGTGTAAAAATGGACTTACAGCTCAGCAAAATGGGGTGTTTGTGTTTTGAATATTTTTTATTACAAAAGGACCCTTTGCCCAAATCACCCAGGAAGCCTGTTAAGAATACAGAGGGTGGTTACTATCTTTAAGCACTTTAGAGTTTCCCAAACACTTTCTCCAACCTGATCTCCTTTGATCCTTATAAGAATCGTGTGAGGAAGTAGCGCGAGATTGATTCTTTTTTTTCTATGCATGAGGCTCAGGGAGGGCCCTGGGTCATTGGTTTCATAAATGACTAAGCCAGGACAAGGGGGGACCCTGTCACTTTACTCCTAGTGAAGGGTCATGCTTCCTTGGCCAGTGTATTTGGCAAGGATTCAGTTGAAAAAAACGTCTGAAGCCTACTGTCTTTCCAGGAGCACTTACAGGGAGAAAATCAAGTATTTCTGAATTGCCTGTGTCCTGCCATCCCTTGTGGATGGAGGAAGATGAGGAAGACTCCATTTTATCCACTTGGTACACAGTGCATGAGACGTAGGACTTGAAAGGGAGAGGAGTAAAGTCAATGGTAAGTGAAAGGGTATCCTGGGAAAATGGTCTTTTTGTTTCTGCCTGGGGGATGCTAGTGGCTACCTTTTATGTGTGTCTCAGCACCTCCGTATACAGTAGGTCAGGCTACTCAAAGGACAAAGATAAGGATGGGAGCAATAGAGAGTTTTAGAACGATCAACCCATTTTCTCTTGGGTCTAGGGCTGCCAGATTTAGCTAATTAAAGTACAGGATGCCCGGTTAAGTTGAAATTTCAGATAAATGGGTAATTTTTCAGTGTAAGTACTAACTAGAAGTAAGTGTATTCAACATAAGTATATCTCGTGCATTATCTGAGATATGTTCATGCTCAGATAGTCATTATTTATTGTAACCTCAGAGTTTACTGTGTGTCCTGTAATCCGACAACCCTGCTTGAGGCATTTCAGTCCAATTCACTTAGGTTTCTAGACCTTTAGGTCGAGAGTCCTGACATCATGGCCAGTATGGATTCCTCACCTTATTTGTCATTGATTGGTGAAAAGTACACATTTGAATGGCTCAGTTCATGAGGATTAGTCCGCAGAGTGTTGAATCGCTTTCCCGACCACCCTTCTCTGGCCCCCAAGCACTGTCTCACCCGAGCCTAAGGAGCTCTACCCTCTCAAATCCGTGAGGAAGGCAGGTGCGCTGATAACGTGCGCTTGGCGCCGCTGTGGTGTGGCAGTTCAGGCCATCTTCCCAGACTGTTGCCTGTGGTTTGGCTGACAGATGCCTCGTTGTCCTGGGCACGTGACAGGTGTTTATACAGGTCTGCTGGACTGTAAGCTGCTTAAGGTCAGGATCTTTTCTTTTTTGTCTTTATATACTCAAAGCCGTGCAAAGTGCCCAGACCTCTGAGAACACAGACTGGATTTGCATCCTGATTTCTCTTTCCTATGTGAGTGATTTTGTTCCTCTGACCGCCATTTCCTCATGTGTAAAATGGTGATATGAATTCGATAAAGCATGCAGAGTTGTGTCAGGGTTAAATGAAATGAATGTATCCATATATATGTGTATGTACGTATGTATGTCTGTGTGTGTATATATATATCACCTGATAAATAATAGTCACTGTATGGCTTTGACTAAGTGGTAACATTCATTAGGCCCATAACGGACTGTTTTCTACCTTTAAGTATTTATTGACAAAAGCCAGCATGATGTTAACGTAACAAACGGTCATCAGATTAATTTCCCATGGGTTTATGCTTCAGTTGTGGAGAATTGTTCAGTCATATGGTAAGAAATTTGATCGCAGGTCTCCTTTGCACTCGGGGGCAGCCTTAGAAATGCAGAGTCAGCACTTTCCTGCCTCTGAAAATGTAGCTACTCCCACCCCCCGGGCTTTAAGTGCAAGGAGCATCCAGATTTGTGTTTGCTTCTGAAATGGAGAGATAGGGGAATCTGGGAAACAGTGTGCTACCATCCCTGCTCTTTTTTTTTTACTGATGGTGGGTCAGTAAGAACGTAGACCATTTTCACTACACAAACAGGCTAGATATAGAGGAGGTAAACACTATTCCAAGTGAAGGGTTCAGGACCCTTTATTCAAAATACAACCAGTGAGCTGAGAAAACTACATAGTGTTCATATCAGTATTAAAATACAAAGGACAGGGGTGCCTGGGTGGCTCAGTCAGTTAAGCTGCCCATTCTTGATTTCCACTCGGGTCATGATCTCACGGTTCGTGAAATCGAGCCCTGTGTTGGGCTCCGTGCCGATAGCATAGCAATAAAATAATAAAATTAAATTAAATTAAAAAAATAATATAAAATACAAGGGACAGAGGCCCTTGTATCGGGAAGTCCTGTAATGAAGATTCAGAATCCTCATTTAAAACTTATAAATAGGGGCACCTGACTGGCTCAGTCAGTAGAGTGTGTGACTCTTGATCTCAGGGTTCAAGCCCCACATTGGGTGTAAAGATTACTTAAAAATAAAATCTTTAATAAAAAAGTTAAAAACACATCTGAAAATAGCACTTAGGCTCTGTTGGTTAAGAAGTCCTCCGTGCCTTAAACAAGGTCATTTGGTATCTCTAGCTTTCTGTCAGTGGTGTGCTGGAACTTGCCCAAAGTAGAGCAGGTTATTGAATTTTCAAAAATTTTCAAACTGGTTATTAAGCCTTTGGTAGGTTGGAATCTGCTATGGGAGTAGTATTTACATCCAGCAAAGAAATCCACGAAGGCTACAGAATAGCACCACCACCACCTGCCCTCAACCTGTTTACTCATACGCTACCCCTTTCTGGTCCTCAGTTGTGAAGAGAATTGTCCTGGGAGTCTTCCTCATTAGAGGAGCTTCTACAAGCTCATCAGAAAAAGCAATCTCATCTCATTCTCCCAACTGGCAGGAAAATGTGCTAAGAGAAGAGGAGATGAGATAAAAGCGATTCCTCTACCCAGGAAGTCTCACAGCACACAGCTTATTGGTGTATTGCAACATTTTCTATTAGTACTAATAATGAGTGACACTTTTTGAGTTCTTACCATGTGTCCTATCTTGTCCCAAGCTGTATGCAGTATGTGGTAGATCATGCAGTGTGTTGTATATCCTTACAACAATCACATGACATAATTACTATTATGGGCTCCGACTTACAGATAAAAGTAAATGAAGCTCGGAAAAGTTGGGGACTTGCAAATGTTCACATAACCAGGAAGCAGTCAGTTTCAATGCTAGTCTCTCTGCCTCTACCAAGGCTGTGTTTTTCTGACTTGCTAGTTATTGGCATGAGTGTCAGTGCCCGATACAGTGCTTGCAGATTCTACAATTTCAACATTTATTTGTAAAATTGAGTAAGTTGTAATGTCTACATTATTTAACCTCACACCTAATTTAGATACTGTGAGCTCCTGGTAACAGTGCTTTGTCTTATTTTCATAGCCTCAATGCCTAGCCGAATCCTGGGCATGTGGTTGGTACTCAATAAGCATTTGTTGGATAGAAATGAGCTTGTCAATTTTCATAGCAAGTAGGTTGACTTAGAAGAAGGACAGGAGCTGGTCTCGAGACTGAGGTTACACACACTGTCAGCTTTCGTGGAATTTCTGAAGCTTTGTCCTTCTAAACCTACTTTAAAATCGCAGTAACTGGAAAGGGGCATAATGTTGAATGCAGTTCCTTTGGTGCTAGTAGACTATTCCTCTATTTCGATTCTTCTGTAATAGAAGCAAAGGAGAAAGGAAACATATTTATTGATGACCAGTCATTTTGTTAGGAGATTTCATATGTATATGTGCATGTAAAGCAACCCGAGGAGGTTGGGACCCTCTTTGCATTTTACGGATAAGGAAACTGAGGCTCAGAGAGGCTACATAGCTGGTATTAAACGCAGCAGATGTGGGAGTCAAACTCAGGACTCTTCAACTCAGACTCTGGCAGTGACAATACCAGCTTTTTTTTTTTTATTATTTGCCATTTTTTTCCCTAACACACTTTAAAAATTCACTGAGAATTCAGTTCTGTTTAATCTGAATATTCTTTGACAGCTGCCATCCTGTGTAGAGACTGAGGGAGGGGGTCCGTGTTACCTAATGAAAAGGTCTCCATCTAGTGGTTGCAAATCAAACTGCGGTCATATACCCCAAAGGTGTTCTGGAGTCCAGACAGCCTGAGGTTAAGGATTCAAATTTTTATTGACTGGTGCATGGCCAGGACTAGGGTTAGGTGAATGAGGCAGTTGCTTCTGGCACAGAATTTAAGAGTGCCAAAAACTTCCGTAATCAATGTAAAGAATATTTTTACGTAGTGGTTTAAAAAAATCAAAATTAATGCAGAAAATCCACTAGGAACATCAATATTTTAAATAAAGACAGGTTCGATGTTATTGGTTTTTCCTTTTGCCTCAGGCTTCAATATGGTGCTACATGGCATTGGCCTGGTGTGAATAATATGAAATCTGCATGAGAGCTTTCTTGATACGTAACCATTCTGAGGGCAGATCCTAATGTCTTGACTTAAACATAGTATCAGACTACAGCAATCACGTGCCAGGGAAAAATCCTATTTTCTAAGGACTTCAGCCATTGTTGAAGATTTAGATGGTGGTTACTAAGAGATAACATACTCAATGACTTAACCGGTCACAGTGCAAATGTCTAACCTGCTTCCTTGTGAAGACACAACTTTAAAATGACCATTTGATCTGTTTTGCTATTGTGAAAACACAACAAAATGACTTTTCCATTATGTTTAATTCAACCAACTGTTTCAGTTTCCCGATTGTTTTAAAATTGGAAGTGTTTGAGTACAAACATGTCAACAGTGAATATCTCAAAAAAGGATATTTGAGTAGCATTTGAAAATTGTAATGATGTTTGAGCTAGCAGTGTTTTAGTGGACTCTAGTTAATTGATTATCAGGACAGCAAAGTCAGTATTTTTAAAAGGAGAGATACAAAGTACTCTTGCTAGAACTCGATTGGTTCTGAGTGCCAGAATTGGTGAGCATCTATTAAAATGATCAGTTTACAGAGTGTTGCATATCAGGAAGAAGAGTAGGAAAATTCAGTCATCTAAATGTTTTTCTCAGCTATCGGCTATCCTGTTTGGAAGGAGCCCCTGTGTCTGGGCTCTGAATATTTCCTGACGGTTTCAGAATACTATGAAACGCAACTGTCTATTCACCAAGCACAGTTTTAAACCAATTTATAAATAATGCACCCTCACAACTTTTTGTTTTGTAATTTCAAAAAGTTAAATGAACTTTGTCAACATTGGCATCTATTTGCTCAGCCTGAACAATGAGTGATGTGATTTATTTGGGGGAAATAAGTGAGCAGTTGATTGTTCAAAGCTAATAGTTTACTGTGAATGAGGTTATCTCATTGTGGATTCCACAGAGCTAACTGACCCACGTAACATCATTGTAGGCTTAACTGAAACCTGGAATGTTCTCACAGATGAACCTAAGGGGGGTGTTGCCATGGTAACAGCAACAGGCAGGCCCAGGCATGTTTATGTAGACTTTAAAGAAGAGATGAGGGAGTAAGAAACTGCAGCAGCTTGGTAAAGGTTGGACTTCCACTCAGATTGAATTTGAAGGAAGAGAGAGTAAAGGAAAATTCTATTGCTACTTGATGCTGGACAGAAGGTCTTTATACTGAGCATCTCTGACAGCCAATAGTAGGGGTGATTTTCCTCCAAAACCAAAGACACATGAATTCTATGGGATGAATAGTACACTTGAGACCATTTTACACTTAATAGTGTAAAATTAAGAATAAAAGCTAATATTCTTCCCTACAACAGATTTGGGAGAGACATTTTAGTATACAAGCATTTAATTTAAATTCCTTGGCTAGGTTTCATCATTTCCCCTTAGTTTTGGTAATATAAATAAAATAATGGGCAACAAATATACACACCACACACATTGCACACATGTATGTACACCCCCCCCCCCATGGGTGTTAGGCGCACCCACACCCATGCATTCAAAAATCTGGGTATAACTTTCTTAAATTTTTTATTTAAAAAATTTTAAATTTTTATTTATTTTGAATGAGAGAGAGAAAGAGAGAAAGAGAGCAAGCAGGGGAGGGGCAGAGAGAGAGGGAGAAAGAGAGAATCCCAGGCAGGCTCCACACTGTCAGCACGGAGCTGGATGTGGGGCTTGATCTCATAAGCTGTGAGATCATGACCTGAGCTGAAATCAGGAGTCGGACACTTAACTGACTGAGCCACCCAGGTGCCCCCCAAAAATCTGTGTATAACTTTTGACTCCCCTGAAACTTAATAGGGGAGTTGCCCACTATTGACCAGAAGCCTTACCGATAACATAAGCGATTGGCACATATTTTAATGTTATGTGTATTGTACGTTGTATTCTTACAATAAAGTAAGCTAGAGAAAAACAAAATGGTATGAAGAAAGCCACAGGGAAAATACATTACAGTCCTCTGCTGTATTTGGTCCAAAAGAAATCCATGTGTAAGTGGACCTGCACAGTGCAAACGCAATGCTGTTCAAGGGTCAAGTGTACGTGCACTGTATACACATACACGTACCGTGTGTATAAATGTATATTCGCATCTATGTATATACCGTGTGTGTGTGCATAGTGTGCACACGTACTACCCGCAGCTACATGGTATTTCCACGGAAGCAGGCCGCACGCAGGAGGTGCTCCTACCTTACCAGGTTGTGAGTGACCCAAAGGCAGGGATCATGCCTTCTTTGACTGACTCTCCCAGAGCCCTGCACAGTGAGTGCTCAGTACTGTGCACTAGAGGGAAGATTCAAATGTAAACAGTGATTTCACGGCCTCTGTATACTTACATAGTTTGACTTTTGAAAGCATCAGAGAAGAGGGAACGGCTTCCAGCCTGAAGTTGGAGGGCCCTGTTCAGATTGTATACAATTACCATTTGTTTTATTATGTTATTTTAAACTGGAGTAGATGCTAGGGTTCAACTGTCCTGTAGTTCGCAGACTAGTAGAAATTCTCTTCTGGTGTCTTCTGAGTGCAGAAGATAAACACTTCACCATAGGGCTGAACGCTTTCTAAAAATCCTGGAGAGACTGATTTCCATACACATTCTACACATGAGGTTGAAGCTCAGACATGTTTTCCAAGACACCCAGAGAGTGTTTTGTTTTGTTTTGTTTTTGTTTTTTTCTGGATCTGGCCTCATGGAGGTTTTCCCAAGACTATCTTGAAGGCTCTTTCAGTTCAACTGCACACCCCTAGGCGAGGCTAATCTGAAACTCTGGCATCCTTTTTGGCTCGTTAATGCCATCTGGAAAGCATGGAGGTTAAGGGAACGGACTACCCTGATAAACTTTGTTTTAGACTCGGCTCTGCCATGTGCAATTTGTGTGATCTTGAGGAAGTTAACTCTCTAGACTTCAGTTTTCTCATGAGTTGTATAATAATACTAGCACCTTACAGAAGTGCTGGGAAATTTTAAGACTTTTTAAATTTATTTATTTATTTATTTATTTATTTATTTATTTATTTATTTATTTATTTATATTTTATTTCGAGAGGGACAGAGACAGCACAGTGGGGAGGGGCAGCGAGAAAGAGAGAGAGAGAATGCCAAGCAGGCTCTACACTGCCAGCACAGAGCCTGATGTGGGGCTCGAACCCACGAAGCCATGAGATCATGACCTGAGCCAAAACCAAGAGTTGGATGCTTAACCAACTGAACCACCCCAGCGCCCCAGTGCTGGGAGATTTAAATGAGTATGTAAAACTTTTTTTCCTTCTCTTCCCTTCTCCTACCCTTCCCTTTACCAAGAATTTGCCAAGCACCTACTCTATACCAGATACTGTTCTAGGTGCCAGGGATATAGTAGTGAACAAAACCAAATCTCTGGTCTCATGAAACTTACATTCTAGTGGGAAAGATAACACTAAGCAGACAAGTAACATATGTACTATGTCAGAAGATGGTACATTCTGTGAGACCCCAGTACATCGTTGGAGGACGTATAGATCAAAGGATCCTATTTCATATGGAGACCAATTCAAAGAGACCTAAAAGGAATGAAGGAGCACGCTGTGTGTACTGGGTAGAGCGCACCAGGCAGAGCAAAGAGCATGTTCAACATTTTCAGGAAGTTCAAGGATGCCAGTGGTAGCTAAAGCCAGCTGGGTTTGGTGGAGGGAAGGTAGGAGGCGAGGCCAGAGGATAATGAAATCTGATCAGGAAGGGCTTTGTAGTTGCCTGTAAAAACTTTAGCTTTTACTCTGAGATAGAAAGTCACTGGGGGGGGGGGGGTTGAAAAAGAAGAATGACACGTTCTGGCATGTTTTGAAACATGTCACAGACTCAAACTTCGGATACTCATTGAGAATGGACTGTTGCGTGGCCAAGGTAGAAGCAGGGAGGCCAATTAGAAGGCGATTTCAATAGGCTAGCTGAGAAACCACTCCATAGATAGTAGATGATGCTGGTTAGCACAGTAATAATAGATGGCTATAATATATTGGCTACAGTTAATTGTCTTTTATTAAAGAAAAAAGGCACTTTAAAAATGGTATACAAAAGGGACGCCTGGGTGGCTCAGTCCAGTGAGCGTCTGACTTCGGCTCAGGTCATGATCTCGCAGTTCCTGAGTTCGAGCCCCACATTGGGTTCTGTGCTGACAGCTCAGAGCCTGGAGCCTGCTTCAAGTTCTGTCTCTCCCTCTCTCTGCGCCTCCCCTGCTCATGCTCTGTTTCTCTCTGTCTCTCAAAAATAAATAAACGTTAAATTTTTTTTTTCAACATTTATTTATTTTTGGGACAGAGAGAGACAGAGCATGAACGGGAGAGGGGCAGAGAGAGAGGGAGACACAGAATCGGAAACAGGCTCCAGGCTCCGAGCCATCAGCCCAGAGCCTGACGCGGGGCTCGAACTCACGGACTGTGAGATCGTGACCTGGCTGAAGTCGGACGCTTAACCGACTGTGCCACCCAGGCGCCCCTAAATTTTTTTTTTAAATAAGTAAGTAAAATTGTATACAAAAGATTGAGTTAATTTTTGTTAGAATGAGGAATGTATGACAGTACAAAACAGCTCCCTCATCTTTGGGTATATTATGACTGTCTCTGCATGGTACCAAAATAGCTGCTGGAAAAGTTTAAATTTTAGTCATCAGATAAAAAGTAACCGAATAGGGGCGCCTGGGTGGCTCAGTCAGTTAAGCGTCGGGCTTCGGCTCAGCTCATGATCTCACAGCTTGTGAGTTCGAGCCCCGCGTCGGGCTGTGTGCTGACAGCTCGGAGCCTGGAGCCTGCTTTGGAATCTGTGTCTCCCTCTCTTTCTGCCCCTCCCCACTCACACTCTGTCTCTCTCTCTCTCTCTCAAAAATAAATAAACATTAAAAATATTTAAAAAAATCTCTTCCCTTAAAAAAAATAATAACAGAATAGAATACATTTGTTCAGCCATTTGAATACACTTGTTCAACGATTTGTGGTTTTAATTGAAGTCAAACTGAATTTAATGTCAAACCAAGAGAAAGGAGTGAAGGAAGAGAGGAAGGTGGAGGAAGAGGAAGAGGAAGAAGAGGAGGAAGTTGTTTCATCTGTTTGATTTGTGGAAGAGGAACAAGGAAGTTTCCCAAAGGCTTATTGAAGTTGTTTTTAAAAGTAATTGTTTTTTCCTATCCTGTAGAACTATATACTCATTACAGAAAAATCGGGGAAATGGGAAATTAGGATGTTGAGAAGGAAAAAATATCACCTGTAGCCTACCACCCAAAGTCAACCTTGGCTTCCATGGCCTATTTGTTGCTGTTCTTTTAAGATTATTATTATTATTATTATTATTATTGTTGTTGTTATTACTATTACTATAAGTGTTTTAAATGTAATGCTCATAGAGCATATAGATTTACATTTAATTTTTCACTTAATGCAAAATAAAATGTATCTTTCTACGTTCTCAAATTCTTTATAAATGTCACTTAAGGTAGTCATACGAAATATTCAATATATGTGTCATGATTTGCTTTCCTAATTCTCTCTGCATAGACATGGTAAAGGCCTATTTTGTTCGAATAGTGTCACAGTGGCTGTCTTTGTGCATCACGCTTATATTCCATATTTAAGAGTATTTTCTTCAGAGGGGTACTTAATATTGGAATGGTTGAAGCATTTTAAGACTTTTAAGTGGAATTGTTAACTATAGGAATAAAAAAAATCCATGAAGAAAAAGGAATGAAAACGACAGGACTGCTAGTCAAGATAGGTCTGCGTTAACTCGAAATTAAGGACTTTGCAGAGAAGGAATTTAGAGATTAATTAAGTTAAATGTCAAGAAAGGAGATAACGTATGAAACCCAAAGTGATTAAAAGTTGTCCCGCAGAGTTCCAAATCAGAATATCATAGATCACGTAATATCAAAACAGTTGATCATTTTTAAATGACGGTTTCACTGAGATCAAATGATTACAGTCTACATTCATCTTGAATACAGTTTTTAAGTTGTCAATAAGCGTGTGTGATGTTTATTAATGAAGTTGAAAAATGTTGGCATTTTGTAATTAATTAGTTCTGTTAGTCAATGTGGATTAAATAATGTATCTGGATGTTAAATGAGATTTTTTCTGTTGTCTCAGATGTTGGCTGAAGCCCCAAAGCTGAGAACAATGTACAATGGTGTCCATATATTCTAAAGAAAGGTGCTAGACACGTCCATGTAGGATTTGCTAAAAGAAAGAAAGAACAAGTCCAACCATCACCATCTGCCTCTAGCTTGTTTCAGAGAAGACAAGAAATTTCACTTTTTTTGAAGTTCATTTATTTTGAGAGAGTGTGTGTGTGTGAGCAGGGTAGAGGCAGAGAGCAAGGGAGAGAGAGAGAATCCCAAGCAGGCTCCACACTGTCAGCACGGAGCCTGATGCAGGCCTCGAACTCAGGAACCTGAGCCGAAATCAAGAGTCGGTCGCTTAACTGACTGAGCTACCCAGGCGCCCCAAAGAAAAGAAATTTAAAACAGAATTGTTTCAAGGGCATTTGTAGAAGCTGATGAGGCTTTGACATTTTTCCTCCTGTCCCCAAACCATGTAAAATGGTTCCTGAGATTAGACGTGCCTGTAAGAAGTCAGCTCACTGTCCCCCTCACATGAACACTGGTGGGGCAGCGGAAACTCTGTGAGCTCCTCACAGTATGCTACCCAGCTGTCAGATGGTGACAGCATGACCAGCGTTCCCTGGATTTTGCAGTCTTGTGCGTAAATCCAGTCAGGTAACAATTTCGACATGTAGCGTCCCATAATAGCAGTGGGGCAGCCAACTTGTCCAGCCTCTTGGTGTGGCACTAATGTGTGAGTTTTACTTCGGTCAGGTGATGTTTTAGAGGTAGTTAGATAGGAGTCATCTTAAATAGAACCCAGCATCTGAAAATTAGATAGTTTTCACAAGTGACTAGAGACCTACGGGGTCTGTAAGAGGTGTTATGAAAAGGTGGAGAAGCAGGGGCGCCTGGGTGGGTCAGTCCATTGAGTGTCCCGCTCTTGGTTGTCGCTCAGGTCATGATCTCACAGGTCGTGAATTCGAGCCCCACATTGGGCTCTGCACTGGTGATGCAGAGCCTGCTTGGGATATTCTCTCTCTCTCTCTGCCCCTCCCCCATTTGCACCCTCGCTCTCTCTCTGTCTCTCTCAAAATGAAAAGAACAATAAGAAAAAAATATGGAGAAGCAGATTGATGAGAATTGGCATGGGAATATTCAAGGCCATTTAATAACTGGCTATTACCCTAATTTAACTTAGGAAATGAAGGTAAATTTGTTGACATCTGTTAACCTGGGGGGGGACATTTGAAAACACTCTAGCCTCAAGAGAGCAACCTAGTTACAGTTGTCACATAAAATACAGGATGACCAATAGGTTGTGGTTTACCTGAAATTCAATATATCTGGGCCTCATATACTTTTTGCCTGTAAAATCTAGGATGTGCTAAATCCTACTCCCAACACCGTGTGCGCACTGACAAGCACATACATGCGACCTATGTCTCCTATGTACAGTGTGCATTTGCCGTTCCGTGCAGACATAAACATCACATCGTAGTTAATTCTACATACAGTTTTTACATTTGTAAATAATGTATCCTATGTTACAACAATGTAATATACTTGTAAACCTTTACAGCCATCCATAGCATGGATCTGTTTTGTCCCTGTATTACAGAAGAAGAAACCATGGTTTAAGGCTTCTTAAAGGTTTAAGGTTTCTTTTACCTCTTCAGAGGTGACCAAGATCACACAGCCAAGAGGAGGGCAAAAAGAAGATTCACCCAAAGGCTCATCCGACTGCGAAGTTTGTGCTCTGACCCCCCTTGTGCTCTGCCCGCCTCTTTGTGGAATGGAAGCCAGAAGAGTAAACGGCTTCATTAGAACGTTGTGCATAGGGACGTTTTCAACAAGAAGGAAGGGACGGGAAGGTACTCCAAATGCTCAACGATAGAATCGCAAGTCTGATTTTAACTTGGGACAGACGTTTTATCTTTCTCATATTGATATAAAAATAGAGTCATGACTCCAAGTATCTGATTTGTGAAAACGTCAATTGCGCAGACACATTTAAGCTGCTTTTCTAAACCACATCTCAAAACGAAGGCCCCAGGTGAAATCTTCCTTTCACAATGGAACGTTAGATCCCCATGTCCAACTGAAAAGAGTTTGTGTTTTGTACCTTAACCTTCATTGTTTATGTCTTTTTAAGCATTAATTCATGAATTTGCTGTTTCTTACACACACACACACACACACACACACACACACGCACTTGATTGTACTTGAATAAAAGGGGCCACACGTGAGAGCTGTAGTTTTTCTGAAAACATCCTCATTCTTTTATTTTTCGGGTAAATACGTGCTATAATTTGTCCTTAATGGATATGAAATGAATATGGATTGTGAACAGGCAATTGAAATTGCCTTTATAATCATCAAATTATTCAGTCCCCAAAGATGTTATTTGTGTTACCCTCAAATAATTGAGTGAAATGAATGAAAACTCCCCTTCTCTTGCATTTCTAATTCACCAATCAAAGAATACATTAATGTCTATCTGGTAGTAGAAATGGAAAAAGTTATTTCAAGAGATGTTGACATAAGTATATACTATTGGGGATTCTTTTCTCCTTATTCTTTTGATATTTCTATTCATTCAAAATAACTTTAGTCCTATAGTGTTTTTTTTTTAAGTTCAAAATAATGACATGAATATTGTTGTGCTCTTTCTCACTCCATGCACTATTTTGAAAATTCTGCAGTTCTGCTATTGTATATTATTAAAGTATATGTCAAATTTTTAAAACCCGCCATTAGCCAAATTATTTCTAGAATTACCTCCATTATGCTGATAGTTCTTCTTGCTCTTTCGACCAGACTCCATCTAAAAAGTAGTTGCAGTTGGGTTTTTGCCGATCACAGGGCAAGATGGTAGCTTTTTTCTTTTTTTTTTCCCCCTTAGAATAGAATTAACATACAGTGTTATATTAGTTTTTGGTAATGAATATAATGATTAAACAATTCTATACATTTCTAAGTGCTTATCAAGGTAAGCATACTCTTGATCCCCTTTATCTATTTCGTCTGTCCCCCTACCCACTTCCCTCTGGCAACCACTAGTTTGTTTTCTGTGTTTAAGAGTCTGTTTTTTGTCTATCTCTTTTTTTGCTTCATTTTATTTTTGATTTTTTTGTTCATTTGTTCCGTTTCTTAAATTCCACATATGAGTGAAATCATATGGTGTTTGTCTTTGTCTGACTGATTTATTTCACTTAGCATTGTACCCTCTAACTCCATCCATGTTGTTGCAAATTGTGCGATTCCATTCTTTTTGCTGGCTGAGAGTAATATCCTGTTTGTGTGTGTGTGTGTGTGTGCGCGCGCGTGTGTGTATAGATTTACACATAGACACCACATCTTCTTTCTCTATCTATCGATGGACACTTGGGCTGCCTCCATATTTTGGCTATTATACGTAATTCTGCAATAAACATATGGTGCATATATATTTTGGAATTAGTGCTTTTATTTTCTTTGGGTAAATACCCAGTCATATGGTAGTTCTGTTTTTGATTTTTTGAGGAATCTCCATCCTGTTCTCCATGGTACCTGTATTCCCACTAGCAGCGCATGAGGGTTCCTTTTTCTCCTCATCCTCGCCGACACTTATTATTTCTTGTGTTTTTTATTTTAGCTATGCTGACAGGTAAAAGTGATATCTTGTTGCGGTTTTGATTTGCACTTCCCTGATGATGAGTGATGTTGAACATCTTTTCATGTGTCTGTTGGCCATCTGGGTGTCTTTTTGGGGAAAAAATGTCTGTTCCGGTCCTCTGCTCATTTTTAATTCGATTATTTGTCTATTTGATGGTGAGTTATATATGTCCTTTATGAAATTTGGATATTACCCCCTTATCAGAGACATCACTTGCACATATCTTCTCCCATGAAGTAGGTTGCCTTTATGTTTTGTTGGTTTCCTTCACTGTGCAAAAGCTTTTTATATTGGTGTAGTCCCAATAGTTTAATTCTGCTTTTGTTTCCCTTGCCAGAGGAGACATATCTAGAAAAATGTTTCCATGGTTGCTGTCAAAGAAATTACTGCCTATGTTTTCTTCTAGGAATGGTTTCAGGTCTCGTATTTAGATCTTTCATCCATTGTGAGTTTATTTTTGTGTATGGTGTAAGAAAATGGTCCAGTTTCATTCTTTTGCCTGTAGTTGTCCAGTTTTCCCAGCACCATTTGTCCAAGAGACTTTTTTTTTTTTTTTTTTTTTTACCATTTCATCGTCTTTCCTCCTTTGTCATAAATTAATTAACTATAAAACTGTGGGTTTCTTTCTGGACTCTCTGTCCTGTTCCATTGGTCTGTGTGTCTGTTTTTGTGCCAATACCATACTGTTTTGATTACTATAAGCTTCGTAGTATATCTTGAAATGTGGGAGTGTGATACCTCCAGCTTTGTGCAAGATGGTAGTTTTAATGACATGTCTGGATGTATAGTCTATTTCAAGCAAAAAAAAAAAAAAAAAAAAAGAAGAAGGAACAACTATGTATCATTGATAAAGTAAGCAGTTGGTACTGTGAAAATTCTATTTGGACATCCCTTTCTAGTGACAGTATTTGTCCCCTGCCCTCCCTTCCATGGACTTAGATTTATTTCAGGTTGACTCCACCAATCTTACCCATCTTTGAATCATCATAATTGTCAAAATGCACTCACTTAGGTTTCAATAGTTCTTTTTTTCACCTATCAATGCAATTTTTGTTTTGTATTAAAGTTTAGCTGATACACAATGTTACATTGGGTTAAGGTGTACAACATAGTGATTTGACACTAATGCAATTAAAACAATTTTAATTCCGGTGTGGTTCTTTTTTTTTTAAGTTTATTTATTTATTTTGAGCGAGAAAGCGTGCATGCGTGCCAGCTGGGGAGAGGCAGAGAGAGAGGGAGAGAGAGAATCCCCAGCAGGCTCCATGCTCTCAGTGTGGAGCCCGATGCAGGGCTTGGACCCGTGGACCGTGAGATAATGACCTGAGCTGAAATCAAGAGTTGGACGCTTAACCTGTTGAGCCACCCAGGCGCCCCTCCAATGTAATTCTTTATGTATCTGAAGAACGACTGGAAAAGGAAGGGATGCCGTGGTTTAATGATTGTTGGCTAAGTGCCAGGTGTTGTAATATGTATAATGTATGTGGTGTCTCATCTAATCCTTACATCAACCTTCTAAAGTAGGTATCAGCAGATGAAAAAAAAAAACATGCTTAAAGGAGACTAACCACTTGCTCAAGGTTACACAACTGGTAAGAAGTATGATCAGGAGTTGAGGTTTGGTCTTTCTGGGTAAATCTGTGTGTTTTATCTACTACATAAAGCTGACTCTGAGTCCTTCCAACTGTCTATAAAGCTTGAATCGACTGACGACTGACCTTTTGTTCAAGGACACACTGTATAGCCTGTCAGAACATGCCAAACTATTCTAGAAGTCCAATAAAAATTAGGTTCACCTAGTTTATATGAAAAATACCCAGTTGACTGAATTTTTCTCTGGAACGTATGTATACACTGTGCAGATGCAGCCCGTGTGTGTATGGATCCAGAGAACACTGTGCAGAATGACAAAGGTGATTCATGAATTCTCCTGAGTCTCTGTGTCTAAAAGAGTCACAGAAGATGCTGCCTTGATTCTGTGTATATTGTCTCTCACTGATGCCTGTGAATATTCAGTAAGTGTTGGGGATTGTCATAACTGTAATCCATTGCCGGAGAGATTACTTGCCTAATGTCTTCATTTTGCTTGCATGTGTGTATTTTTTATACTGAGTAGAGTTGTGTAGTAAGTGGTATCTAAGTCTGTCCCTTTAAGAAGGTGTGCAGACTTGTTTTGCAAAGGGCTGAACAGTAAATACAGAGAATACATCAGTGAACGGGCATGGTTCTGCTCCGGTACAGCTTTACTTATAAATACATGTGGGGATCTGGATCTGGCCACAGAACCATAGTTTGCCAACTTTTGCTTTATAACCATGATCTGACAGGGTGTATATTCTCATACAATACACACGTGCACACACCCACACACACATAAACACACACCGCACCGTTTTCAACGGAAGTGAAGCGTTACTGGCTTTTAATGGCTATAATGACCCGAATCCTACATGAGATTGCTCATAACATGCAGTTGCAGATTATTTAATTCTTTCCTAAAGTTAGCGCTATTCTTCTGAACAAACTCCTGGATAATTAAAATGAAAGTTGGTTGCAGTGTATTTGAGAAAAGGATTGTAGGCAGTAGATTACAGTTCTCTCAAGTTTTAATTGAAAACCGAGTTACATTAGCTCTACACTGGTACGGTTCTTTAAAGGAGTTCATTATGAGCGTTTGTAAAAGTGACGCATAGTCTAAGGGCACTTTTCTGTTTATACTATTGCCATAATTAAGAGTCCGTCCATATTTTGAAAGGCTAGTTTTAAAGCGTTTCCAATTTAGCCTTATATATTCTCTTCATTTTAAAACCTAGTAAATAAAAATGACCCCGGGTTGGGGTGGGGATGGAGAGAGGGACTTGAGAATGTTTGTTTTCTAAACTAATTAGTCTCCCGGGTTATTAGATATGGGTGCTTCTGTTGTTTTATCGTTAAGAATTCTAAACATTAAGACCTGATTAAGTTTAGCGAAAGTCCACATATTAAGTGATTTTTTTAAACTTACGCATTTCAAGTGTTCGTTCTAAATATGCAGCTTTAGGTTTTAAAATGCTTCCAAGGGAATTCTAAGGAGTACTCTGACAATGCATCTGGCTTTGAAATAATAGCCTGAAAACAATGCACAAAACCAGATCTAGAATGGAGAACTCTAAGAGGCAGAATTAGCATCACGCCTAACGGAAAATGTAAGAAGCTTTTGGATAAAATGGGTGAATCAGTTAGGAATGTACATAGGTAACCACCTTTCTCGGATCAAATATCTGCCAGTTTGAAGATATAAAGTGTAATGAAATGATTGACCTATTGGGGAAAAAATAGAGCTTTTTCTCCAGACGCATTTACAAAGTTCTCTAACTCCAACGTAATCAAAACATACATGTAACATAAGCTTTGCTTAACACACCAGCTCAAAATATTTGAAAACACATCCTCCGTAGCATGGTGCTGAAGGCGCTCACAATCCAACTCCAGCCTTCCTTTCCTGCCTTAGCTTTGGCTCAGTCCTACCCTGTACTGTTTACTCCAGCCGACTGGGATTAATTTCCTTTTTATGAGGATGCCTTGTGTTTCCTGGCCCCCTTCCTCTTCCTCCACTTGGAAGGGAAATTTTAGAAGAAAAGGACGAAGCTGCTCTTAAGTGTTCGTGGAACTGATGAATTTTACCTCTAGGATCAAACGTCCCTAATATATATTTTACAGATACAGCCTCAGAACCCAATCGTTGCTTGCCAGACCTCAGAAGTGTGACCCGTTTCAGTCACCACTGTATAGTTCTTTGTTTTATCCGCTAGTCTATAAGACATTTTCTACTTTATGCAGTGCTATCAACGCTGCTATCTTGGCATGTAAATGATCTTCGGATTTAAGGGGTTTATTTGTTAGATCATGGGAGAGTCTCATTTCTGAGACTCTTCAGTGGATGCTTTTGAGGGCACGGATGCATATTTGCATTAGGAACAAGCATAATCCCTTATTTCTAGCCTTCCTGACTCGTTCCCTATTTTGTTCCCCTTGTCAGCGTGATGAAGGCCATTTCTTCTGACGCCAGTTGAGAATTAAACAGGACGAAAGAGCCAGAGTTGGCCGTGCACCCTACCCCCCAAGGAAACCTCAAGATTTTCTCGGCCTCTACCTTTACCAGTAGCAGGCCAGTGAAGGGAAGAGGAGTTGTAAATGAGGTTCGGGAAGGGCAGGAAGTGTGCTTGGCAGTAGGACATCTAGTGGGAGAAGAAAAGGGATTATAAACAACAATTAACAACACTAGATACTTCCTGAACCGTTACTGTTTGCCAAGCCGAGTGCTCAGTGCTTTGCCCGCATTGTCTCGGTTAATCCTTCATAACAGCCCGAAGAGGTAGGGAAATTGAGGCTCAGGGAGAATGTACTCATCGAGTTCTTACTGTGTGCCAAACACCGTTCAAAGTGATTTTTGTCTGTTATTTAATCTTAGTAACAACTCTACGCGGTAAGTGCTATTATCTTCATTTGACAGAGGGGAAAATTACGGAAATCGACACCTCCCGGTTCGCGAGCTTGCACTCGTAGTCCCTGCAGTGTCTGGTAGCTTAGCTTCAGTTGGTTTTTTTCTTTTATCCGAATCCTGTATTTTGTCCATATTGCTTGGCACTGTTTGATGAGCTGTTTGTGTCTTTACGCGTGGAATTTGTTGCTGGGCCCTCCCGATACTTACTTCTTACCACATCCCCCATCCTGGGACAGCCTGGCAGGAGCAGGGCGGGGGACCCGGAGCAAGGAGCCCTTGACTGGTGGTGTATACCAAGTGTACCATAGGCCTTTGAGAAAAGGGTTCTTGCTTTCCCAGGCTTTGCTTTTCCAGGCTGCCTCCCTCAGTCTGATGGTGGATCCAGAAAGAGGACCAGAAGACTCACACATTACTTCCCTATTTGGGAGGGGTGAAACTTGAACTTTTTCTGACTTGGCCTGACACATTTGTCTTAATCTTAGAAGCTGCCTGCCATGTACCTGTTTTCTGTGCATCTGATAAATGTTAACCTTTGAATTGAGTGATCTTTCCTGAACCAAAAAGAATCAGGAAAACCATGAATTAATTTCTTTTCTTAAACAAAGATTGTGGAATCCGATCCAGAGTTAGACCAATTAGTATATGTGCCTTCTGCTATGAAGAAGCTGATTTCTCAGGCAAAGTTGTTTTCAAGTAATGTAGTTGGGGACATTTCCATCAGTTTCACTCTGATAGACCATCTGCTGGCTGTCAGCCACGGGCTTTTGCCTTCAGTAAGTACTGTCATTTTATAAACTAGGCACTATTTTTACTTGTAGTTATTATATGAATGACATTGAACACTTGAATGGAACTTCCTTGCTATTGTACTAAGATTCAAAGTTTCCTGATGATGAAGTCAGATAATTTAGTCGCTCAGATATAGAATATGTTGAGACTATTTTCCTTAGGTGTGTTTCTTTTTCTTTTTTCTTTCTTTTCCCCTACTGCTTGATAGATTTTTATTTTTCAAAGAACTCAAAGCATGCAGTTCCCAAATAATCTAAGTTTTCTTACTATTAATCACAAATTCTATATTTTTTAAAGATCTGTGACTTTCTAAAACTTTGTTGAGGAGTAACCGACAAATATAATTGTGTATATTTAAAGTATACAGTGGGATGAGTTGATGTACTTATATATTGTGGGATGATTACCAAGATCAAGATAACTACCAAATCCATCACCTCATATAGTTAACTATTTTTTTTGTGTGTGGTGAGAATGCTTAAGACCTAATCTCAGTAACTTTCAAGTATATAATGTTGTATTATTAACCGTAGTCACCGTGCTGTGCATTACGTCCTCAGAACATACTCTTCTCATTACTGAGAGTTTGTACTCTTTGACCTACCTCACCCCATTTTCCCCTCCTCCCAACCCCCGGCAACCACTATTCTTCTATTTCTTTGACATTGACTCTCTCTTTTATGTTTTTTTAAGATTCCACATATAAGTGATACCGCACAGTATTTGTCTCTCTCTGGCTTATTTCACTTAGCATCATGCCCTCAGGTTTCATCCATGTTGTCACAAATGGCAGGATTTCCTTCTTCTTATGTCTGAATAATATATGATCGGGTAGAGGGAGGGATAGAGAAAGAGAGAGAGAAGGAGAGATCCTACATTTTCTTTATCCATTCTTCTGGCAAAGAACCCTTAGGGCTGTTTTCATATCTTGGCTATTGAGAATAATGCTGCAGTGAACACGGGGGTGCAGAGATGTCTTTGAGACCCTGATTTCAATTCCTTTGGATAGATACCTAGGAATAGGACTGTTGGATGATATGGTAAAATGAGTATCAAACTATCTCCTCCACAAAGGTTTCTGTTTTTCAACTCATGTAGCATTAATTTGTGGGTTTTGTCAGCACTGATGGCATTCGGGCTACAGTCTCTGAAAAAGAGTCATTTGTACTTTGCAAACTTGGGAGCCTCATTTATGGACTATCTTTTAAATTATCCTAGTCACATGCTGTTTCTGTGTAAGCACAGATTAGAAACCAGGAGAAAGAAAATTGACTTTCTTTGGTGAATATCATAATCATCTAAGACCTGCTTTTCTACTTCAAGGATAATGTGTCTGGCAGGTTTCTCGATGGCAAGCAACAAAAGCTGACTCTCAATTAAAAAAAGGGGGGGGGGAGAGAGAGAAAGTCATTGGGAGGATCTCAGGGGTTCATTGAATTAATTTTTAAAAATGTAAGAGGACCAAACTTGGGAAATGGTAGGCAAGAAGGCATTTATGGAAGAGCCGGTGAGCAGAAAGCACATCTACTGTCGTCCCCTCACATTATGTCAAACTCTCCTACTCTTGGTCATTATTGATGCTCCCAGTGGGACATCACAGCATTCATCGGGAAGGGATCTGAACTGAACTTTCACCTTTGTGTCACTCCAGATTCAGAGGGTTTTTTCTTTGTTTGTTTGTTTGTTTTAATGTTTTTTCTAAAGTCTATTTTATTTTTGAGAGACAGGTGTAGAGAGAGGCAGAGACAATCCCAAGCAGGCTCTTCTCTGTCAGCGCAGAGCCTGACGCGGGGCTCGAACCCATGAACATTGAGAACATGACCTGAGCCGAAGTCAGGAGTTGATCGCTCAACTGACTGAGCTACCCAGGAGCCCCGCCAGATTCAGAGTCTTAGTTGGAAATGTCCAACTAGCCCTCCCTTACTATGTACACAAAACCATTGCCAGAAACTGAAAATAGCAACAGTGCCCCACTTTGGTTCCCAATTTAGAGGGCACGAAGAACACAGAATCACCTAGGGACTACATCCATTGGGGGATTTACCCCGGAAAGGAAGGGGGCTAGATAGAGAAAAAGAGATCTAATATTCACTACACACAGGCTGATGGTACTAATCAATCCCATGTAGTCTTATATATAATGATGATTCTTTTCTCACAAAAACGAGTCATATTTTGATTTTACTATGCAGTTTTTTTGAGCTCCAAAAAGAGCTCTCTTAATTTGTGATCTTTTTCTGTTTCTATGAATGCCTTAACGAAAAGTGGGATATATTTAAAAGGGCTCAGTAGTGGGTAAACTTGAAAAAGCTGTGATTAGCAGTCAGACAAAACTAAACTCTTCCATTGTTGCCAGCTGTGTGATCTTGAGTAAGTTCCTTGATGTCTCTGGGCCTCAAGTTCCCTTTTTGTAAAATGAAAATAATGCCTTCTGTACTATATTTATTATGAGGATCACATGCTATAACAGGTATGCTAAGTACATAGTACGTGTCATATAGCTTAATAAATGACACTGTTGTCCCCATACGATAAATGCACGTCACTAACTTTGCACACACAGGTTCACAAATTAACATCATTTCATTTTTTAGCTTAGTTTTAAAAATCTGACTATTCTATTCAATCTGACCCTGTAATTTATTGAATTTTTCACTTTGTTTAACTTTTAATATAATGTTTTATTGTCTTAAGTGAATTTTTTATGGGCTTAAGTAAAGTTGAGGAATAGTGTCCTCATGTTGAATTACTGCCGAATTACCTTAATCTGTCTGTCTCAACAAACTCCCAAAATAAAGATGCAAGGGACAGTTTTTGGTTTTGGTTTTCTGGGAGAAAATGACTTTAGATGCAATTCTTAGCATCCACAGGACTTAAGAACTCTTATGCTCAGTACAGATTTTCTTTATTGCTTTTTTTTTTCTTTCCTGTGTTTTTATTCTCAGATTTGATCAACCTTTTAATCTTTGCTTTGTTGAAAATCACTTCATGGGCCTTAATCGTCTATGCCAAATAATAACTGACTAGGAATTTTGGAAACTATTCCACGTTGAAACCATTTAAATCATCACTGTCTTCTTTGATTGGTAAATTCCTTTAATATATCAGTGACTCAAGAGTTCAGATTTTTCTAAAGGCTGAAGCGTTCTTGTTTGATACGTTCCCTATGCCCCTGCCTGAGTTCCTACCCTGCCTCCCAATCTCAGGCAGCTAATTAGCAGTTTAGGAGGTACTGGCTGATGCCAAACAAGTCTTCTGTGTTCTTTTGGTACCTTTCCCCTGCTCAGAGACTCGTTCTTAATCTTTCTCTGAGTTGTTACCAATATTTGGGAAGCCTGTTTGCTGCAGCTTTGCTAAACCCAGTTGGGGAATTTGAACATAAATAATGTGGCAACGTGCACATTACTTATTATTGTGATATGCTCTGCTCGGGGCAATCCGAAATAAAGAATATTACCACTCAGATCACATTTATGTCAGCCAAATGTTTTCACCATAACTGATATCAGAGTGTATTATGTTGAAGACGAAAATAGCAGTTTGCTACAGAAGACTGGGGATTAACTTCCTTCTCTACACAGTCACCTACCTACCTCTGGAATCCAGGCATTAGAGATCCCTAGGAGATAACGTTGCAAGGCTCAATCTCAATTGGTAAATCATCAATGTCTAGTGAATTTCAGTGTACCATTTTATCACAGATCTGAAAAGGAAATGATGGATGATGTGCTGGCACATGTGTAGCACCTGGCTTGGGGGTTGGGTGGGTGAGTCCTGATCTGTAGCATTTGCTGATTGTCATGGTATAAATATTCCTGACATCACCGATTTCAGGCTACCGAGATGACTCTGAATGTTGGTTTGGGTACAATAATAACAGCCAAGTCTCATGAAACAGTAAGTGCTGCCTTTAGCACACCACTGCATGTATATTTAAATCACTCCGTTTTTCAGGAAACAAAACCATCACACAATATATGATCAGCAAAGATAACTTCTACAGTCAATGTAAAGTATTTCAATTTAACTACAGCTCTTAGATTTAAAGGCAATGGTAACCTATTGTGCGATCGCATTCACAGTCCAAAATCTTCCAAATGAGTGAAACAGAAAGGAATACTTTTTAAAGCGCAATCTGTGGAAAAGCTACTTTGCCGACTAATTAACATACTGTTATTACGGTTGCAAGCCAGATGTTGCTTTTTCAGAACGGGATAAGGTCAGTGGCAAAGTAAGGCCACTTTTGACCGGGTCCTTCTTCACCTGAGACGATGCAAAACCAGAGTCTGCCAAGCGGGGTTTTATAAAAAGTGACTTCTCATGTCACGTAAAACAAAAACGCTTGCCTTGGACTTTCGATCTGCTTGACGCATTTTGTTAATGAAGAGAACACACGTTTTGAAGCTTGCGTACGGCCTTTGCATATTTGGTGCGCTGAAAAGCCTCTGGGCTCCCGAGGGGGACACTCGCCCAAAGGGTAGGTGCCGTGGTGCTGGCCAGTTGCGTGGAGGCAGCAAACGATGTTTTGCAAGAGCAGCCCTCTCTTTGAGCTGTGTCCTAGCAATTTCTTGAAAGCTCCATCGCCCAAGACTTCTCAAGCAGCAGGAAGAAAGGGGTTCTTGGAGCTTCCGGTGATTGTGTGGGGAAGCTCCGTGAAGGCATGCCTGTTGAAATCACACATACGGTGATAGGCCAGGCACCGAAAAAAAAAAAGGTTTTCTTACAGTCTAGTATTCCTTCCACATTCTTCACTATTCCCTTTGTCCAGACCCTCGCCAGCACATAATCCACATTGTTGCATGTCTCCCTTCTACTCATTCCATATCAGATCTCCTCTTCCATCTTTAGGTTGCTTAATTTGTGACCGACTTTCACCAGTCAGTTGGTTCCGAGTTTAGAATCATCAGAGAGCATTGTCATAAACACAGAATGTCCTCACTTCTGACTCCTGAAATGGGCTCAAAGCAGGTGCTCCTTTGCAGCATGTAATAATAACACCACCAGCATCACAACAATAGTATTCTCATCTGAGTGCTCGCTGGTGTTATTTTTTGAAGTGCCCTCTAGTGTTCTGTGGTTTCCTCAAATCCTCACCACAGCTCCGCACATAGGTATTATTATCTTGATTTTACACACAGAAAACTGAGACTTAACGGGGTTCAACAGACATCTTCAACTCCTTTGGCCACTAAAACCTAAACTACGGTACACAGCTTACAGCAATGAAATAGCTTCAGAAAGGAAAAATGGTTGCAGGAGACCATTGATTTCCTACAATTCTCTTGGATCATGTCTAATTTTTTAAAAGTACGAGTAATGCCAAGTTTTTAAGGCAAACAGCAGTTAAGCAGCTACCTCCAAATGAATTGGTGGAGAGAAAATTGAACTCTCCTTAAACTAATGAACATAAGAGTGTGCAAGAGGTCGGGGTGCCTGGGTGGCTCAGTCAGTTGAGCGACCGACTTCGGCTCAGGTCATGATCTCACGGTTTGTGAGTTCAAGCCCCGCGTCGGGCTCTGTGCTGACCGCTCAGAGCCTGGAGCCTGCTTCCGATTCTGTGTCTCCCTCTCTCTCTCTGCCCCTCCCCCACTCGTGCTCTGTCTCTCTCTGTCTCAGAAATAAATAAACATTAAAAAAATTTAATAAAAAAAAGAGTGTGCAAGAGGTCAAGATGAATGTCTTCTCTGGAAGAATGTCTGTTTTCTGGGGCCTATTTGCTGCCATGACTAGTTTATTCTGAGCTGTCCTGGAACGCCATATGACAGAGCTACAGAGTTCATTTTAATTTCTTGAGGCCTCTCGCTGGGGAAATCTCTGATGCTGTCAAGGACTGTAGCACTGAAAGGATTCTTAGTCGGTTTGTTGTGTGATATAAATGTAATGATGGTAAATACGTTGACGTAATAACACCTACCATCTCTCTGGCTCTTCACCTTGAGCAAGATGCACACGTCTTTGCATACTTATTTCAGAGAATAATAGAAAAAAGAAACAGGAGGAGCGAAGACCAACTTTTTAAAGTTCCCTCCAAGGCTACATAGGAAAATATAATATAGTTTGCTAGGGAGCAGTGGGCCAAGAGGGAGAGTTTTTACAGTATATATTTTTCTACCCATTGAGTTTATAATCACTTATATGGATGTCCTATTCATACTGTGCCACTTAATAACCTAAAATTAAACTTTATGAAATCTAAGTCTTCCTGGCTGAAAGATGGGGGACTGTTTGAACTGAAAAACTTAAACCCATGCTGGGCACCGTCTTTGGGTTTGTGACCAAATTCTTTTGTGGAGCAAATAAAGAGGTACCTGGGACTAAGGATATAATGGCAGAAGCCTGGGCTGCGTACCCCTCTAACACCCATCATAAGTTGAGTACAATTTTCGAATTAAACATTGCGGCTCGAAAACATGCACGTGGTAGATGCCACCAAATGTTTCTGGGTGTTGGAGCCAATAAATAAGCCCCTAAGTCTGTGTTTTTCCATCCTCCTCCTGTCACTCCACACGTCTCGTTTTTCCTACAAAGACAGAAAACAAAAAGACTCCACGAATGTTCACTGCTAGACCTGCAATGATGATAAGGCCTTGGTTACATCCAGTCTTAATCCCTCCTTCATCTGATCCTCAAAAGAGAGTAGAGAAGAAACTAATTCTTTGAGAGAGCTGAACCAGAACCAGGTACCGTAAGGGGCACTTGCCGTACATTATCTCATTTAATGTTCATAATGAGAAGACTAAGAAAGAAGTATAGTCTTCTTCCAGGTAATAAACTTAGGCACATAAATGTTTGGTTTAACCTGACTTAGATCACACAGCTAGTAGGTAGAACAGCTGAGGTTTAAGTTGAGTTTTATCTGGTTTCCCAGTTAGATACAATGATGGTGAGGACCATAATAATTACTATGTATCTAGTGTTTTCTGTGTGACATATCAGTTCTAATCTCCCAAATCCTGCATGGCACGGTTATCCACATTTCACAGATGATCCAAAAGTGAGGCTTAGAGAGATCACGTAAGCTGTCCAAGGTCACACGGCTAATATACGGATAGTGGATATATGTGAATCCAGGTTTAGCTGTCTCCAAAACCTACTCTTTCTCACATAATATTCTACCTCTAAATACAGCTATATAGGAGTTGGTATTAGCAAAAATCCTATCCAAACTCTGACCTCACACATACCTCCCATGCAACACATACATATCCACACACACGTATGGATGGAAGAATGTGGCCATTAGAAAAAAAAAAAGAAAGTTTGTAATCTGATATCATGAAATAAAAACCAATATCATCATTATTCTAGTTGTTGGGCAATTAAGTATAGAAGAATCTGTTACATTTTAATTTTATTTTTTTAACTTTTTTTTTTAATGTTTGTTCATTTTTGAGAGACAAAGAGAGACAGCACAAGTAGGAGAGGGGCAGAGAGAGAGAGGGGGACACAGAATCCGAAGCAGGCTCCGGGCTCTGAGCTGTCACCACAGAGCCCGATGTGGGGCTCGAACTCACGAACCGTGAGATCATGACCTGAGCCAAAGTTGGACATTTAACCAACTGAACCACCCAGGTGCCCCTGTTAAATCTTCATTTTAGTATCTTTCCATTTGAAAGTTATCTTTATGTCCCTAAGAAAGAAAAATGATACAAAATGTTAATTCTGTTTTGCATCTTTTAGATACACAGAATCTTATGGTTTGAGAGAGATCATGTAAAAAGATTGATAAAACAAGTTCTATAAGGTAATATTATGGGTAAAAAAAGGGAAATTAAAATACTAGATTTGTACAATATTTTCCATTGAGAATAAAGTGAGTGATATATGTGTGTGTGTGTGTATATATATATATTTTTTTTTTTAACTAGCTCAGAAATAGCAAAAGCCGTTGCCAGCAAAATGCACTTTCTTTTCTTAAAAAAAATTTTTTTTAGTACAGTTGACATACAACGTTACGTTAGTTTCAGGTGTAGAACATAGTGACTCAGCATCTCTATACATCGTGCTGTGCTCACCACAAGTGTAGCTGTGTGTCACCACACAACACCATTACGGTGTCATTGACTCTATTCCCTTATGCTGTGCTTTTTATTCCCGTGACATTCATTCCATAGCTGGAAGCCTAGATCTCTCGCTCTCCTTCACCTATGTTGCCCATCCCCCCCACCCTCCGTCCCTGTGGCAACCTTCAGTTTGTTTTCTATATTTATAGGTCTGAGTCTGCTTTTTGTTTGTGTATTCATTTGTTTTCTAGATTCCACATATGAGTGAAATCATATGGTATTTTTCTCAGTCTGACATATTTCACTTAGCATGAATCTCTTAATTCAGATTCTTGATTAGATCAAATGTGATGGAAGGAAAAAAGGCCTTTGCATTAGTCATTTCCTAAACATTAATGTCTCACAAGAATTGTTTTAAAATATAAGCAATTATGCCAGTACAGACAATGATCAAATTTCTTGGTATTTTTCATTAATAGATCAGAGGTGTTACCTGGAATGACAAAAGCAAAAACAAAACAAAACAAAACCTAATCTTTGAAATATGCCAAGATAAATGAAAATATAGTAACACTTCACCAAACTAGAAATCTCACTTATGGAGAATTGTGGTCAGGAACCCATCACTAAGCAAAAGGACTTAGAAGGGGCCAAAAGAGAGGTTGTGATATCCAATAGAGGTAATGAATTTCACTGATAGTACAATTTCTCTTGTCTGTATTCAGTACCGCTTTATCTTATTTCAACGACAATAGTGATAAATGTGGGTTATCTACCATTTCTAAATGCACCCTACATTAGAGGCACAAAATTAGAAATGAGAAAAGTTTCTAGAGGTTGGGATGTTAACTGAAGTAGGTAGTGATAGTTGTTAGTGAATAGAATGTGGGAAAAGTGTTAAGACATACCTCAACGCTATCTAGGGCAGATGACCCTCTATCAGTAGCCTACAGGGGCTCAAATTATATTGCGTTCAAGTGTAATAACTGGTACATAGTCAGCACCCTAAGGCGGTGGGAAATGGTTAACTTCCATTCCGATTTCTTACTTTACAAAGACAGGGAAGAGTACACTGTGTTTCATAGTGTTTATATAGTAAATGATCAAAACCAAGTATTTGAGCTTAAAGAGGCCTTCAGCTATCTGGAGAACGACATGGTTTAGAATAACTGAGGCTCCAGGACTGAAATATTGGCACTCAGCGATGAACCCATACTTAATAGCAATCTAGTTCCTTGTAATATCAGCAGAGTGGATTTTCTGTGATCATTAAAGAATTAGTGAACCACAAAGAAGTTGGATTAGGTGGTACGTGTGAAATTGTACTCGCTAGCAAAAGATGACACTTTGCAATAGTCACTGTCCAGCTCTGACATTGCCTTGAAGCCAGAGGAGTGGTGTGGCAGCGACTGGAAGGGTTCGGACCTGGGAAAACAAATGGGAGACCACTGAAGAACGCGTTGATTCAGGTCCTACAAATGGCCA
The DNA here is from genome assembly GCF_018350175.1 of Felis catus. Lineage (NCBI taxonomy): Eukaryota > Metazoa > Chordata > Mammalia > Carnivora > Felidae > Felis > Felis catus. The sequence continues at coordinate 117,355,918 of NC_058386.1, read as the reverse complement.
CTCCACCTGTTCCGTATCAATCAGGAGGTGAGCTCCCTCTGCCTTTCAGGTTCTCTGGAGAGGCCTCGGCTCTTCTCACAGTTGCCCTTGAACCTGTTTTCCTGCTTGAGGGATAAATCCACCCAACACTGCTGGCCGGTCGGCCTCACTGGCTGGCTCTGAGCCTGGGTAGTGCCTCTGTTTCCCCATTCAGACACTATACCCTCCTAGTCTGCCCTCCGTCAGTTTGGGATTTGTCATGCTGTGAGGACTTGAGACACCACTGTCCTTTTTGTCTGTCTCAAAGGGGATATGTTTTGTTCCGTGTAGTCAAATGATGCTTTGAAAGTTCAGGAGAGGAAAAAGGGCAAAGCCCCCGAGTGGAGTGGTGTGGCTGTGACTACGAATCAAGTTATAAATTGCTAGTGAACTTTAATGGAAGCAGACAGATTGGTTTAAATAAAAGCAACAATAAAAATGCACATGTTGTTGGGGCGGGGAGAGCAATGGGAAGCCATGAATCAGATGTTCTTTTCGGAGAAGAGTATTAGGAAACAGTACTATTCCGAAGGACAGAGTGAGGAACAGAAAAGGTAAGGAAATTGTGGCCATCATAACATTGGGCCTCAGCTTGTATTATGCCGTGATGTGTACGGAGGTGACATTTTCTCAGTTTTGAATCAGAGTGGATGATATACTTCTTTGTGTTGGAAGTCCGCTAGGGATCAGGAATAGTTACTATTTTTAACAGCTTGATGTAGGTGTAATTGATATGCAAAGAACAGCACATATTTAATGTGTACAGTTTGACAAGTTTGGACACATGCAAACACCCCGATACCGTCAGCACAGTCAAGGTAAGAGACACGTACAACACCTCCTAAAATTTTCTTATGTCTCCTTGTTCTTGCTTCTGCCTTATTGTAGTAATAAAACGTAACATGTAATTTGGACAACAGCGTGTTTGAACAACACTATAGACCAAATGGACCTTATAGACGTATGCAGAATATTCCATCCAGCAGCAGCAGAATGCACCTTCCCAAGTGCACATGCAACTTTCTTTATGACAGATTATATGTTAGGCCACAAACCAAGTCTTAACAAACTAAAAAAGATCGGCATGACATCAACTATCATCCCCAACCACAACGGTATGTAACTGGAAATCAATAACAGGAGCAAAAATGGAAAATCCACGTCCACGTAGAATTAAACAATGCATTGCCAAACAACCAATGGGTCAAAAAATAAATAAAAGAGAAAAAAATTGTCTTGAGACAAATAAAAATGTAAATACAGCATACCAAAACTTACAGGATGCAGCAAAGGCAGTTATAAGAGGAAAGCTTAAGGCTCTAAACACCTACATGAAGAAAAAGAAAAGATGTCAAATGAACAATCTAAATTTACACCTTAAGGGTTAGGAAGGAGAACCAGCTAAACCTGAAGTTAGCAGAAGGGAGGAAATAAGCATAACAGCAGACATAAATGAAAGAGAGAATAGAAAAAAAAATAGAAAAGATCAACAAGACGAGTAACTGGGTTTTTTAAAGATGAAAATGACAAAACTTTAGATTAACCAAGCAAAAATGACAGAACTCAAAACTGTGAACGAACGAGGAGACAGTATAACTGATACCACAGAAATATGAGCCATAAGACGCTACTATGAATGACTATATGCCAACCAATTAGGTAACCCAGAAGAAAAGGGTATGTTACTAGAAATATACCTCTTACTAAGACCGAATCATGGGAAACAGAAAATGTGAACAGACCAATAAAGGGTAAGGAGATAGAATCAGTAACGGAAAACCTCCCAACAAAGAAAAACCTAGGACCAGACCGTTTCACTGGTGAATGCTAACAGACATCTAAAGAATTAACATCAGTCCTTGTCAAACTCTTCCAAAAACTGAAGAGTAGGAAACATTCTCAAAATACATAACTCTTACAACTCCGTTGTGAAACCACCACCACGGTCTGATTAAAAAGTGGGCAAAGGGCCTGAATAGACGTTTCTCCAAAGAAGACAGACACATGGCCAATGGGTATATGTAAAGGTGTTCAACATCACTAATCATCAGGAAAACGCAAATCAAAACCACAATGAGATATCACCTGTATCACTTGATAGAATTGCTGTCGTTAAAAAAGACAAGAGATAGGGGCACCTGGCTGGTTCAGTCCCATTAAGTGTCTGACCTCGGCTCAGGTCATGATCTCATGGTTTGTGAGTTCTAGCCCCATGTTGGGCTCTGTGCTGACAGCTCAGAGCCTGGAGCCTGCTTCCGATTCTGTGTCTCCCTATCCCTCTGCCCCTTCCCTGCTGGTGTGTCTCTCTCCTGAAAATAAATAAAAACATTACAAAAAAGATAACAAATGTTGGCAAGGATATGAAGAAAAGGGAACCCTTGTATACTGCTGGTAGGAATGTAAATTGGTACAGCCACTATGGGAAACAGTATGGAAGTTCCTCATTATATTGAACATAGAACTACTATATGACTTTATAATCCCACTTCCGGCCGTTTATCCAAAAGAAATGAAATCACTATCTCCAAGGGATATCTGTCCCCTCTGTTCACTGTAGCATTATTCACAATAGCAAGACACAGAACAACCTAAGTGTCAGTTGACAGATGAATGGATAAAGAAAACGTGGTACGTATACACAGGGGAACATTATTCAGCCTTTAAAAAGAAAGAAATCCTGGGGCACCTGGGTAGCTCAGTCGGTTAAGTGTCCGACCGTTGGTTCAGCTCAGGTCACCATCTCACAGTTTCACGAGTTTGAGCCCCACATCGGGCTCTGGACTGGCAGTGCAGAGCCTGCTTGGGATTCTCTCTCTCCCTCTCTGCTCCTCTCTGACTCACACTGTCTTTGTCTCTCAAAATAAATAAAAAACAAAACTTAAAAAAAAAAAGAAATCCTGCTATTTGTAACAACATGGATGAAACTCGAGAGCATTGAGCTAGTGATGAAATAAGTCACACAGCAAAAGGCAAATACTGTATGATACCTGTGAAGTTAAAAAAAAAAAAAAAAAAGAACTCAGAGAGACAAACAGTAAATTGTTGGTTGCCAGGGCCTGGAGGGTGGGGGAAATGGGGCAATGTTGGTCAAAGGATACAGACTTCCAGTTATAAGGTGAGTAAGTTCTGGGTGACTACAGTTAATAATACTGTAGTATTGTTAAGTTGTTAAGACAGCAGATTTTAAATATTCTCACGAAAGAAAGGAAGGAAGGAAGGGAAAGGAAGAAAGAAAGAAAGAAAAACAAAGAAAAGGAAGGATAAGTGTGTGAGGTGATGGATATGTTAACTTACCTAGTTGGGGTAATAATTTCACAATGTATACGCATATCAAATGGGGTAATGATTTCACAATGTGTATGTATATCAAATCATGTTGTACACCTTAACTCATGCAGTGTTATATGTCAATTGTATCTCAGTAAATCTGGAAAAAATGAATTACAGGCAAAAAAAATCCATGAGATACACCCCTTTAAATTTTGAAGCGCATAATCCTATATCACTCACTACATGCACTGTGTTGTAGAGCACATCTCCAGAATTTATTCCTTCGGCATAACTGAGTCTTCATACATACTAAACAACGACGTCCTTTTTCTCCCACCCACCCCTCAGCCAGTGGCTACTCCGAGTTACTGGGTTTTATTCATCAAGTAATCCTAATTGTCCATACTTGGGCTACTTTCTCATTAGAGCGCTGGCCTCTAGGGAAATTTCTGTCACCCTTATGCCTGGAGGGGAACCTGCAGGTACCTTTGTCAAGCCGACTGTGTGGTAAGCTGTGAACCAGGCATTTTGTTTTTGTTGTTTTTACCCATGGAAATATCAGTGAGTTCTAAATAGAATCTAATCTTGGGATTAGTTATTAATTGAAAGCACTTGAAAGAGTGACAACTTAAGCTGTATTAAGTACAGTTGATAATGTAGCCTAGTTCTTTTTTTTTTTTTAATGTTTATTAATCTCGAGAGAGAGAAAGAAGAGAGCCAGCATGGAGAGAGGCAAGAAGAGGGAGTTCCAAGCAGGCTTTGCACAGTCAGCTCAGAGGCCGATGTGGGGCCCAAACCCATGAACCGTGAGATCACGACCTGAGCCGAAATCAAAAATCAGATGCTTAACCAACTGAGCCACTTGGCACCCCACTAATGGAGCCCAGTTCTAAATACAAGTCGTTCTCTAGACGCAAAAGCAGAAAGCTGCCTCTTTGGATTATAAAATCACAGGAGTCCTTTTGGAAAACGTTTGGACTGAGTTTAAGAAGAAAAGATTAGCCTAGAAATTCTGGAAGAGGGATAGTGTTGAAACTGTTGAAGTGACTAGATTGTTTCCAGTATCCTTGGCCACTCTCCAAGTAGCTTTTTACATGAAGTCATCTGCCTAAAGAATATATTACATAAAGCTTTATATATTCACCAAGGGACTTGTACAGAGCAACATTTTGTTTTCCTAATTTGAGTTATGGTATGCCCCTGAAAATATTGTTCTCTTTTTTAAAAGTGCAATTTAGAGCACTATTTTTTTTAAGATGTGTTCTGTACAGCCCCAGGGGCTCCACTAAGCCCCATTAAGGCAGTGGACAGGGAAGGTGACTTATGGAACTGATGAGGACAAGGAAGAGAATTTAATTATTTGCATCTGACCCAGGTTTATGTTAACTATCATGTAAATGTGATATTTACTGCAGAATAATTTGTTAGTCACAAACCATCCCCTGGCATGTAATAATAAAAAAAAAAGTGCATGTAATGGATATTACTGGGAAAGCAGAAAGACTGGGAATAAAGGATTTTGGAATCAGAAGCATCATATCCTCCAGAAGTCTAAGCTTCTGTTACACAAACTTGCAGAACAGATTTTAAAACTGGAGTTAACAATTTTGTGGTCGACTCACACCACTTTATAGCTAATACAAGCATTTGTTCTTTACAACACCAGGCTGCCAAGTTATTTACAAATGGCTAAGTCATTAATGCAAGTTCAAAAGGGACATGAAACATCATGGAGACTGGCCTTTTTTACATCTTCTTTTTAAAATTTGCAATTTAAAGAATGCACTTACCTAAAATCATTCTTAAAATCTGCCACCGGAGAGGACTTGGAAACTCTTGGGCACCATTCTTATGTGCTTTTTTTGTTATAAGACTTGAGAAAAGACTTCCCTCATTTGATTTCAACAGAGGATAGTCTCAATTCCACAAAATAAGGGGAGCTTTCTTTAATCTTCTTTCACTCTCTACTGTGAGCCCCTATTCTGCAGAGTCAGAAAAGTGTACTTGGGGTTTCCCCCATTTCTTCATCTGAGTGGCAGAGAGTTTATGTTGTGCCAAGAGAGCGAGGCTGAGGTGTGCACAGCTCTGCATTTTGCCCTCTAAACACTGGCACGTACTGACACATCCTCATCCCTGCTTCCGTCCTCCTTTAAAAAAAAAAATGTTTATTTTGGGGGGGGAGGGGCAGTGAGAGAGGGAGATAGAGAATCCCAAGCAGGCTCCGTGCTGTCAGCGCTCAAGCTGACAAACCATGAGATCATGACCTGAGCCGAAATCAAGAGTCAGACGCTTCAATGACTGAGCCACCCAGGCGCCCCATCTTCTGTGCTCCTGTGTCTTGACTTCACGACCACTTGAGTCCTGCTGCTTCTCTAGGCCTTGAGACTTTCCTATTCACCTACTGATTTCTCGTCTAAGCTTTCTTTGAACTTTACCACTGACTCATTCCCTAGGTGGGCAGGTGGGCGGACATACCAAAGCATGTCTTCCCAAATCTTATTTAGGTCATTGTCTTGCTTTTGAAACTCCAAAACTGACTTCTTTGTTCCTTCTGTCCTGAAGGAAGCACTCTTTTTTTTTTTTTAATTTTTTACAAGTTTATTTATTTATTTTTGAGAAAGAGAGAGAGAGAGAGAGCAAGAGCACAAGTAGGGGAGAGACAGAGAAAGGGATTGACAGAACCCCAAGCAGGCTCCATGCTGTCAGCACAGAGCCCGATGTGGGGCTCAAACCCACTAACTGTGAGATCATGACCTGAGCTGAAATCAAAAGTCAGACACTTAACCGACTGAGCCACCCAGGTGTCCCAGGAAGCACTCTTCTTAGTTCAAGTTGCCCAAACTTATGGGTCACAGAGGTGGAGGAGACACCTCAGAGGGTAGCAGGAAATACTGAAGGATACAAGATTTTAAGAACACTTACATTTCAAAAACGTTTTTATATTTCATTCGTTTTTGAGGGGGTCCATTGCAAAAAGAGAAATTGGTCTAAATGAGATGTCTTTGGGGGCAACCAAGGTAGCTGAACAGATGCACCGAAATACAGTTTGTAGGGATAAACAGTAGCCACCAATGAGGCCATTTTGTGAAACATTGAGTTCCTTATTATTTAATATTCAACTGTCAATTGAGTTCAGTTCCGATGTAGTTTGGAGTGCTTCAAGGCACATTTCCCATCACGATTTGAGCAGAAGAAGCAAGAATGCATTTTCATGTGAATATAGAAATAAGGAAACATGACATCTATTCTCCAAGTTCAGGAATTTATGCCAAAATTCATTAACATTCAAATTATGAATTAACTGTCATAGCAGAGCACCTCCGTAAACAAACCAAGGGCCATACAGAGTCATAAACGTCTGCATGGCCCAGTTTTGTTTTTAGAGCCTCTGATAACATATTCAGCAGGGAGTAGTCTGGCAATGTTTTCAAACATTTTCTAGGTTATTTGCAATCCGTGGAATCAGCTCACGTAATAATAGTAATATCCTGGACACACAGCATGGCAAACCAAACTTTCCTTCAGAAACAAAACAGAAAAACAGAAAAAAGGAATTGGAGTAAACTGAGACGATAAGTATTTTCTTAATTTTTTTTTTTTTTGAGAGAGAGAGAGAGAGAGAGAGAGAGAGTGAAGTGGGGAGAGCAGAGACAAAAGAGGCTCCAAAGCGGGCTCTATGCTGACAGCAGCGAGCCTGATGTGGGGCTCAAACTCGCCAACTGAACCGTGAGATCATGACCTGAGCTGAAGTCAGAGGCTCAACTGACTGAGCCACCCAGATGCCCGGAGGGGATAAGTATTTTAAGTTAAGATTCAATCAACTAAATATTGCATTCCCCAGTATTCTTTGGAATTTTAGTTTTGCAAAACGTGTTTCAGACTTTCTATACTTTAGTAAATTCTTTAGATCGTTCCTATGTGTGTTTGAGAACCATCAGCCTGAGAAATGTATGTATATATTCATTTATTCACCTCTATGTAGAGTTCTATGTGTGGGTATACATGTGTGAATACTCATATATTACTCTAATAACTTTATCAGTATATTAGTATCATTGAATATATTAGTGTTACTGTGGAAAGGAGCAGACCAAATATAGCTACTAATAGGTTTCTGAGCAGCTCTTTAAACAGTCTTTATCAGAGTAACGTGGAAAAGATTGGGTTTATAATAGTAATGGTATATAATATTTAGCGGACACTTACATCTGTGAACTATGCTGAGGGCTTTACAAAAATCGTCTTCCCCATTCTCACCACATTTCTTTAAGTTAAGGGGCTCTTATCCTTTTGTTTCAAAACGGGAAGAAGTCACTTTGATGGGGCTGGTTGTTCACATTTACTTATTCAACTCATATCTCTTCAGAGATAGCTAACGATCTGTGCTAATATTTACCGAGACTAGAACAAGAGCGACATCAATAACACTTATAAGAGTAGCGAACATTTATGGAGTGATGTCTATGTGCCGGGCGCTACACTAAGAATTTTACATTAATGACCTTATTTCATCTTCATATCAACATCATGTGACATATGCTGCCTTAAATCCCATTTTATAAGTGAGGAAACTGAGGCTCAGAGAGTAATTTATTGAAAGCCATATAGCTAATGCTACTGGTGATAGGGCCTGACTCCAGAGTGCATTTCCAACATTCAGAACCCTTTTCCTGCCTGCCTGCCTTTTTTTCCCTTCCTTATTCTGACAAACAGATTTGAGTTTGGTTTCCATGATTCTAAAAAAGCAACTCTCTCAGCCCTGAAACCTTTCTGAGCTTATTTCTTTGTTTTCTGTCTTTCTTAGAGGTTTATTCTCGCTGCCTCCTACCTCTTCCCTTCCCGTTAAATCTCTTGTCCTCTGCAATTGAAAGTCAGACCTCATCAATTTCTAAAGCTGCTTCCTTCAAGGTGGCAGAGGCTTCTTAATTATGTATCTAACAAAGGTTTCTCCGTTCTCATCATCCTACACTCCTTTGCTTAGGATGATCAACGAAGACCACTGAGCAGAGAAGAATGGGCTAGTAACTTGGTTGTTTAAATGCATTACTAACCTGCTTTTTTGATTTGTTTTCTTTTGCCTTTTCCATGTTTTGGGGTTTTTTTCCTTCCTCACAAAGGCCAGGGCTTTGCAGTATTGAGCAGTATTGCTTAACCAGGGGCGCACAGGATTTTGACTCAGGGGTTCTAGGGTGAACCCAGGCATGTGTATTTTCAACATGTTCTCCACATAATTCTGCTTTGTAGCAAATATTGGGATTAACTGCTGGATAATTAGCAGCTGTTTGCATTTCTTTCTAAGATGTACTATTAAAAAAATAATGATATGCTTTCTTTTATTTGAAGAACATGCTTTATTACCTGCAGGTTTTCATATTTTCAGTTTTTTAAAGTCTCCTGATATAGTATTTAATCTTACCCTTGAAGCTTTAAATCTGTTGGAATTATGGCCCAGAAAAAGACAACTAAAAGACTATAGATATTTGCCTCATGAAGTTTGGAGTTTTAAGTAGTAAATAAGGAGAGTATAAATGTAACTCTCCTTAGAAGTTTATTTGATCATATTACCATTGGATTTTTCCAATTACAAATTACGATTTTTTAGAATTACTATGTAAAATGAAGCATGTTGTAATTTATCCTTGATGGCTTAATTGATGGCTTAGAATGTTCCTCTTGCTTCTCTACATGTGAGGTTTTTAAAATGTTCCAGAATTACTTTACTTTAAGTAATGTAACTAATTCTTCAACCTAAACCAAGTTGACTACTGAAACCTATCATACACGATTTACTGGAGGAAATTTAAAATCCATAGAATAGCAGCAAATAATTTTACTAGTAAAACAGGGGTGTTTTAAAATGAATTAAAATTATGGGTCAAGAATATTTTAGCTAATTTCAGAAAATATATTGTTGTTGTCTGAAAACTTGTAGTTAGAGTCCTTGAAATCAAAATTACCATTTATTTTGCCTTCTTTTTGCAAGAAAGATGGTTTAAGGAAGTGATTTTGTATTATCGATCCATATAGCTTATTTTTTCTAAGACCAAAAAAAAAAGCCAGTCACTTTTTAACACATTTGACAGAAGATGACTTTTGTGATTTCCAATATCATAGAAGCTAGGTCAATGTGGAGACAAAATGAGAACAGGTCTCCAACCCCAGATTTCCACAGAATCCGAGCATAAAGCTGAAAGAATTATGAAGTAGATAGTCACAAATCTTTACTGTTATCCAGGCGAGATGAAGAATGACTGATTGCTTAATTTGTAATTACTTAGGAAACAAAGACCTCAAAGTAACCGCTATTAAGGAAAAACCAGGTTTTTTGTTTTTGTTTTTTGTTTTGTTTTGTTTTGTTGTTGTTGTCTAGTTGGTTCACTTAGGTTTTGTGTGGGCAAACAATCGGGAACATCTGTGAAGAATGTATATACAACAATCTGAGTGTCCAACATTTCTACCTTCACAAATCAAGGGTCATGTCTGCGGTAACCAACTCATCCCAAATTACCTGGAACTTTGTTCCCATTTGAAAACTGAAAGATCCATTTTCTAGGATCCCCCTCAATTTCAGGCAAACCAGGATGGTTTGTCACCCTATATTCTTGTTTGCTCTTAAAATAAAGCAGAACTCAATTTTACTCACTTCTTCATGGATTCACTCATTTACAATTTCAGGAAGTATTTACCAAAGAGCTGTTATGTGCCAGCCTCTGCACTGGCTGCTAAACAGACAGTGGGAATTAAGATATCGTTTCTGGCCTTAAGGAAGTTATAATCTAGCGGAGGGGGTGGACATTAAACAAATGTGGTAACATTACCAAAGGGGAAGATTAAGGTCATGCAGGTGAGGGGAGCCTGGGTGGCTCAGTTGGTTAAGTACCCGACTCTTGATGGGTGTGGGGAATAAGCTTGGGCATTCCCTGAGCTTGCACCCGTGGGTTAACAAGGCATAAAGAATTAGAAAGCCACAGGATGTACACACCCAAGTTTGGGTAAACAAGATTAGGTAAACGGGCAGAGGCCCCCAGGATAGGACAAATGGGGCAAAGGCCCCCCGTATAGGACAAAGTCATAGGACAGTAGCAGAAAGCAGGAAGGAAGGACCATATTAGGTAAACAGGTAAATAGGGCTATAGACTACAGCAGGGCAAGTTGTCCAGCGGGAAGCTGATTAGCAAAAGAAAGGTGCCTTGTTGACCCTGAGGGAGCAGGCTCTGTCTTTCGTGTCCCCTAGGTCAGTTCCGGTGAACAGGCTTCACATCTGCTGTAAACAACCTTCCGCCTGGCTCCAGGATCCTGTTTTGTATTGACCCAAACCCCTAATGCCGCATATCTTCAAAACCCCCTTTCCCTCGTGCCCATGAGTTAATGTTCATGGTTTCATTGTCTCTTTGTGCGTGCCCATCACCACGTTTGTAAGCCTTCTTATCCTAATAAAAATGGAGCAAGGACCCTTACTGGAAGCTCTTGTCTCCTCCCGGACATTAGCCTCTCTTGCATTTTTAATCCTGCGTCCCGCTTTCTTGCTGGACAAGAGAGAATTCCAGACCCAGAGTCTATGACACATGTGATTGAGCCCCACATCGGGCTCTGCACTGGTAGCGTGGAGCCTGCTTGGGATTCTCTCTCTCTCTGCCTATCCCTGCATGTGCATGCACTCTCTCTAAATAAATAAACTTAAAAAAATCATATAGGTGAGTTTATGAGGCAGGATCCCGGGGACTCTAAGAAGGCCTTCTCTGTGGGTGTGAGTGGAAAGAACGGCAGGAGGAATGACAGAAAATGAAGCTGAAGAGGCAGGGGAAAGCTAGGCCATCTAGGGCCCCTAAGTCATGGTAAAGAGTTTGGATTTTTATGAGAGCAATGGCAAGTCAGATATTTGTGAGAATAGTTCACCATTAAAATATTGACTTTTGGGGTGCCAACAGCTCAGGTGAGCTTCTGACTCCTGATTCTGGCTCAGGTCATGATCCCAGGGTCGTGGGATTGAGCCCTGCGTTGGGCTCCACACTGAGCATGGAGCCCGCTTGAGATTCTATCTCCTTCTGCCCCTCTTCCCTGCTCACATGTGTTTTCTTTCTCCAAAATATATCTATTAGGTGTCATTCATTCTACTCTTAAGAAGGGAGTCACCTGAATGGTTCAAGTAGACATTTCTAGGTTCCTGGCTACATCTAACTGAAGTGGACCCAGCTATTTTTTTTGTCAGATCAAGTCAGCTGTAATACAGTGAGATCCATTCAGAATCAGTGAAATTATTCCTAAGTGTATCAGATGACTTACTGGAAAAAACAAACAAACCAGAGGAATGGGCTGCCTTGCTGCCTTCTGTTTCTGACAGCATCTCCAAATTCTGTGTTCCTAGGCAATTTATTTCCACTGGCATCTGAGGTGGAACCTCTGTGGTAGAGGCATGGAGCTCAGAGGTAAGGCCCCTGGCTAAAACAATCTTATGTTTACTATGCAAGTAGGCTTTCTTTCCATCTGGGAGAAATACAGACTCTTCTCCTCATTCATCACTTGTTGGCACCCATATAGAGATAAATAAAGGGGTACCTGGGTGACTCAGTCGGTTGGGTGTCTGACTTTGGCTCAGGTCATGATCTCACAGTTCATGAGTTCGAGCCTCGCGTAGGGTTCTGTGCTGACAGCTCGGAGCCTGGAGCCTGCTTCGGATTCTGTGTCTCCCTCTCTCTCTGCCCCTGCCCCACTTGTGCTCACTCTCTCTCCCTCTCTCTCAGAAATAAATAAACATTAAAAAAAATTAGAGAGAAATAAATACCTGCCTTTCCTCACCAGGTATTATCTAACTACTAGTTCCCCTAGAGGGATCCTATGTGTATTAGCGATAGGGTACTTAGTGTGCTTCAGTGGCTCCGAACAACCAAGTTGGGATGCTGAGTTTCCATTGTATTAATATGGGTCACTGAATTAAGCTGACTGATAATATAAGCAATAAAAAGTTTTCTGAAGTTTGAAATGCTTATGCTGTGTAGACAGAGCATCTGAATACCTTTCAGAGTTTTTGACTTTTATTTAGAATTTGGTATGACAGACATAGCATACATGTAGCCCCCCAGGCGGAGATCTATGAAACTTTTGCAGTTCTTCTCATAATCGTGTCGATATCTATTGTCGTATTAGCCCAGCAGGGATGCCCACCTATGCCTCTGATGGGAGGAGTCTTTCGCTTGCCTTCATCATATTCTTCTGGTTGGCCACGTAGATCTGGCCTCAGGAACAATTGGTGGTATTAATGCCATGCTTATTGAATCATCAGTCAACCTCTTAATGAAACCTGATGACAGAAGAACAAAATAAACTGCTTTTAAGGAGAGCTCCAAGAAATATATAACCCCTCTTGCATTTTTGGTGAATATGCTAAAAATTTTAACCATCAAGGCTATCAATCTTTCATAATTCCCAGATGCTTTCTTCAAAAAGAAAGAGACATTATAATTTTCCAGAAAAACCTGTTCTGCAGGCACCTATCAATGTCAGTCACATTTTTCCTCTGCTTCAGTGGCTTCCTAATGGTGAAAAAATGGAATAGGGGAGTATATGCAGTTTAGATATATAAATAATTGTGGGAGAGTCATAGGTTTCTGTGGAAGAAAGATTTTCTGTATTATTTGCTAAGCAATTATTGTTTTCTAGGCTGAAAATTACTGGTATATATATATATATATATATATATATATATATATATATATATGTATATATATATATATATATATGTTTATTTTCATTAGGATCCCCCAAAGGTCGCTAAATTGGGGGGAAAAGGCTGCAAGAAATCAGGCCACATTCTGAGATCTATAAGTGTTCTGTTAAGCTAGGGGACACCTGACTCTTTGAACCCCATTTCGCTCACCTGTAACATAATACATTGCCATGAAATTGAATATGTGAAGACACTTTGTACAATTCCTGACGCATAGTAGGTACTCAAAAATGTTACTTAACTCAGAATTCATTTGAAAATTAGTCTAGTTGGTTCTAGACATCTCTGATTGATTATCCCCTTTATCTTCACCATAGCTCATTAAAACTGTCCTCTGTGAGCCCTTGGTACCTAGTATTTGAACTTCCCTGGCACATGGGAAGCCATATTGAAATACGTTAGAGGAAGCATTTCATTTATTCGTGAACAGATTAGAAAGGAGTACTTGTGTATCATAAGTTCCTTTAATGTCAGATGAACTTATCCAGTATTACAAATGATAAACGATATCTAATATCACTAATTTAAGTCATAATATCATTACATATTTTATTACAATGAATTACTTACAGTAACTACTCGTTTGTCACTCAGTTAATGTAAGGTTTTATGATTGAATGAGTAGGTGATAAACAATTTAACCCTAAATAGTTTATTCAGGGCCAAGGTCTTGCCTTTGTTGGACTATTCATTTCACATGTCACTATCAGAGTAGCCAACAATTTGCTGGGTGTGTATAAAAAATGTATTTTGGGGATGCTTGGGTGGCTCAGTCCATTAAGTGTGCGACGCTTGACTTTGGCTCAGGTCACAATCTCATGATTCATGAGATTGAGCCCTGGGTCAGGCTCTGCACTGACAGTGTGGAGCCTGCTGGGAATTCTGTCTCTCCCTCTACTGTCTCTGCCCCTCCCTACACATGTGCGCGCGCTCTCTCTCTCTCTCTCTCTCTCTCTCTCTCTCTCTCTCTCAAAGTAAGTAAATAAACATTAAAAAAATGTATTTTGTTTGAACCAGTTTTATTTTTTTATATTAAATATAATTTATTGTCAAATTGGTTTCCATACAATACCCAGTGCTCATCCCAACAGGTGCCCTCCTCAATGCCCATCACTCACTTTCCCCTCTCCCCCAGCCCCCTATCAACCCTCAGTTTGTTCTCAGTATTTAAGAGTCTCTTATGGTTTGCCTTCTTCCCTCTCTAACTTTTTTTCCCCCCTTCCCCTCCCCCATGGACTTCTGTCAAGTTTCTTAGGATCCACGTAGGAATGAAAATATATGGTATCTGTCTTTCTCTGCCTGACTTATTTCACTTAGCATAATACTCTCAGTTTCATCCACATTGCTACAAATGGCCAGATTTCATTCTTTCTCATTGCCAAGTAGAATTCCATTGTATATATAAACCACATCTGCTTTATCCGTTTGCCAGTCGATGGACATTTAGGCTCTTTCCATACTTTGGCTATTGTTGAAAGTGCTGCTGTACACATTGGGGTACAAGTGCCCCTCTGCATCAGCACTCCTGGATCCCTTGGGTAAATTGCTAGCAGTGCTATTTCTGGGTCATAGGGTAGTTCTATTTTTAATTTTTTGAGGAACCTCCACACTGTTTTCCAGAGCGGCTGCACCAGTCTGCATTCCCACCAACAGTGCAAGAGGGTTCCCGTTTCTCCACATCCTCTCTAGCATCTATAGTCTCCTGATTTGTTCATTTTGGCCACTCTGACTGGCGTGAGGTGGTATCTGAGTGTGGTTTTGATTTGTATTTCCCTGATGAGGAGCGACGTTGAGCATCTTTTCATGTGCCTGTTGGCCATCTGGATGTCTTCTTTAGAATAGTGTCTATTCATGTCTTCTGTCCATTTCTTCACTGAATTACTTGTTTTTCGGGTGTGGAGTTTGGTGAGTTCTTTATAGATTTTGGATTCTAGCCCTTTGTCCGATATGTCATTTTCAAATATCTTTTCCCATTCCTTCGGTTGCCTTTTAGTTTTGTTGATTGTTTCCTTTGCAGCGCAGAAGCTTTTTATCTTCATGAGGTCCCCATAGTTCATTTTTGCTTTTAATTCCCTTGCCTTTGGAGATGTGTCGAGGAAGAAATTGCTGCGGCTGAAGTCAGAGAGGTTTTTTTCCTGCTTTCTCCTCTAGGATTTTGATGGTTTCCTGTCTCACATTCAGGTCCCTCATCCATTTTGAGTTTATTTTTGTGAATGTGTAGGAAAGTGGTCTAGTTTCATTCTTCTGAATATTGCTGTCCAGTTCTCCCAGCACCATTTGTTAAAGAGACTGTCTTTTTTCCATTGGATATTCTTTCCTGCTTTGGCAAAGATGAGTTGGTCATACTTTTGTGGGTCTAATTCTGGAGTCTCTATTCTATTCCATTGGTCTGTGTGTCTTTTTTTGTGCCAATACAATACTGTCTTGATGATTACAGCTTTGTAGTTGAGGCTAAAGTCTGGGATTGTGATGCCTCCCACTTTGGTCTTCTTCAATATTACTTTGGCTATTCGGGGTCTTTTGTGGTTCCATATAAATTTTAGGATTGCTTGTACTAGCTTCGAGAAGAATGCTGATGCAATTTTGATTGGGATTGCATTGAATGTGTAGATAGTTTTGGGTAGTATTGACATTTTAACAATATTTATTCTTCCAATCCATGAGCATGGAATGTTTTTCCATTTCTTTGTATATTCTTCAATTTCCTTCATAAGCTTTCTATAGTTTTCAGCATACAGATCTTTTACATCTTTGGTTAGGTTTATTCCTAGGTATTTTATGATTCTTGGTATAATTGTGAATGGGATCAGTTTCTTTATTTCTCTTTCTATTGTTTCATTATTGGTGTATAAAAATGCAACTGATTTCTGTACATTAATTTTGTATCCTGTGACTTTGCTGAACTCATCTATCAGTTCTAGCAGACTTTTGGTGCAGTCTGTCAGGTTTTCTGTGTAGAGTATCATGTCATCTGCAAAGAGTGACAGCTTGACTTCATCTTTGCCAATTTTGATGCCAAAATTGAACCAGTCTTATTGTTTTAGAAAATGTTTATTATTTTAATGTGATTGTAGATTTACATAAAGTTGTGAGAAATAATACAGAGAGATATTTTGTACCCTTACCCAGTGGTAATCTTGCAAAATTATAGTATAATATCATAATTAGGATTTTGACATCGGTACATTCAAGACCTGGAACATTTTTATCATCACAGTGATCCCTCATGTTGCCCTTTCATATCTACACCAAATTCCTTCCTGCCCCCACCCCTTCCTTAAGCTCTGATAAGCCCAAAATGTGTTCTACAGTTTTGTCTTTTTAGGAATGTATATAAACAGAATCATACTTGTCTAATCTTTTGGGATTGGCTTTTTTTCGCTCATCATAATTCTCTAGAGATTCATCCAAGTTGTTGCATGTACCACTAGTTATTTCCTTTATATCGATGGGAAGTATTCTGTGATGTGAATATACCAGTTTGTTTAACCAGTCACTCATGGAAGTATGACTGGGTTCTTCCAGTTTGGGACTGTTATGAATAAAGCTGCTGTAAATATATGCGTTCAGGTTTTTGTTTGCCCATACCTCTGAGATAAATGCCCAGGAATACAATTGCTACGTTATATGGAAGTTGCATGTTTTGGTTTTTAAGAATCTGAGAGATTGTTTTCCGGAGTGGCAGTACCACTTTACATTCCTACCAGGAAGGCATGAATGATCCAGTTTCTCTGCATCCTTATCAGCATTTGGTTTTGTCATTGCTTTTTAAAATTTTCGTCATTCTGATAGGTGTGAAGTGATAACCTCATCGTGGTTTTAATTTGCATTTCACTGATGGCTAATGATGTTGAACATCTTTTCATGTGCTTATTTGCCATCTGTATATCTTCTTTGGTGAATGAATCAATTCCCCAAAAAGCACATGCTACCACAACTCACCCAGTATGAAATACATAGTTTGCATATCCTTATAAATAGAAAAGAAATTGGATTTTTAATTAAAAAAAGAGAAATCTCCAGACCCAGATGAGTTCCCTGGAGAATTCTACCAGATACTTGAGGAATTAACATCAATTCTACACAATCTCTTCTAGAAAAAAGAAAAAATATTTCCCAATTTATTTTATGAAGCTTATATTACAGTGACACCAAAACCAGACAAAGGCAGTACCAAAACAAGCAAACTAGGGTGAATAGCTCTCATGAATTAGACATAAACATTCTTTTTTACTGTCATTTTATTTTTTGAGAGAGAGAGAAAGAGCGAGACCTGGGTGGGGGAGGGGTAGTGGGAGAGGGAGAGACAGCATCTTAAGCAGGCTCCACAGCCAGTATGGAGCCTGACGTGAGGCTCGATCTCCATGACTATGAGATCACGACGTGAGCTGAAGTCAAAAGTTGGCTGCTTAACTGACTGAGCCAGCCAGACACCCCTAGACATGATCATTCTTAACAAAATATTAGCAAATAGGATTGAGTGATACATTAAAAGAATTATACACTCTGACCAACTGAAGTTTCGTCTGGAGATGCAAGGCTGGTTCAACACTCAAAAGTCATTCAGTGTAACCCACCATATTAACAAGGTACAGAAAAACAATCCTATGATCATATCAACCAATCAGAAGCATTTGACAAAATTTACTCATTCATGATGAAAACTCTCATAAAAATAGGAATAGAGAGAACTTCCTGGACTTGTTAAAAAATTGTCTACAAAAAACACAGCCAGCTACCATTGTACTTACTGGTGATTGTCCTCTAAGACTGGCAACAAGGCAAAAATGTCCACTTTGATCATGTTGAACCGGTTGTTTTAAGTGGCAATATCTTTTAACATTTCTAGTATATGGGAAGAAAAGTATCCTGGTAATTTTCAAAGAAAGTCTTCACTCAAAAGGTCTATATTACAGATGAAAAACATATCAATAGATATTAAAATTGCATACTAGTTTTTTTCTCTTTTGGAACAAAGGTCCACCAAACTGAATTTCTGAAGCTGGCTTGCCAACCCAATTTAAAAAGCTTTCTAAGAATTTTTGTGTATTATGTATTCCCAGGAATAAAAAAGCAAAAGTAGACTTTTATCCATTTTTTACCATATCGTTGACAGAAAGTGAATATTTTCTAAGCATTTGCTATTGGAAAACTTTATGGAAACATATGCTTTGTTTGGTTATAGAGTTCATTTTCATTTATTCATTCTTTGAATAAATTCCATGTGATCATTTATATCTTTGAGCTGAGTGGTTCTCACAGCTAGTTGTCAACTCTTAGAGTTGGAGAGAGTATACAGAAAATTAGGAGAGCTACTCTCGGACACCCTTGGCTACCATATTTTATTTTATCTTTAGTGTTTTACAGTCATTTATATTTTATTGCAAAATAGTCAACAGAAAGAAGTAATGGCAAATATTCTAGTATCCATGTGTCCTAACTGAAAGATGGGCTTCTGGTTTAAGTGTATATATCACTATTGAATGTGCTATTAGCCCAAGTTATATACGTACGTATTTTAGGTTATCTGCATAATTGAAGAGTACAGGAAGCTGATCCTCAATGCCGTGGAGTAATATTCAATAATAGTGTGGGTCTATTGATGTGTAACAAGCCACACCAAAATTTAGTGGCTTAAGACAACAAATATTTCTTTGGAATAGTTGTCTGTGGGTTCATGGTGTTTGGGGATTGTCTCAGCTCAGTGGTTCTTCTATTCTTATCTGAGTTCCTTCATAAATCTGCAGTCAGCTGTAAGTCAGCTAGGTGTCTGCTTTGGAGATGGGTGAGCTATTGGCTGGGGCAATGAGAGAAACTGGGTCAGCTGTCTCTCTTCCTGTAGAAGGTTTTCCCCACTTATTACCATGACAGTGGGGCAGGATCCAAAAAACTTGAGCAGTAATAGGCAATAAGACCTCTTTAGGCTTAGGGTCAGAGTGGAACACTATCATTTCCACCATGTTCCATTTGCACTGGCATACTGGAGCCAATTTATACCAAATCCTGAGAGTGGATATGTAATCTACTATATTAACAAGCTAAAGAAAAAAATCATATGATCATATCAATTGCTGCAGAAGCACTAAGGGTATGTGGATACCTTGAAATTGGTCATAGGGGAATATTTATACTTCAGAAACCAGCAAATGGTACAAATTAAGACGTCTTTTCCCTAGGAGAGTGGATTATTGACCATTTATCAGCATACCGCTGTCTATTAGCCAAAGCCAGTTACGAGGCCAGCCTAGCTTCAAGAAATGGAGAAATCAGATTTCATCCCTTGATAAGAAGTGCTGGAAAGTCACATTGAAGGGACGTGGTTACAGGCAAGTAGTCATAGTGCCATTTTTTCCCCAAACACATGGCATTTGAGGTTCTTCATATTTTTCCAAATCCCATAAATACTTTCCCCCCAAAGTAAAGGTAGGACAATCAGATACTGCAACTGATGATTGTGATGTATCTGAATATAATTTTTCTTTTATTGAAGTATTTTCACATTCGTGACTTTATGTGTCAGCTTTGGTGACTGCAAGGGTAGCTAGTGATTAGTCCAATTCCACTGATGGGGAAATGGAGATACAGATATATGACTTTCCCAAGCCCTGAAAAGTAAGAAACACATTCAGAGCTTGAATATAAGCCCTCTGACTCGCTCTTTCCATATCTCCACTGTATCCACCTTCATTAAGTCAAATGCAAAGTGCAACAGATATACTGATTAAGAAATGTTAGTGGTGAATGTCTGCTGTTTGTGATTGATACCGTGTTAATAAAGTGATGCCATAATGCCATATTAACAATACCTCCAAAAGCCGATTCTAAAAATCTAACATAATACCTTAAATAAAGCACAGCTCCAAAAAGTCAGTTTAATCTGTATATATTGAATTGCAAGTGTGTAACTCAGTGGAATACAAAATTAACTTATGGGTGAATCTTTTGCTTTTTATTTAGGAATTTCTATAAGGTAAAATTATGAGGTAGCATGGTTTCTGGATTAGTGTTGTCTCAGGGTCATCCTTTAATTTATAAACTCTTTCTACCTTGGCTTGTTTTTAAGCCTGAGAATAGAACACAAGTACCTAAAGGACTAAACGTTTTTCTAATTTGAATCAACTGACGATCCCTTAAATGATAAGTTTGAAATGTTTAAGCCTCAACATGAACTTAATTGTGATTTTAATCTTTTGAAAATTGAAGCATATTTTTCCTTATCACATTAGGCTATTTAAAAAAGATACAGTCTCCTGTTTCAGCGTGTGTGTGTGTGTGTGTGTGTGTGTGTGTGTGTGTGTGTGTGTTGCATGGAATCATTCATCCTGTTGAGTACCTCAGTGTTCACTACATTTTCTCTTCTGAGATAAAGTACAAGGGATAATTAATAATGTCAAATTTACTTATCTGTGTCTACACTCACTAATTAGTTTTAAGTAAAATATGGGCTTCTTGAACAAATGGCTATCAATTGGTTGATGCAGTTCAATGAATTGTTTTTAGAATTATAATTTGAGTTGCTTTATTTTTAAAGTCAGCCTTGTTTTGTGTTGATAGATATAACCGCAGCTCCTTTCAAAACCAGGATTCTGGAGGAGAATTAAGAATTTTCACAGATGTGAGAAGGACAAAACTTCTCAAAATGCTTTTGCTTTTATCTGGTAGGGGAGTAGGAGTGTTGTTTTCAAAGCTAATTATAATGAAAAAGAGCACTAGTAAAAAAAAATACATATATATATTTATACTAGTAAAATATATTTACACTAATATATATATATATATATTTTGCTCCTTAGAGAAGCACAAAAGAAGGTTACCTAAGTAGGAGCCACACTGCCAAGATTGCATAGTGTTACCTTGAATCTAACTCTGCCATTCCCTAGATGTGTGATTACAAATGGAAGATGTGTAGGTAAATACTTCAGTGAATTAAGAATGAAAAAAGTGTATAAAAATGGATATTAAGTTCTTTGTAAGCTGAATTCTTTTGCTTTGTTGTTTATAATAATGATTCTACACTTTTTTCTTCAGATTTTCCAACGGTGCGCGTTTTAGATTGTAATTCATTCTCCACAGCCCATTAATTCTTAGTCAAAGTGGAATACCGTTCAAAGCAGAGATATCGTTGCTACAGTTATGGCTGTGTCAGCACATTGAACATAATTTACTTTAATAGGATGGAGAATTTGAGTGTCGGGTCGTAGCCGGAATGACTGTTTTTCCTTTCAGTCAGGTTTATCAATGTATGTTTATTGGAGATTTGAATATGGAGGTAGAAGGCAAAGAATGATCTCTCTTATGATCTCTCTCTGGGAGGCAATGCAGTTTAATTGACAAGAAGTTTAACTGCACAAGAAGTCTGGATACTTGGTTGTGGGTTCGCTTCCCTATTTGCCTGATCTGTAACATTTGGAAGTGTCAACATGTCTCAATTTCCCTCCCATAAAGTGGGGAAATCTTGCCTCAGAGGGGTATAGTAAACAAATAATGTGTGGGAAAGAGTTTAAAATGATTTTTACTGTGTACTTTTTGATAGTACAGAGTGCTGACCACATATACAAATTATGAAGCATAACCATGAAATCACTGTCCAGCTCACAACTGGATCATTAGCCATGTTGTTGCAACCACCCATGAGCTCCTTCCATGTTCAGTCCCACAGCCTCCCTCTTGTTACTCTCAGCAGCTTTTAAACCCCTCTCCTTGCCTTTTCTTTTTGTCTTTGTTGTTTTTTTTTTTTTTTTTTTTTTTTTTTTTAGTTTTGGAAATTTTACTACCATGTTTCAAAGTCTGTGGGTTTCTTTTCATATGTCTCCATTAGCATCCCTTGTTTTCCCAGTAAGGATGTATAGACATATTTTAGTCTTTATAATTGTTTTATGTATTACCTCTTCTTTATTGTTGTTTTCATCTACTTCTCTTTCTAAGCTTTATTCTCCATAATTTCTTCAGCTGTATTTCCAGAACAGTAATTCAGTCGTGGGCTGCATCTAATCTGCTGTTCCACCAGTCTCCTTATATTTTGAACTTGACAATTATACACAGTTTAGTTAAACTTCTAAAATTGGTTTGTTCTTTCATTTATTTTGGAGTTTTAAGAGTACTCTGTATATTTTTGGATACAAGTCCTTTATCAGATACGTGTTTTGCAAATATTTTTTCCCAGTCAGCAACTTGTATTTTCATTCCCTTAACAGTATCTTTTGTAGAGCAGATTTTTAAAATTTTAATGTAATCTGAGTTATCAATTGTTTAGTCTATGGATGATGCTTTTGGTGTTGCCTCTGAAAAGTCATCACCACACACCAGGATACCTGGATTTTTCCCGTTAAATTTTTTTGGAATTTTTATAGTTAGGTAGTTATATGTAGGTCTGTGATCCATTTTGAGTTATTTTTTGTGAAAGGTATAAAATCCCTATTTAGATTCATTAACTTTTTTGGATGTAGATGTCCAGTTCTAGTACCATTTACTGAAAAGTTGATCCTTTCTCCATTGAATTACTTTTGCTTCTTTGTTAAAGGTCTGTGGACTATATTTGTGTGGATCTATTCTGGGCTTCCCTTTTTTGTAGGATACGCGCATTTATCTGTGTGTGTATTCTTTTGCTAATGCCATATTGTCTTAATTACTAGGCTTTGTAGCAAGCCTTGAAGTTGGGTAGTGCAAGCATACTGATGTTATTCTTCCTCAGTATTGCGTTGGCTATTGTGAGTCTTTTGCCTTTGATATGAACTTCAGAATTAGTCTGTTAATAGCCACAAAATGATCTGTTGGGATTTTGAATGAAATTGCATTGAATCCATAGATCAGGTTGGGAAAAGCTGACATCTTAACAATAAGTCTTCCTGTCCATTAACGTGGACTCCGTCTCTATTTAGATCTTTGATTTTTTTATACTTCATAGATTTTTTTCATATGGAAATTATGCATATTTTATTATATCTAAGTTATGTTATTTTTATAAATATTTATTTTAGAGAGAGAGAAGTGTGTGTGCGCGAGCAAGGGAGGTACAGAGAGAGGGAGACAGAGGATCCAAAGAGGGCTTTGCGCTGACAGCAGTGAGCCCATTGTGGGGCTCAAGCCGCGAGATCATGGCCTGAGCCGAAGTGGGACGCTTGACTGACTGAGCCACCCAGGTGGCCAGTATTTCTTTTATTTTTGATGCCAATATAAATGGTGTTGAGTTTATAGTGTAAAATTCCAATTTTTCACTTCTGATATATAAGAAAATAATTTTTTTTTATGTATTAACTTTGTAACCTGCAGCCTTGCTATAATTG
Organism: Felis catus; assembly: GCF_018350175.1. Taxonomy (NCBI): domain Eukaryota; kingdom Metazoa; phylum Chordata; class Mammalia; order Carnivora; family Felidae; genus Felis; species Felis catus. The sequence goes on along the minus strand of NC_058386.1, from coordinate 117,332,623 downwards.
TTTATTTGTTCCAGGAGGTTTTTTATTTTCTATTTGTGATTTTCTTATATAAACAATCATGTCATCTGCAAACAAAAACAGTTTTATTTCTTCCTTCACAATCTGTGTACTTTTAATTTCCTTTTCTTGTCTTATTCATGGGCTAAGACTTGCAGTACACTATTGAATAGGAGTCATGAGGGTTGACATATTTTGCCTTGTTTCTGAACTTCAGGAGAAAGTGTGTGGTTTCTCACCATGAAGTTTGCTGTTAGCTGTAGGATTTTTGTAGATGTTCTTTCTCAAGTTAATCATGTTCTCCTCATTCCTAGTTTATGCAGAGATTTTAATCAAGAATGGATGCTGAATTTCGTCAAATTCTTTTTCTGAAACTATCGATAGGATCATAAGAATTTTCTTCTTTCACCTGTTAGTGTAATGAATTTCATGAATTGATTTTTGAATGTTAAACTAGGTTTGCATACCTAGGGGGAACAAACCCAATTAGTCATGTTGAGTAATTCTTTTTACACATTGTTGATTCGATTTGCTAATATTTTTTGAGGATTTTTCCATTTGTGCAAAATTGGTCTGCAGTTCTCCTTCCTATAATGTTTTTGTACCAGAAGGTATAACTGTCATGTGGGCTTCATAGAATAAGTTAGAACAGAGGCTCCTGGGGGGCTCGGTTGGTTAAGCATCCAGCTTCAGATCAGGTCATGATCTTGCGGTTCGCGAGTTCGAGCCCTGCGTCAGGCTCTGTGCTGACAGCTCGGAGATTGGAGCCTGCTTCAGATTCTGTTAGCTCCCTCTCTCTCTCTGCTCCTCCCCCGCTCACGTTCTGTCTCTCTCTCAAAAAAAAAAAAAGTTTAAAAAAAGGATAAGTTACAACAACTTCCTTTTGCTTCTATTTTCTGGAAGAGATTGTAGAGAATTGACATCGTTTCTTGCTTAAATGTTTAGTAGAATTCACCATTCCTTTTTTGGAAGACAATTAGTTATTTATTCAATTTATTTAATAGATATAGGCTTATTCAGATTATTTCTCCTTTTATGAGTTTTGTTAGATTATATCTTTCAAGGAATTGGTCTATTTCATCTGCTTTATCAAATTTGTGGGCAGAGAGTTATTTATGATATTTTTTTCCTTATTCTTTTTAGTGTCCATGGGATCAGTGGTGGTGATGCGTCCTTTCCATTCTGATATTAGGAGTTTGTGTCTTCTCTCTTTTTCACTTGGTAACCCTGGCTGGAGATTTTATCAATGTCATTATCTTTTCAAAGAATCATCTTTTGTTGTGGTGTGTTTTCTCTACCGTTTTCCTGTTTTCAATTTCATTGATTATTTTTGCTCTGATGGTTATTTTTTTTTCTTTCATCTGTAGTTGGTTTACATTTGCTCTTATTTCCCTAGTTTCCTGTGCTGGGAGTTTAGGTTAATGATTTTAGATATTTCTTATTTCCTAATATATGAATTCAGTGCCATCCATTGCCCTCTGAATTTCCCTCTAAGCACTGCTGTTCTGCATCCCACAGCGTTAGATACTTTTTTTCTTTAGTTTTGCATGTTTTTAAATTTCTCTTGAGACGTTTTTCGACTCGTGGATTATTTCGAAGTGGATTGTTTCACCTCCAAGTATTCTTTATTTTCTGTCTTTCTGGTTATTTGCTTTTAGTTTAATTACACTGTGGTCTGACAGCATCTGCTCTTCTGTTCTTTTAAATTTGTCAGAATGTGTTTTACGGCCTACAACGCAGTATATATATATATCTGGGTGAATGTTCCATGTGAGTTTGAGAAAAATGTGTGCCCTGCTGTTGTTGTGTGAAGTAGTCTATAAATGTCAATTAGACACTTTTGATTGATAGCACCGTTCTGCTTCACTATGTCCTTGCTGATTTTATGCTTGCTTCATCTGTGACTTACTGATAGAGGGGTGTCAGAGTCCCCAATTAAAGTACTGGGTTTGTCTGTTTCTCCTTGCACTTCTGCTGGGTTTTGCCCCGCATATTTTCATGCTCTGTTGTTACATGCATACACATTAAAAATTGTCTGGTCTTTTTGGAGAATTGACGAGATTATCGTAATGTAATATTCCTCTGTATCCCCTATAATATTCCTTGTACTGAAGTATGCTTTGCCTGGAATTAATATAGATACTCCCAAGTTTCTTTTGAATAGTGTTAACATAGTATATATTTCCCCATCTCTTTATGTTTAATTGATCTCTGTCATTAAAATGAGTTGCTTGTAGACAACATATAGTTCCTATTTATAGGTCTTATTTTTAATTCACTGTTAGTCTTTCTTTTTAAAAATTGTATATTTAGCCTATATTGAAAGTGGTTATTGGCAATTTTGGATTTTTATCTACTGTACTCATAACAGTTTTCTGTTTGTTTTGTGCTTGTTCTTTATTTCCACCCAAACCCCCCTTATTTCTCTGACTTATCTGGTTTTAATGGAGCATTTTATACGATTCTGCTTTCTCTTCTCTATTAGTCTATCAGTTGTACTTAAAAATTATTTATAGAGTTTTCAGTAAACATGTCAACTAATCTAAGTCCACATTCAGATAGCACTGTATCTCTTCATGAGAAATACAGCTGTTTTATGACAGAATATTCCCAGTGCCTCCCTCGTGTCCTTTTCCACACTGACAGCAGCGAGCCCAAGGCAAGGCTCTAACTTACAAACCGTAAGATCATGCTCTGAGCCGAAGTTGGACGCTCAATTGACCGAGCCACCCAGGTGCCCCTGAAGAACTTTTTTTAACGTTTCTTGTAAGGCAAGTCTACTGGTGACAGATTCCTTCAGTTTTTGTTTGTATGAGAAGTTTTTATTTCTTCTTCACTTCTGATTGATAATTTCACTGGATACAGAATTTTAGGTTGGTAGTTTTTTCCTTTAACACATTAAATGTTTCGTGCCACTCTCTGTCTGATTGCATGGTTTTGAAAAGAAGTTATGTATAATTCTTACCCTTGTTTCTCTACAGGTGTGGTATCTGCCCCCTCCCCACCACTCCAGCTTCTGTCCACATTTGCTCTTTGTTTTTTATATTCTCCAGGTTGAATATTATGTGCTTAAGTTTAGTTTGGTATTTACCCTGCTTGGTGTTCCTGGATGTGAACTTCCTAGATTTGTGGTATTGTGTCTGTCATTAACTTAAAAAAAAAAAAAATCAGCCATTATCACTTCAGATATTTATTTTCTCTTATCTCTCCTCCTTTTTTTGTTAAAGTAGGTTCCATGCCCAGCAAAAAGCCTAATGCAGGGCTTGAACTCACAACCCTGAGATTAGGACCTGAGCTCAGGACCTGAGGTGAGATCAAGAGTCAGACACTTAACCGACTGAACCACCCCAGCACCCCTCTCTCCTCCTTTTGATATTCTAATTATACATATGTTGCATGCTTTAAAATTGCCTCACAGTTCTTAGATATTCTGTTCTTTTTTTTGCATTTATTTTCTCCTTGCTTTTCAGTTGCTGAAATTTATATTAATGTGTCTTCAATCTCAGTGTGCTTTCCTCAGCCAAGTCTGTTTCACTGATGAGTGCACCAAAGTCATTGTTTGTTTCTCTTCCAGTGTTTTTGATTTCTACATTTCTTTTAGTGCCTTTTATAGAATTTCTCTCTGCTTATATTATTTATCTTTTCTTGCATTGGTCTACTTTTTCCATTACAGTCCTTAGCATATTAATTGGTTTTTTAATTCCTAATCTGAGCATTAAAAATCTGCTATATCTACTTCTGTTTCTGATCCTTTATCTCTTCAGATTGTAGTTTTTCTTGCATTTTAACATGTCTTGTTATTTTTTTGTTGAAATCCCATAACAATGTATGGAGTCATAGGAATTAAAATAAATAAGTCTTTAGTATGAGGCTTTATGTTTATTTAGCTAAATCTTAGGCTGTGCTTAAAGCTTGCTATAGCTTTGTTGTCAAAGTCTTCGGTTTCCTCTAGTATCTTTTTTTTCTCTGTCTTATTTTCTTTGGCTTTCCCTAGAAACTACTTCTCAAAGTCTGTGTCTTATAGCTCTCTTGGTTTTAATTCACTATTATTATAATGGAGCCCTGCTGATGTGGAGGTGAAGTATTATAGAAGAGAGTTTCTCTATGAATCATAAGGTTGAATCTCAGAGATTTTTTAGTAGGACTGGGTTTCTGGACTGTGACCTTGAAAAGAGTCTCTTAGCTTTTTTTTCTCTCCCTTTATGTACGATAGGAAAGCTAGAGGCAGGTCTCCTTGTCTAATTGACCTTATCCCACATCGGATCAATCTCTGGTAATGTGGCTTCCCTTGAGAGTGAGCCTTTGTGACTGAGAACGGAATGCCCCGGTCAGATTTCAAAACAGTTACTTTTCCTTTCCCCTGATGGAGTCATGAGGGAATTTTGCTCCAGTCTTCACCATGAGAATGTGGTGGGGTTCCTAGAGGTAAAGCTCTTGAAAATGTGGGGCACCTCTAAGACTGGGTCCCCAGGAGTTTTTAACCCTCAAGATAGGCACCATTCAACCTCGAACAATTTTCAAATAACTTGTTTAGGTAGTCCTACTCTGTTACTGCTTACAGAAGCTTCTGTACCCTGGTAAGCTGTAATTCTCTGTCTTCATCTATCTCTTCTGATTTGGGGGTAACAATTTACTCTGTGACCTTAATTCTTTGATGGATCTAAGAAGAGTTGTTGATTTTCAGTTTGTTCAACATTTTTCAGGGGAGTGGTGACTTCCAAGGTCTTTACATGTCCAAGCTGGAACTGAAAGTCCCTAGCTTGTCTTTGTAATCTCTTAACATGATCTTTTGCAGAGGAAAGTTGTTTTCTTTTAATATTGAGGAAGTCTAATTTATTCTCCTTTTCTTTCATGAATTGTGCTTTTGGTTTCCAATTTAAGAATTTTTTTTACCTAGCCCTAGGTCTTGAAGTTTGTATTTTTTCCTAAAGTATTACAGTTTTACTTTTTGCATTTTATTATGCATTAATATTTGTGCAAGTGTGATACCTAAGCCATGTAGGGGTTTTTTTGTTTTGTTTTGTTTTTGCTTATTACATGTAATTGCTGCTGCACTGCTTGGTAAAAATGGATTTATTGGATTTCGTTGTCAAAATCCAATCAGGCATATTTGTATGGGTGTATTTCTGAGTTGTCAAATAAGTTCATGGTTCTATGTATCTATTCCTCTGCCAATACCACCCACTCTTGATGATTGTAGCTATGTATGTATTGTCTTGAAATTGAATAGGCTGGTTCTACACCCTTTGTACTTTATTCTTCTTTTTCAAAATTGTACTATTCTAGTTCCTTTGATTTTCTGTAGAAATTATAAAATAAATTTGTCTACATTCTACAGATCTTGCTGGGATATCAAAAGGAATATAGTTGAACCTGTGTGTCAATTTTAGGACAGTCGATGTCTTCACAATTTTGAGTCTTCATTACTGAGTATTACTATGAATACTGTGAGTGCTTTAGTACTGTGAATGGGGTATGTCTTTCCATTTACTTAGATCTTTGTTTTCTTTCATCACGGTTGAGGAAGGTTTCCTCCAGACACGATTTGCATTGTGTCTGCCATCACCAGAGGCAGCTACAAACCTGGCACCACTCTAGGCCCCTGCTAAGCTCCCCAGTTTAATCAAGGAGCCTCAGGTTCATTTAACCTTCTCCACTTCCTTTGCTGATCACCCCAGATCTTTTGTGTTTGCTCACTGCTCTCTGATTAGGTTTCAGCTCACATTTTCTTGTGGTTGTTATTTACTCTTCCTGGCTATTTCGGTATTTTCTGTACTTCTCATCAGCCTAGCAAAACAATAAAAAGTACATTTTGTATAGGCCCTATGCTATGGGGGAAGGCCTTATAAATAGCTAGTAACTTGGAACTGATTGGAAAATAGGTGAAAATAATTAATTTATTAGGTAAAGATTTCATTTCAACCTTAAAAGAAAGCATTGTTTCTACTACATTATGCATGGTGGCACGCCGAACCTACAGAAAGGGTCGTGGCAAATAGAGGCCTGTACCTGCTGTGCTCTCCCTAGACATTAACATCTTCACTCTTTTTAGTTGGTCTACCAATCCATGCCCCTGTCTTCAATATTACCTGGAGGACTTCTTTAAATTGGAACTTTATACCAACCACAAAGGCGTCCCAAGAGGATGATTTTGGAATGAGAATTATATATAGTGTATAGAGTTGACCCATGTTTGTGTTGTCTGTTGATGCGCCTCTGGGTTGCACACTATTCTGTGCGCCCCATGCTGGTTGGCATTGTTCTGGATGTCCATATATCAGAGCTGATTTTGCAGAAGATTCTTCTCTTTATTCAGTTGTTCACCCATATTTCTATAGGTTTAGCTATGACTTCTAACATATATAAAATGCTATCACACAAGGGGTGTACTCTTCCACAATGCAGTTTCTATGAAACATCCCACAGGGCTTCTTTCTCTATTCCTGTTTGTATTTTCTGTCTCAGCTCAGTAATATAATGGTAGTGGTGGTGGCAGAAGGTGTTGCTGCTTTTGATGACATTTTGTTAGAATGAAAACAAATGCCCAGTTAGAAACCTACCTGAAAAATCTCCATTTTTTTACATCAGTCATCAATGGATATTTGTTTCTTTTTACTCTTTTAAATGTATTTATTAATTTTGAAAGAGAGAGAGAGACAGAGCGCAAGCAGGGGAGGGGCAGAGAGAAAGGGAGACACAGAATCCAAAGCAGGCTGCAGGTTCTGAGCTGACAGCACAGAGCCCGATGCGGGGCTCAAACTCGTGAACCCTGAGATCATGACCTGAGCCGAAGTCGGCTGCTTAACCGACTGAGCCACCCAGGCACCCCAACAATAGGTATTTCAATGTCACACCATTAGTCATTTTCTCCAATCACTAGTCCTCCAACAACTTTGGCTTTCTGTTGTTACACACAAGTATTGCATTAATAATGCCAAAGAAATTTATTCAAAGAAAAAATAAACATTATTTGTTAAGTCTCCAATGTCACACTACCATTTAGATGCTTCCCTTCAGAATTAGCTGTTTAATATTACATTAACTAAATACTTGGGTGCTTTATAAAATCAACTTAGTTTTTATTAAGAAATTGCCCGTATAGTTAAAACATTTTCCTACAAAGAAATTGACATTGTTATGGACACTTCTGCATATTGGATGGGAAGGGGTAAAATAATATAGCTCCACTAAAACAATTTCAGGAGGCAAACCGTCTGGCGATGTATGTGTAATTTTAATCAGTTAAGAAAACTTTCAGGGATTTATCTTCAGTTGCTTAGAAGAGTATGTAGATAATCGATAAGAAACTTTTTGTTCTTCTCAAAGAACTCCCTCCTTTGGTTTCTGGTTTAGGTGCAAAGTAACCAAGTAACCAAGGCTCAATAAACTAAGCAGGAGGAGGAGACGGAGCTAGAACAGGGATTCTCTCACTTTCGTGATTTCCTCAGCCTCTCTGGCCACCTCATGCCTTTGCTGGTCTCTAGTAATAGCTTTGTTCATTCAGGCTGTCTATCGTTTTATGGTGGAAATCTTGTCCATATTAGCTTCTGGGTTTGCAGTCTTACCTACCTATGCCAGAGGTGAATCCACGCTTCCTTCTCTAATCTTCACTGTGAAAAATCTCAGTTACTACACGTTGAGGCTTCTGTCCCTCCCTTGGACTAATCACTGGGTTGGGGGAGGGTGGTAAGATGCCCAATGTATTAGCCCTGGGGGTTCTGGGGATAGGGTCAAGTAGTTCCCATTTGGGTGACTACAAGTTGGGGCAAAGGGGGAGAAATGGTTCCTTCAAAGAAGAACATGGGTGCAGCAATGGCATAGACCTCGGGGGAAATTTCTGTGACCTGGGAAGTCATCCAAGTTTGTGTCTACTCTAGGCCTATGATTCAGAGAGTAACAATATTCATGAATAATTCTGTGCCACAGAAGAAAATTAGATTATTTCTTTTCTCCTTGATAATATATAATATATTCAACTTACTTGCTATTTAGAGCTTTATATATGAAGTCTGAAATGACAGTAATCGTTATCCTGTTTATCTAATTTTTGAGGCTCATGTACGATGATGAATGTGAAGGAGCTACACAAATTGGCAACCATAGCACATGTTATCAGGCCCATTGTTTATACTGGAGGGATAAAGGGCAAGTAGGGGTCTCTTTATGTTCTGTAGGAACATTCTTGCTTTCTCTTAGCATATATTCTGGAAGGAGCAAAGGAAAAACACGGATTCTGATTGGGAGAAGAAAAAGTTTCCATAGTTTTAAAGGTTGGGGCGTAACTAGGAGAGATTATGTGGCTATTAGGCAAATCACACAGAGTGTTAGATGCATTCAAAACCTATCCTAATGGGCCGCTGAATTTCACATGAGTCTTGGGCAAGGACAGGGAGTGGAAGAGGAGGAGGTTCAGAAAGGGGGAATTTCTAGGAATTCATGAGGGTGTGGGGAGGGTTTCTCCCATTCTTTGTCCTGCTCCCCCTCACAGAGGGCCCATCTCATGTCTCTCTCCCGCTCCCTTGCCTGATAGTGAGACACTCCCTATCTTGGCCCAGGTAGAGATTCAGAATTTGTAGGCTCATATCACAAAACCTTTTTTTTTTTTTTTTAGTTTTTTTAATTTCTTTTTTTAATGTTTATTTTTGAGAGAGAGACACACACACACACACACACAGAGTGTGAGTGGGGGAGGGGCAGAGAGAAGGAGACACAGAATCCGAAGCAGGCTCCAGGCTCTGAGCTGTCAGGACAGAGCCTGATGCAGGGCTCAGACTCACGAACAGCGAGATTGTGACCTGAGCCGAAGTCGGATACTTTTAACCTACTGAGCCACTCAGGTGCCCCAAAACTTTTTTTTTAAGGTCAAAAAATAAAAGAGGTGCCTAGAAGAGGTCCTATAAAAAATGAGTGTGCTAGGATTTACTCTTTGGTGTTACCTAGTGTGATAGTTAATTTTATGTGTCAACTTGGCGAGGCCACATTACTCATGTATTTGCTCAAACACCAGTCTAGATGTTGTTGTGAAGGCATTTTTTAGATGTGGTTAACATTTAAATCATTATAAAAACAGAGAGGGAGGCAAGCCATAAGAGACTCTTAAATACAGCGGACAAATTGAGCTTTGATGGGGGTGGGGGGTTGGGGGTGGGGAAAATGCATGATGGACATTGAGGAGGGCATTTGTTGGGATGAGCACTGGGTGTTGTATGTAAGTGATGAATCACTGGAATCTACTCCCAAAAACCAAGATTACACTGTATATTAGCTAACTTGAGAATATATATATATACACATATATATATGTATATATATATACACATATATATGTATATATATATACACACATTTAAATCATTAAAGCAAATTACCCCCATAAAGTGGGTGAGCCTCATCCAATCAGTTGAAGGCCTTAAGAGAAAAAGACCAAGGTCCCTCTGTCTGCAGACCGCTTCTGCACTTGAGTTGCAACATCAAATGTTCGCTGATTGTCTAGATTGCTAGTCAGCCCTGCAAATTTCAGAGTTGTCAGCCTCTGCAGTTGTGTGGGCCAGTACATTAAAATCTCTCTCTCTCTCTCTCTCTTTTAATAGGGAGATAATAAGATAAATTTTGCATTTTTTGTTGTTTCGGTTGTTGTGTGTGTGTGTGTGTGTTGCAACAATGTGTAAAAGTAGTAATACTTAGTTCATGTTAGAGGAGCTCGAAACATTAGTTTTATTCGACACCTTACAACCCTCTGCCCCTCGACCAAAACTTTCTATAGGGGGATGAAGCCATTTTATCTTATATTTAGGCATCAGAATCATCCTTTTAACATAGGCAAAAGGATCCTCGGTGTATTTGCAAAGCCGAAAACACGTGAGTTCTGTCGCCATACGAGGCCAACCAAATGGCAGATTAGAGAGCTGATAGCAGCAGCGTCTGTGACAAGTGTTGAGATCAAAACGGGAAAGCAAATTAAACTGAAACCTATCCTCTGGGAGTTCCGTGTGGAGCGGGGAGCAGAGTTACTGAGCCAGGCGGGCATATCACACCATGAGTGGTGCCAAGACGGAGGTGCACACGGTGCCATGAGAAAGCAGGGGCCCTGTCACGGGCTTACAGTCAGGAGAAGCTTCCTGAAGAAGGAAGCTGAGGACAAGGAAGGGTTTGGAAGGCAGAAGATGTCAGGCAAGGATATTCCAGAGGGTAGTGACAACATTCACTCGCACAGAACACCACCACACAGCGGCACAGACCAAGGGCCAGACCAGTGGGAAACGGAAGAGTGCACGGGCGGTGGGGGTGCTGGTGGGTCACGGTCAACCAGATTCAGGGTGTTTAATGGACGATAGAGGAATAGGGTCACATTTTACGTGGATACTAAGACCTAGACTAGAGGGGTGCCTGGGTGGCTCGGTCAGTTAAGTGATGGACTCTTGATTTCAGCTCAGATCACGATCTCATGGTTTGTGAGTTCAAGACCCAGGTTGGGCTCTGAGCTGACAGTGCGCAGCCTGTTTCGGATTCTCTCTCTCTGTTTCTCTGTGTCTCAAAAGTAAATAAATACACTTTAAAAAAAAGAAAAGAAAAGAGAGGAGTGTGTGGGGATATGTAGTTGTCAAAGTGCCTGGGAAGAGTGAGTGGCATTTGGTGGTTTTCTTTTTTTAACTTTACTTTGACAAAGACCGAGAAAGCGAGCACAACTGGGGGGTGGGCAGAGAGAGAGGGAGAATCCCAAGCAGGCTCCGTGCTGTCAGCGCACAGCCCCATACAGGGCTCAAACTGACGAACCACGAGATCATGGCTGAGCTGAAGTTAGGAGTCATGATGCTTAACTGACTGAGCCACCCGGGCACCCCTGGCACTTGGTCTTTTTAGATAAGTGACGTGAGACTACTGTCAGTAACTGAAGCGAGATTCCATCGCCGAATCTAATAATTATTGGTAGCTTAACAAGCTTCCGTCTTGCTACATGTATTTGCCTTTGTTATTTCAGATGCAGGTTTATTTGGGGGAATTCCCAACCCCCAACCTCCCTCCCCCTTTCTTTGGCTAAGGGTTTGGAAGTAGCTAGGAGGCTTTAACCTTCACATCTTTTAATGTATTTTTTCTTTCTGTGACTGGACAGCACCTGCTAGACTTTTGAAAAAGGTGGCCGCCTTATTATGAAGAGGTCTACAATACATGCAGGAGAATTTGTACGTGACCATACCAGGCGATTTTTTTCCTGTCCGTTTTCTCTCCCTGATCCTCCCTCTGTCCACCCCCAGTCTACACAAAAGCAAATACCAGTACCCTTTATTCAGATATGTTTAGGACATTGTGGGTTATAGACCCTGCAACTTGATAGATGGGTGCAAAGAGCTGGATTGCTTGAGCTAATCTATCTGAAAACTGAATGTCGATGCCTCCCTCGTGATGAATGAATACGAAATGCTGTAGCCTATTACCAAGCTATAATTCAGAAACTTGATGTTCCCACTTCTCTCCTTCTAGAACCTTAGGCAGACTGTTTTCTTTCTCTTTCCAAAGTTCAACCTAGCCTGTAGGCCTTTTAGGAGAGGACAGGCTATTTCCCAGTTATTACAGAAACTAACAAAAAGTCAATTAATAGAAATGACTGTGGAGCTGTGCCACAATACAAAACAGAAAAGGGCCTCCCAAATGATCACTAAACAATGTCATGACTATGATTTCTTATGAGTAGTAAATACCTACATCAAGTCAAAGTGCTCTCAAACATGTGTCAAGCTTCCTTCTTGTTGTAAGAGGTTGAGAATAATGTGCTCTCCCAGGGTGACATGGAAAATAATTTAGATTATTATAGAGTCCTTTCTGTATAACTAGAATTAAATGATTTCTTCCGCGTGAAATGGATTTCTACCTGCATTCCCCTCAAACTCAGTTACAAGAGGTTTAACGATGGCTCTGTGCCAACTTGTGTTTTGTTTTGTTTGGTGTTTTTATAAGCTTAAACCAGCAGCTGTGCATGCTTGTGCAATTCCAGAGGCAGGATTTATAGATGTAATTTTTCATCTGAGGGAAAAAAGTTAAAAATATCTTTAATGAATCACATGGAAAATCACTGAAAGAAATATAACACCAAAGAAGATGGGCTCTTTTTTTCCTCTTGTTAGTCTACATATTTACAATATTTATAATGGAGTCGATACAGACCTCTCTCAGAATAAGGTTTACCTTCCTACAAACCGGTTGACTTAGTTTTCAGTAGAGTAATTTGGGAAAGCAAATAGGTTTTTGGAGTCTAATACGGTGTCAAGATGCAGACTGGACTGATTTTCTTTACAAAACAAAAATCTTTCAGTGGTCCTCCGGAGACACGTGCATCCCCATCTTAGCAGGACCCAGGCTATCAGATGACCTTTTCCAGAATGAAGCATAGTAGAAAGGCAAAATTCCTGGCCCACCAGAACCCCCTCAGCAGTACCCATCCTTCCCCTCCCCCAACTTGCCTCTTATTGGAGTGGGTAAACTAATAGATTGGATAAAATGTTGTATTTTTGTAGGAAGAGCTATTAAGTGACATTTCCCCCCTGTATTTTTCTATTCTGGAAGGGAGAAAGATAGTTCTCTTAGGCTTCTCATCCGCTTCCCCTTTCCCGGCCACTCACTCCCACCCTGGCTGTCCAATTGGAACCTTTCCCTCGTATGTCCTCAACACAGTCCATAAGCCAACTTTCTGTCCCTTCCCTGCCACCTGGGGCTCGTAGCTGGAATCTTCACTAGATTTTGCGTACACCTAATACTTTGCTACTTGAAAAAAGACTTCAAGTTTGATTTAGTACTATGTAGACACTTAGCTCAATAGGATGTGCTTGATAAAGCCGTTCGTATCCTGTGTCTTACTGTATTAATTCAGGACTCTCGGCCTCGAAAACTTGAGACACAGCAGGAGCTTTGAGAATTTCTCACCTTCATCCTTTTAAAAATAATGTTGCATTGGTCACAGAAGGGAGGTGCTTCTCCCCATTTGATACCTACCCTGGAAATCTGGCAAAGGACCAGACATTGTGCCCACTCAACATTACCTTTTCCCAGATACTAAACCCACAAAATAATTTTAGCATCAACCTTCCAGATGAAAGATAAAGTGAAAATGAGGTAGTAGGAGAAGCTGGTACCCTTTTATCACATTAACTTTTTAATGAATTTTGGTTCTTTTGACTCGTTATAAAGAAAAAGCTTTGGCTTCCCCGTGTCTGGGAGCAGTCAAAATCTGATTATCTTCTGCCTTCTGCATCCCCGCTCAACGAACAGAGCGCAGACAAGTTGTCTTTGCCTACCTTTATGTACCTGGATACACAGAGCTGTGCTCAGCCCACGCAGGGAAGAAGAGGTGCACAGTGACTAGACAGCTGACAGTGGTCCGCTACCCCCACCGCCATTACCACCACCACCACTACGACGACGACTACCACTACGGCAGTGGGAACAGTGAACGTTTATTGGATGCTTTCTACATGCCGCCATTGGATGCTTTATGTGTATCCTCTCTCCAAGTCTTTGTAAGAGCCCTCTGGAGTGCAAGCTAGATCATCATTAGCTCGTGTTTCAGAGGAAACGATTTCAAAAGTCAATTCCGTACTGCCCACGGTACAGGATGGTGATTTAACAACCGTGGGCTTTTCCACAAAGGACAAAAATACGGCATGAGACAGATGAGAATCAAAGAATAATAAAGTAGACAAGAATTAAAAGCATTGGCATTCACAGTTCTAGTAATGCTGTAGTGCTTCCTGAACTTTAAGGTCCAGTGTTCTTTATATAATTTTTATTCATATGCTTTCTTCGTCACAATTATAAGATTATAATTAATCTCAAAGATAAAGGAGTGAAGATCTATAGACACATCACAGAACCAAGAACTGGCACCAGACTGAAATATATGAAGTCAACTTACGTAGATACAGAGAAGCGTGTTTCACTAACAGATTAGCTCACAGGTTCACAGGATGTTAATCTTCTCTAGTTTTCAACAATCAGTGCTGGTGCAGCCTTTAAGTATTGAGATGCTGACATACTAAGAAAGAAGGCACAACTTCTTTTTCCTTCTTCTGAGATTCATGCAGTTATCCTGAAGACTCTATTTATCTACAAAATATCTATCGATTGGGTGTACAAATTCTACTACAAAGCTAATGTTGCATTTTATTTCTAAAAGACTTTAGACTTAAGTTATTGCCAGGTTATTTGCCTTTGAAAAGAACTCACAACTTAAAACCCATTTGCTCCATAGAGTTTTACTTCTAACCAGTGCTCAGATTTCATACCACCAGGCTAATCCTTAGCTTTCCATCAATCTGGAATTAAGATATTTTAGGAAAGTGTACAAAAGCCCAACTTCCATGAATTGTGTTTCCATTTCAGCGTCTAGTCCAAAATATGTTTATTCAAATAAATGTGTCTCCTTGATAATGGTTTTTAATGAGCATTATACAAGGGAAACTTACTTTGCATTGACCCAGGGATGATGATGAGAAATTTTCTGAAACTGGATTAGGATTCATGAGGACTGGGTTCTGATTCCAGTTGTGTTATTTTGGACAGGTCACTTTACTGCCATAGGGCTTAATACTCTCTTTCCTGCAAAGTGAAGGTATTGGGCTGGATGAGCTTAAGAGTTCCATCCAGATCTAAGATTCTAGGATTTTAGATTTTAGATTTTCAAGACATTTGAATGTGGTGTGCCTTGCCATTCAACAAGGGGCGGAAAGGGTCAACACTGTTAGGTACTAATATAGAGATGACATATGATTTCACTGGAAAAGATAAAAACCGACATAGTTTATGGGTTTTTTTCCCGTTATTTCATATCATGGGCACTAACTGGCATTTAGACTTTATATGTAATTTTTGTTGGTTGCGCATTGATTAGATTTCCCCTTGATTTATTGGACCCTTGAAAGCAGCAAGTTCAGCTAGTCATGGCTGTGACCTGCATCTCATGGCCATCTATTCATTCACGTATTCATCGGGAAATATTTATTGAGTACTTTCATCAAGGCATGAGGACATAGGCTGAAAACAGGTACATTCCTTCCTATCATGGAGCTTACAGTTCATTGGTGGAGACAGAAAATAAGTGAACAATCAATGTTTAAAATCGTGGTGAGTGCCAGGGAGAGACAGGTTGTTGTGATATAGAGTAGCAATCAGACATGGGGCGGGGATGAGAAAACAATCTTATGTAGAAATCATGGTCAATGAAAGCCTCCCTAAGGACTGACAGGTAAGCCTCATGCCAAAGCAGAAGAAGCCACATATGTATAGAAGAGTGGGGAAGATAGTATATTATAGTCAGGGGGAAAAGCATGCGAAGAGCTTCTGTGAAAGGAAAGAACTTGGAATGCTTAAGTGAGGTTAGGGACCGGTGAGGAAGGGGAGAGTGTCATAAGATGAGGGTGGAGAAATAGGCAGCAGCTCACATTGTCCAAGAGTATACTGGGGCCAGCAACTCTTCCGAGGACTTTATATGGATTATCTCCATCAGTATTCATAGCAAGCCTATGAATTTGGTATTATTAGGTGGTATTATTATTATTAGCTCCATTTTACTGACGAGGAAGAGACTACATGGAGAGTTGAACTTGCCAAAGTTTACACAGATGATGAAGAGTGTCAATGGGAATCAAATCTATGTAGTTGACTTTGGAGCATGTGCTCTAAACCAGAACACAGTATGACTTCATAGGCAATGGTCACGTGGTACGGGGTTTTGTGGGCTGCTAAAAAGGGTTTGAAGTGGATTATAAATGAAACACAATCTAAGCTATGTTTTAAAGATGTGTTTCCAGGGGCGCCTGGGTCGGTTAAGCGGCCGACTTTGGCTCAGGTCATGATCTCGCGGTCCGTGCGTTCGAGCCCCGCGTGGGGCTCTGTGCTGATGGCTCAGAGCCTGGAGCCTGTTTCAGATTCTGTGTCTCCCTCTCTCTCTCTGACCCTCCCCCATTCATGCTCTGTCTCTCTCTGTCTCAAAAATAAATAAACGTTAAAAAAAATATTAAAGATGCATTTCCAGTTGTTATGTGCCCACATAGCATAGAGGTGGGAATAGAGCCTAAAGAAGAGTGGACATGGGGAGAATGGTTATTGGAGGCTCCTGGAAAGGCCTAGAAGATTCAGATGCTGTTGGTTGCTTATTCAACAGCCGTTCTTCCCCTTCCTCCTAGCCAACAGGGCTCCAGCTTTGATTTATTTCTGTCAAGTGCTCCTGTGTTTATTAATCTACGTCAGTAGTTCTCAAACTCTTTGGTTTCCAGACTGCTTTACACACTTAAAAATTATCAAAGGCCCCACTGACCTTTTTTTTTCTGGTCCAGCTTTATTAAGATATAATTGACAAATAACAATTTTATATAGTTAGTGTATGCAGTGTTTTTTATGCATATATATTATAAAATGATTATCACAATCAAGCAAATTAACATATTCATTAACTAGCATAGGTATTTTTGTGGTGGCTGCAAGATCATTTAAGATCTACTCTCTTAGCAAACTTCAAGTATCCAACGCAGTATTATTAGCTACAGTTTCCATGCTGTACATCAGGTCTCCAGGACTTCTTTGTCTTGCATAACTGAAACTACTCTTTGGCCAACATCTCTCCACTTTCCTTACCCTCCAGCCCCTGGAAACCACCATTTTACCGTCTCCCTCTGTGAATTAATTTTGTTTAGATTCCACATATAAGCAAAATGATGCAGTATTTGTCTTTCTGTTCCTAGCTTATTACACTTAGCATAACGCCCTCCACGTTCATCCACGTTCCAGGCTCCACTGTGAGCGTGGAGCCTGACACAGGGCTCAAACTCACAAATGGTGAGATCATGAGCTAAGCTGAAATCAAGAGTTGGACGCTTAACCGACTGAGCCACCCAGGCACCCCACTCTCTCTTTTTTTAAGGCTGAATTGTATTCCATTGTGTGTGTGTGTTCCATATATTCCAAAATATTCCCTTGTGTGTACATGTAATATTTTAGAATATATGGAATGGAAAATATAATATTGTCTTTATTCACTCACCTGTCATTGGGCACTTAGGTTAATTCCCTATCTTGGCTATTGTGAATAATGTTGCAATGAACATAGGAATGTAGATATCTCTTGGCGATACTAATTTCATTTCCTTTGACTATATACTCAGAAGTGGAGTATATAGTGTATACTATATATGATCACTGGATCTGGTGGTTCTATTTTTAATTTTTCCAGGCACCTCCATACTATTTTTCATAATGGCTTTAGCGATTTACATTCCCACTAGTAGGTAGTAAGGATCCCCATCTTTCCACATCCTTGCTAACACTTGTCTTTTTTCTTTTTTCTTTCTTTCTTTCTTTCTTTCTTTCTTTCTTTCTTTCTTTCTTTCTTTCTTTCTTTCTTTCTTTCTTTCTTTCTTTCTTTCTTTCTTTCTTTCTTTCTTTCTTTCTTTCTTTCTTTCTTTCTTTCTTTCTTTCTTTCTTTCTTTCTTTCTTTCTTTCTTTCTTTCTTTCTTTCTTTCTTTCTTTCTTTCTTTCTTTCTTTCTTTCTTTCTTTCTTTCTTTCTTTCTTTCTCTTTCTTTCTTTCACAATAGCCATCCTGACAGTTATGAGGTGATATCCCATTGTGGTTTTCATTTACATTTCCCTAGAGATTGGTGATGTTGAGCACCTTTCCATGTACTTGTTAGCCATTTGTATGCCCATTAGTCGGGTATGAGCAAAAGCGCATGGGTGTCAGTAATGTGGAGGTTTCAGTGAGGTGAAAGTGTTGTCAGGTTGGGCTACTAGAATGAGTGTGCTGACAGTGTTGGAGGCCAGAAAGGGGGAATGATAGACCCTGCAGATAACAAGACCCAGAGTGTGATCCTCGGACTGGGTGTCTGTGGTTGGTTGGGAGTAAAGGTAGTTGGAACTAAGGAGGTAAAAGACCTGAGTCCAAGGTCTTGGCGTGGGTCGTCATCTTGGATATTGAATGTCATTGAAGTGCTAACAAGTGTTGGAGTGAGAAGGAAGACCGTGATCCAGGAGCTCCACAGTTTCCATGAACAAGTAGGAGTGGGTGGATGCCCACGATGAGGAGCAGAAGGTATTTAACTGGATAACATGAGTCTCTGTACTCAATGAGCATGCTGAAATCATACTGTTTGTCAATGTAGGACCCTAGTTTTTTAAGGTTTTCTTTTTATAACTATAAAAGCAGTACATTTTCTTTTTTTTTAATTTTTTTATTTTTTTAAATTTTATTTAAATCCAAGTTAGTTAACATACAGTGTAATAATGGTTTCAGAAGTAGAATTTAGTGATTCATCCCTTATATATAGCACCCAGTGCTCATCCCAACAAGTGTCTTTCTTAATACCCATCACCCATTTAGCCTATTCCCTCACCCACCTCCCCTCCAGCAGGTCTCAGCTTGTTCTCTGTATTTAAAAGTCTCTCATGGTTTGCCCCCCTCTCTGTTTTTATCTTATTTTTTCCTTCCCTTCCCCTTTGTTCATCTGTTTTGAAGGGTCACACGCACCCCAATATTTATAGCAGCACTATCAACAACAGCCAAATTATGGCAAGAACCCAAATATCCACTGACGAACGGATAAAGAAGAAATGGCATATATATATATACACACACACACACACACACACACACACACACACACACACACATATATATGAATATTACTCTGTGATCAAAAAGAATGAAAGCAGTACATTTTCATTATAGAAAACTTGGGAAATACAAATATACATAAGAAATAAAATAAAAATACCTATAATCCCATTGCTGTTGTCATTTCTGTCTTTATCTTTTTTTTAATGTTTTTTTATTTATTTTTGAGGGAGCGCAAGTGGGGGACGGGCAGAGAGAGAGGGACAGAGGATCTGAAGTGCACTCTGTGGTGACAGCAGTGAGCCTGATGTGGGGCTTGAACCCACAAACCATGAGATCATGACCTGAGCCAAAGCTGGACGCTTAACCGACTGAGCCACCCAGGTGCCCCTGTCTTTATTTCTATGTATATCCATAGAAAACATGAAAACAGTACTTACATATTTACATCCTCATTGTGCTCTTAGCATTATATCCTAAGCATCTTTGTATATCTTTGTAAAAATCATTTTAAATGTTAGATCAATATATCATTCTATGATACAGTGTAATTTATCATACCATTTCACTATCAA
Organism: Felis catus; assembly: GCF_018350175.1. Taxonomy (NCBI): domain Eukaryota; kingdom Metazoa; phylum Chordata; class Mammalia; order Carnivora; family Felidae; genus Felis; species Felis catus. Next base: position 117,313,458 of record NC_058386.1, on the reverse strand, counting down.
TGTGTATTTTACTATTGTAAACAATATTGAAATAAAGATACTTCTGTATCAATTTTTGTCCATATCTCCAAATTTTCCTTAGAACAGATTCCTAGAACATAAATTTCTGGGTCAAAAATCTGACCAATTTTAAATCTCAGGACATGTATGTAGAGGACACCTAAATTTTAGGATCTCTGGCCTAGAGATATTGATATGCATTCTTGGACTCTTCTGCTGAGCATGTAATTGAAAATTTTAGGTAATGAGAAAGCTAACTGACCAACATTTAAGTGAGTTTAAGTTAGCATGACACTTACTCTTTATACTGTTAGCAGCAAGTGAATTTTCTCCCACTGTAAAAGATGAAAAGCTACAGAGGCAACTGTGATAATTTCAGAAATCAGAATGGAGAGCTGTCTAAGATGTAGGCCCAGGAGGATCCTTAAAAGCTGAGTTACTCAACCTTTCTTTTATTATTGGCCCCCTAAGGAAAAAAAAATAAATTAAATTTAAATGCAATATAAATCAATCAATTTAGTTCATTAATTAATCCAATGAATGAATTAATTTTAATTTAATTTAATTTTTCCCTAATGAGAGAAATTAAATACTAATGAATAAAATTTTGTCAGGTAGAGCTTTAGAGGTCCCCAAACCATTGTAATATCTAAGATTTCGCCACTGTATCCAAATCAATTTTCACCCCTTTGGGGACAAGATGGCCTCTATTGAGAATGCATAGTACGGATGAAAAGAGGAGAGCCCAACCACCAATGAAAGGAGAGATGCCTTCCCTGTACGCAGGGTGATCCCACCTTTATTACATACATATAGATAGATAACAGATAGGAATGTGATAGTACAAAATATTAAGAATGAGTAATTCTAGGTGGTGGGATTATTAGGTGGTTTTAATCATCTCTTGTATTCTAAGATTTCTCCAGTGAACATGCATTACCTTTTTTAAGGAATCAATATTTAACATTTTTCTGCAGCGTTGTTGGATCCTTTTTAAGTAAGCAGAAAGAAGAAAGAAAGGAGAGGTGCCTTAGTTTGAGCCACTCAACGTGGTTTTCTCTTACTTCAGTATGGTCTTAAGAGTTCAGAGATGACCTCCAACTGTCTCATTCCTCCTGTGGTAAACATACCTCCTCCCACCTACCAGACAGGTGCTGCTGGAAGGGGATTTGCAGATGTAATTTAAGTCTTAAGGCACAACTTAAAAAGATTGTCCAGGTGAGTCTGATCTAATCACAAGACTCCTGAAGAGGTTCTGGGCATTTCCCGGTGAGGGAGACTTGAAGTGTGAGAGGGCCCACGGAGGGTGCCACGGGAGGAGGACCTGAGCGTGTCCCAGTTGCTGAGGGCAGGTCCCACCTTACAGCCAGCAGAACGCCAGGACCTCCGTCTTACAGCCGTGCTAGAAGGGAATTCTGTCAACAGTTTAGGGAGTTTGGAAACAGATCTCTCCCCAGTCGAGCCTCCAGAGGAGGACGCGCATGGCCAACACCCGAGTTCAGACTTCTGAAACCCCGTGCAAAGAATCCAGCTATTGAATTCTGGGCTCAAGACCCATGGAAACTGCGAGGTGATAAATCCATGTTCTTTTACACCTCTCAGTTTGTGGTCATTTGTCACACAGAAATTGAAAACGAGTGCATTCCACAATCCTGACTCCTCATTGTACCGCACGTTCTTCTCTTCCCTTCTGTGGGAATGACAATGAGATATTGGGGCGGGAAAGAGAGGTGATGACAGAGTCTCCTTTTCGTTTAATTTGCTTTCAGTTCTTTCCACTCCCTTCGATCCTTGCAACATTGTCCTATTTAGAAGCCAACCGTGACAGTGTCCCCGGCTTTAGCTATGGCACCCTCACATGGATTCCAAGATGTGAGCTTCGTGGCTGGCTTCTCTCAACACCAGTTCACACACACATCCTGAGATGCTTCTAGGTTGAAGGCTTACCCTGCACCAGCTGTCCCTCATCTTACGTGCGGCTGCAGTATTTGCGAGTCAGAATTTGGAGGTGTTGGCAGGCCTTTCCTACAGTTTTCTTCCACTTATTCCCTGCTAGGTGGTTGCTTTGGACATAAAGCAGCCTAGTTGCACCTAGACAAAATTTTGCAGCAATGATGCATACTTCTCGTCTTTCGGTATTGTTTTGCTCATTGGAGTGGGACTGTTGGAGGGAGGCAATTTAAATTCGCTGATATCAGACCTTCTATTAATCTGGATGGCTTCTGATTCGGGTTTAAGGAGATGGCCTTCTTCATCATTGCACATTATGTGGCTACATTATATAACATTATTTTGGGGGAGCAAGAAGGGTACACTCTGGTTTCTCAAGAGGCTCAAATTAGATCAGTCGAATGAAGATGTTTTACTAATGGTAATCTACTGAAGGCAGATTTTTAAAAATATTTGTTTATTTTTAGAGAGGGTGGGGGCACGCACACATGGACACTTACATGAGCTGGGAGGGACAGAGAGAGGGAGAGAGGGAATCCCAAGCAGACATGGGGCTCAGTCTCACAAACTGTGAGATCATGATCTGAGCTGAAATCAAGAGTCCAGCGTTTAACCCACTGAGCCACCCAGGTGCCCCAAGGCAGACTTTATCTTAAACTTTTTGGGGGAGGATCTTGATCCTGTGCGCTGGCTTTAGGAGCAAACATCTGACCTCAAAGGATTGAATCAGGCTCTATAGATGCCTTGCAACTGTGGAGGGGGTGGGGAGTGGCATTTTGGCCCAAAAGAAAAACAAATTTTCATATTGACAGGGAAAACAAATGTGTAGATGTTTGTCAATCAGCACAAGGTTAGTTTGGATACATGTAGCTATGTGCGTTTTACTTTGGACCTTATTGTCATCTTTTGTGAAAAATGAACTCTTTGGCAGTTGACTAAATACAGGGATTTTAGGGAGACAGATAGCTTTTTACTTAGGACTCATTGCCTAAGAATACAGGATAGTTTGAACACCTCCTCCTTTCAAGAAAAGTCTCACTAGTTAATATCTTTCCGTGTGTTCAGGGACAATTTAAGAATGAGTAAGTCCGAATTGGGGCTTTGCTGACCCAGCATTCACTGACAAGCTAGAAGCCAGTAACTCCTAAGCTTCTTTGCCTGTATTTGCAGGCAAATTTAAGAAATAAAATATTTTCTCATTACACGGTTCCCTGGCCATACATATGGTCCTATTTTGAGGACAAACATTTCTTTATTTTTAAATACTTGTCCGTGTAGGTGGATACTGATTGTGAACAGAGAAGTCCTTGTATGGGATTAATTAGCTGAGGGTTTAGTGATATTGGATACATACATCCTTATTTAGAGTGTCTTTCCATTTGAACAAGGATGCTCTGGGGGCAAATGTGGCCTTACTTGGTGTTGTTTGTGGGAGACTATGGCCACATAAGTGGTTTTCCAAGGCCCATGTTAGGTGTTCCAAGGCCTCATGTTAGGTGAGCTAACATGAGGGCAATCTGGGGTTTATTTGTGGTGGTTTTACCAAGTTATACAAAGGGTCTGAGGGCATGTAAGCCCTCACTGAGGAAACCAAGTCCTAGTATGTGTATAGGCACAGTTTGGTGATAAATTGCCCCCCTGCCTCTTGTTCGTAACTCTTCATAGTGACGTTGTGGGGAGACAAACACCACCTGGGGGGTTATTTATCCAAGTCACTGGGGACTTTCAGTAGTGAGTAATACCTTATTTTGCAATGTTCTGTCCAAGAATGTAGAAGCTGTTAGTACAGAAACAACTGTTATAAAGTCATACAAGCACAGATATTTAAGGAATCAACTACTTATCCCGTGTTCCCTTTCCAAGTGTGAAGGGACAATTAAATTGGGTACCATTTTAATTAAGGTCCTAATTAGGGTACTTCAGGACTATGAAGACTGTACCTCTTTATGTGGGTTTCTAAGATTATCACAGTACCATGGGGTGGGGGGAACACTATATCTGGAGAGATCTTTGTTCACATGTTAAGGGAATTTTGGAGAAGAGCAAATGACCCCTTAATGCTTTTGCCTTCGGGTGAAACAACATCATTTGAACAAATGATTATCTATTTGAAATTGTATAAGTGTGTAATAGTGGTATGTGGCCGACATTTTATTAATTTGTCTTTTGTCCGTGTGTTCAGGAACAAATGAGGGATGAAGAATTTTTGATTTGTGGGTCTTTGCCTTCTTACAGGAGAGTACTTTGGATATAAACAACTTCCAGGAGCATCTTCATAAATGTTTGTAGCTACAGTTTATTAGTATATTCTTGTCTTGGGTTATTTGTCTCACCAAGTTGAGGCAGCTTTGAAAAAACAATTCTGTACGTGAGATTTATGTTCCAAGCATGTGGCAATGCAGAGTGTGAAAAATACTTCCTTCTTTGGTGTGTGTTAGTGGTTAATAGCTAAGACCGCCCTGGGTTCAAGTCTCCCCTCTGCCACGTAAGAGTTGTGTGCCATTGGCCAAAATTACTCAGCGTTTCCGAACTTCGGTTTCTCATCCATTGAATGGGGAGACTAAGTCCCACACCTCGAGTTGTTGAGAGGATTGAATGATACATGCTTCTCAATCACTTGAAACAGTACCGGGCATACACTGAGTGTTCAGTGAGGATTGCCACCCTCAAAACAATGGTACATCCTTCTTGTGTGCAGCTCTTGCTCCCCGTTCAGACGTCTTAGGGCTTTTACGCAAAAGACGACGTTTTAGTCCTATCTCATTACCAAAGGCTTTCAAAATGGCTTTTGGCAAGACTCTAAGCATCTCCTCCTTTCGTGCTCTTCATCTGTCAAGCTTATGTGGCAATAATAAGCAGCCTATTTCATAGTTTTGTGAGGATCAGATTCAATTCTGGGTGTCCTTTGAAGGTTTAATACAATAACATTAGGGTAGGTGGTCTACCTTCATTATCTCAGTTAATCCACTCAGCAGTCCAGCATGTAAAATATTAATACTTTAATTTTGCTAATGATGAAGATGTGTTTCAGAAGGCTCAAGTAACTTTCCCAAGATTATATACCTGGTAAATGACATACCAAGACTTCATCACAGGTATTTTGACTCTAGGACCATGCTGTTAACCACCGTAATAAACTGTGTCTCCATTGGAAACTTAAAAGTAGTGGTGAGTTCTAGGATTCTATTATTATCATCATCACTATTATTTAATACAGCACAGCAGCAATTAGAGGATTTAATTGTTTTGTAAGGAAGCTTTCCTTCCCATTATCTGTGTAACAGCAGAGGAGAAGATAGACGAAGTAAAAAAGAACTAAGAACCGGTGGAATATTCCCAACACACATTTGTAAGAGCCTTTACTACTGTCAAAGCTACAGGTCTGAAGATAGAACGATATGTGTGAACTACGATGTGGTGGATGATGAGAGCTGGGCAAAGAAAAGGGAATAGACGAGTGACCCTGGCTATCCGAGTGATCGACAAGGTGGTGGTATTATGGATTTGATCGGATTGAGTTAAATCAAGTAAGATTTTAGAGAAAAGATGACCAGTTCAATTCCCAAAAGGAGTAGGTTTCAGTAAACTGACTTCCAAAAGTTAAGCCAATTAAGGCAGTTGGCTAATGCTTAAGTGTTTTCAGACAAGGAGAGGAGATGGCGATTACTGTTACCAGTAAGCGTTTCATTTTCCTACCTAATCATCTATTTGTGGCAAGACATCCACGATCATAAGGTCAAACTCCTCTCCCCAGCTTTCAACGCTTCCATAATAAGGTCATATCCTATTAGAGAAGAATGAGTTTGAGTCTCAGTTTTCCACTTCTCACCAGGAGGCCTTAGCCAAGCAATTTCTCGTTTCTGAAATGCCTTTTCCTCATCTACCAAGTAGGTACAAGAATTCTAGTAATAAGATAACATATTCATATATGTGATCTCATTTTTCCATATATGATAAAGATCCTTAGTAATTATGGGGAGATTTATTACAGATCTCATGTTTTCCATCACAGCCCAAGAACTATCCCCACTTAGGTTGGTATCAATCCTACATCTCTACCTTTTCTCTTAGTTATGTTCATTCTTCCTGGATTGTTTATTTTCTTCCTCTTCACTAGTATAAATTCTATTCATTCAGTATGCCCAGCTAACTGTTGTCTTTTTCTGACAACTCCTTGGTAAATAGACATAGACACACACACACACACACACACACACACACACCCTTCTTTTCTTACTTAACTGTGTTAACTGTGTCGATGGTGTTTTGTTCTTTCCTAGCAGCTTGATGATAGTTATCTTCTCTATCCTACGTAGACCTTACTAAATACCAGTGGAATTGAATTACATCTCACCTCAATTTCTTAGGTCTCAAAACATTACTTTTTTTTCACGTGCAATGAAAGGAGAATGTGATTCTGCAATGGGAATCCTTTTGTCTACCTGAGAGCTGATATTTAATCCTTGTTGCCTTCTCACAGAGCTGTTTGCCTAGGCTAAATACGTCCACCTTTGCTTTTTCTCATCAACCTTATTTACATAGTGGGTGATTAATGAAGCTATAATAATCTTTAGCAAGAAATTTTCTACATACCACGTATGTTGATGCATTGCTACCTTGAGTGGCTATTGGAAGCGTTTTGGCTGTTAACATTAAGGATAATTGCTGTCTCACTAGGCATTACTTAGTAGACCCCCAAAGAGAATATGATTGGAATATATCAGATAAAATTAGATTTTCTTTCAATAAGGGAAATGAATCTGTAGTCTTTCTATAGTGTCTAATTAATTAAATGTAAGAGTGTGATGAATCGATTCACTTTACTGGTAATTGCTACACATTCATGAGAAAGAAGATGACTAAACACAGTATCCTCTTCCTGTAGGTATACCAATATGTTAAGATTTTAAAACCATCACCCAGAGCCAGGAAATATCACAATGAGATACAAATCAAAGCAATTAAGGTTGCTTGCAGCAAAGGTTAATGAGGCTGATTTTTAGGCTCCCTCCCCCTTTGTTAGAGAAGAACGGGATGCTTGTAGCGCACCCAAGAAGTTCTTAAAATTACTCTTTGAGATGTCCATATTTCAGCTTTTCCCCTGTACTTTCCAAGTGCTTCAGTATCACTCTTACTGTTCTTGGAATTTAACTATGTTCGCGTGAACTATGACATTTTCAAGGATCCATCTTCCGTCCTCCACTAAACACTTTCAAGTAGAAGTCATATTTTGGTAATTTTGGATGATTTATGGGATTTGATGTCTTGCTTCCTTCTTAATAGGCACATTATTAAAACATCATTCTCCAGATAATTGGCTTTTAGGCCAGGAACGAATCTTAACCTATACAAGGTATTATAATCATCACTCAAGGTAAAGGTGGTTATACATGGCATCATAAAAGCACACATGGGCATTTCACTGAATTTAACCAGGGGTCTAAAAAAATCACCTGTCGTTTGAGGGACTTCTTTATTTCAAGTGTGGAAGAATGGGCTAGTTTTACTCCTTTGTCTCACTGAAGTCCAGGAAACACAGAAAACAAATTGCCTGTCCCCTCCTTCACCAAATATAGGGTAGGTACATTTTTAAAATTCCTTTTTTCTACTTGACATTTCAGTTCAGAGGTCTAACCTGACCAATTAGTGTGTCTAGAGAAGCAGCTTTAATAGCTATACACTGAGGCTTCCAGATTGATTTATTCCTCAATGAAGTTGAGAGTTAATGAGGTAAATGTTAGGGAAAATGCCTCTGTCAATTTTACTTTCTGGTCTGATTTTTAGCTTGTGCTGCTGTTTTGGGGATTTTGTGGGGGCTGCTATGTAGAGAATTTGTTGTTTTCTCTCAGAAAGCTATTTCGAAAGATCGATGTGAGAAGGAAATATTTAAATGATAGAATATAAAACGTGAAAAATATATTGCGTGATACAAAGATATCAATGTTTATTATTATCATCTGAGTAATGAAAGAGCTTCAGATGACGATTGATTTTTCTTAAAATAAGTTTATCCTTCAAATATGCTTTCTCATATATTTGAAGATAATAGATTATGTAACTGGATATGACTATATGATATACTAAGAAAACTTCCTAAACGCCGAGATCTGTGGTTTCTGATTTGAGATGGATGACTTTTATCCCCTGTCTCCCTCCCTCAAACCTATTGAAATGACATTTTATTTTATTTTTTAAATATTTATTCATATTTGAGAGACAGGGTGTGAGGAGGGGAGGGGCAGAGAGAGAGGGAGACACAGACTCCAAAGCAGGCTCCAGGCCCTGAGCTGTCAGCACAGAGCCCGATGCGGGGCTCGAGCTCACAGACCACGAGATCGTGACCTGAGCTGACATCAGACGCTTAACCCACTGGGCCACCCAGGCACCCCTGAGATGACATTTTAAAAGCAAAAGAATGGAAAAGAAAAATAGTAATGGAAAGATGGTAGATATTTGGATGGCTGTGAGGAGTTAGTGGACAAAGACTGCCTTGAATTGGGGAGAATGGAAAGGTCAGGGAATCATATCAACAGATGCTCCTGAGCAGAGTGAGCCAAAGTGCAGAGCACTCACAAAAGAAGGTTCCAGTAGAGGAGAGGACTCACCTTCCCAGTGCAGTTCTCCATAATCAGCAGGTATAGAGAGTATAAATGACAAAAGGAATATAAATCAAGGATTTTGATTAAAGAACTCCTTGTAGAAAGACTTGTAATTTGGTCTATTCAGTCATAATGGTGGAGGAATTATCAACTATCTAATTTAGTCAGGTAGTATTTAAAAAATTATGAACAGGAAACCAAGAATCCCCCCCAAATTGTAGGAAAACTAACAGAAGAGAGGGACCAAGGTGAGCAAACATCTGATTCCAGAAGAAGCATGTATTTTCTAGGGAAGAGAAATTTAAAAAATTAAAGCTAACCTGTTCTTTCGGAGAGCTCTGATAAGACATGCGTGTGTAAAATAAGAACAGTCTTCTAGGTTAAAAGAACAATCAGAGACAAGGAAGAGTTTGGGAAAATTAAGAGTAAGATTATCAAAATAAGAAATTCAATATAAGGGAAGCAAGTTTTGGCAAATGCTGTCAGAACACGGAGAATAAAAAGATGAAGTAAAATGTATGATAGGAAAGTTAGAAGACATCAAGGACCAATCTCCAAAAGCAACCAACCATCTACTTAGGAGTTCCAGAAAGAACAAAGAAGGTGGGGGGAAGTAGCAAAGAAATAAAAGGACATTTCCTAGTGTTGGGGAAAGATGAAGCTCTACAGGTAGAAAGGTCCCGTGCAGTGCCGAGCATGATGGATGAAATGGAATACATACCTACACAAATTCTCACAAGATGTTGTTATTAAGAGAAGATCTAAAGGTATCTTGAAAAGAGACAAGACACAGTAGATTATCTATAAAGGCATGATAAAAAGATAGGCGTAGACTATAGATATAGATATAGATATAGATATAGATATAGATATAGATATAGATATAGATATAGATATAGATATAGATATAGATATATAGATAGATATAGATAGGAGTGGGTGCTGACATAAGATTCTGGAGTAGACACTGGACAATACCTTAAAGTTCTGAGGGCCGATGATTTTGGATTTAGAAGTCACTATATACAGCCAACTTAACAAGAGTGAGAACAACATTTAAAAAAACTACAGTTTTAGTCCTGAATTCTTTGCCTTAAAAAAGATTAAAAAGTCCTTGTGGTTATGCACCAATAAAATGAGAAGAGAATAAACAGGATCAAAGATATATGAAACTAAGGAGTACAATAGAAATAATTCCCAGGATGATAACCCTGTAGTAGTCCTCGTATAGTGGTTGGAAATTGTGTTTGGCTGTTGGTGACAGTCCTGAGTGTAGTGATTAAAACACAGAAATGTGTGTTTTCTCGTATTATGGTAATGCTGTGGTAATTGGTTGCTGGCATTGTATCGACAGTGCAAATTCACAGTTCCCAAATGACTGTTGTACTTCTGGCCATCACACTGAGATTCTGGGCTAACCCAAGGAAGTAGGGGACAGGAGGAAAAAAAAAAGTACCTCACAATTAAGTCGGTTCTTGGAAGCCCCACCCAACAACTTTTACTGAAATGCCATTGGTCAAACCGAGTTGCGAGGGAGATTGTTTTCAGTTACAACCAGGGGGAGGATGGATTTTGGGATATGCAGCTGGCAATCTCTGAAATGACCTGAAAGCATTTTATTACATTCAACAAATGGTATGACTATGATACTCAATGATATTGCATGGTAAAGAAGGTATATATTCATTTTATAAATAAGATATAGAAAGACCTCTAGCAACTTCAGGAAGAATAAAATTATATACAAGAGAGTCATGGCCAACAAACAAAACATAGTGAAATAACTTAAAACTGTGTCATAATTTTGGGTGTTTTAGTGATGGAGAATGCCATCTGTCTTTCTGTGGGTCTGAGGCTGATTGTACAGCTAATAACATTTACATGATCTTATTATATATTGATTTTCAGGGTTTCTTTAGGACTTAATTTTTTAGAGCAGTTTCAGTTCGCAGCAAAATTGAAGGCAAGGTACTCCCTGCCCCCACACACGTATAGCCTCCTCATTATCCACATCTTCTACCAAAGTGGTACATATGTTACCACTGGCACATGACAGTCACCTAAATTGCATTATTTACAGTTAATTCTTTTGTTTTATGTTTATTTATTTATTTTGAGTGAAAGGGAAAGAGAGAGAGTAGGGGAGGGGCAGACAGAGGAAGAGAGGGAGAAGAGCCTGATGCCGGAACCTGATGCCAGGCTCAAATCCATGAATCTGAGTACCTTTTTTCCTTTTTGTATTATCCAGGACTCATTAGGATGTTGAAAAGGAGTGTTGTCTTTATCAAGTTGAGGAAGTTCTCCCTCTATTCCTAGTTACCGAGGAGATTTTTAATTTTTTTAGATCATGGATGGGTGTTAGAATGTGTCAAATGCTTTGTTCTCATTTATTGACATAATCATGTGATTTTTTTTTTAGCCTGTTGATATGATGGATTACATTGTTTGATATTTGAATATTGAACCAGCCTTGACCATTTTGGATAGATCCCGATTGTGTTGTATAATCTTGTTATACTCTGTTGGATTCAATATCGTTTTGAGGATATTTGCATCTATATTCATGAGAGCTATTGGTCTGTAGTTTTCTTGGTTTTCAGTTTTTAGAATAAATCTATAAACAAAGCACAGAAGACTTAATTGTAATTGAAAAAGACTATAAATATAATATGACAACAATAGGAGGGTAAGAAACAAAAGTATACAGGTGTTAACACATCTTATGCAGTGGGGAGTCAAGAGATACTATCTAGAGTTGAAGGATCAAGAAACATTTATTAAATATGTATTTGTTATAGTGTCAAGAAGGAGAACAACTCAAAATATGTAATTTACAAAAATTAGAAGAGGAAGAATGTAAGGTAGTAGTGGGAGTGAGTTAAATCTCCCCCCTTTCATATCAGATACAAAAAAGGTACTTTTTATTGTTCAGAATACAAACTATGCAGAGCAAAGAAATGCCAACATAATGTTTTCTCATCTTTCATGTAATAGTTTAGGTAGTTGGTCCTGGCTGGTATGTTGGTTTGACAGGATCTGGGATCTAGTTTCTTCTTACTACGTTGTTATGCTATCCTCAACACACGGCCTTCATCTTGCTGTCCATGTGGGTGCTTTAGTTCAATCTCAGAACTTCATTCCAGGTCTTGAATTAAGGAAGACCAGAGGGGGAAAAGTAATGTCTTCATTTTAAGGGTATGGCGTGGAAATATTTACATCCTTTCTCCTCACATACTGTTAGTCACAGAGCTAGTCACATGACCACCACACCTATCTGTAAGAAAAACTGGAATTCTAGCCTTTAGCGGGACAGATATGTACCTAGCTAAAAAATGATTTTACTGTAGAAGAGAATGGATATGGGGCATAGTTAGTAGGCATTGCTCTTCTGTTGAATTTCTATAAATAAATATAGGTATAAGCAAATTATTTATTTTTTTTAAGTTTACTTGAGAGAGTGTGCATGTGCTCATGAACAGAGGAGAGGCAGAAAGACAGTGCGAGAATCCCAAGCAGGCCCCACGCTATTAGCGCAGAGCCTGATCTCTCACGAGCTGTGAGATCATGATCTGAGGCCAAATCCAGAGTCAGACGCTTAACTGACTGAACCACCCAGGTGCCCCTAGAAGCAAGTTTTTTAGAGTTATGGAGTCAACCACAGACGATCTAAAACTATAAATGGTACAAATGTATTTGCCTCTGAGGAAAGGGAGGAGTTGGAAGAACCATACCTTTAATTTTGTACCTTTCTGGACTTGTTGGATTATTTCCATGTGTTCTATTGATAATGTAATAATAGTGATATGTAAATGTAGTTTATATGGCAAAGATCTGTCCTTTTTTTTAGATGGCATGGGGGGAAAAATGACCCCAAAGCACGGTAAATATCAATCAGGTTTAGGGAAAACCAAAAGCTTTAGTTAAATTACCTTTTGATTTCTATGGCTTCTTACTCCTGTTTTCTCTTTTTTGTTCACAGAAGTGTGTTAGCCCTTGCCAGACTGAGAAATGAAAGCCAATATAAAAAGATATAGCCATCATCACTGTTGGTAGGAATGCACACTGGTGCAGCCACTCTGGAAAACAGTGTGGAGGTTCCTCAAAAAATTAGAAATAGAATTACCTGCAACCCAGAAATAGCACTACTAGGAATTTATCCAAAGGATCCAGGAGTGCTGATTCATAGGGGCACATGTACCTTAATGTTTCTAGCAGCACTACCAACAATAACTAAATTATGGAAAGAGCCAAATGGCCATCAACTGATGAATGGATAAAGAAGATGTAGTTTATACACACAGTGGAATACTACTCGGCAATGAGAAAGAATGAAATCCTGCCATTTGCAACAACGTGGGAGGGTTTTATGCTAAGTGAAATAAGTCAGTCAGAGAAAGACAGATGTCATATGTTTTCACTCATATGTGGAATTTGGGAAATTTAACAAGACCATGGGGGAAGGGAAGGGAAAAACATAGTTTCAAACAGAGAGGGAGGCAAACCATAAGAGACTCTTTATTTCTTTTTAACATTTATTTATTTTTGAGAGACAGAGCATGAACGGGGGAGGGGCAGAGAGAGAAGGAGACAGAATCTGAAGCAGACTCTAGGCTACAAGCTGTCAGCACAGAGCCTGATGCAGGGCTTGAACCCACAAACCGTGAGATCATGACCTGAGCTGAAGTCAGATGCTTAACTGACTGAGCCACCCAGGCACCCAAAGAAACTCTTAAGTACAGAGAACAAACTGAGGGTTGATGGGGGGGGGGGAGTGGGAAGGAGGGGAAAATGGGTGATGGGCACTGAGGAGGGCACTTGTTGGGATGAGCTCTGGGTGTTGTATGCAAGCGGTGAATCATGGGAATCTGCCTCCGAAACCAAGAGCACACTGTACATACTGTATGTTGTTAGCTAACTTGAAAATAAATTACAGTTAGAGAAAAAAAAAAACCGATAAAAAAAGATAGCCATCATCCCTGTGGGCAAGTTAAATTACTCAAGAAAGAATCCGAGAAAAGGGAGAGCAAACATGTTCCACACCATTTTGTCCAGCCTTGGACCTGGGCACTGCGTCTGTTTGCGGGGCTTTGACCTGTATGATGCCACTGTGTGCTGAGCATTGAAAGATTTTGCTTGCCTCCATTAGTAGAGTGCTCCTCAGTCTAATTGATTTCGCCCATTGGAAATTGGATGCTTTTTCTCTTCTAGGTACTTTTTCCCTTTCTCGATTTAATCCCATTATTTTTAATTATACCCTTCAAGTCATCTCTACAATTTCCATCTTTTATTAAGGTTTTTAAACATCTGTAGACAGCAAGTCCTTAGTCATTATTTAGGCAAATGGACCTATTATCTATCTCTTCTTTGATCTTTTCGCTTAAATAAATTCCTGTAGCCACTCAGTGTCCATGGTTTTAGGGATTCTTTTTTCTGTATTTTTCCTCCTATGAACCTGTATCTATTTTCACCTGAGAGCAGCATATCAAGTTTATTTCTCCTGTTTTGGGGTCTGAATGATCTTTTCCGTATAGTGTGTGTGCGTCTCATTGCTTAAGTGCAATGATCACCTGTACCATTTAAGGAATTAAAGCTGATGGACAACGACTTGAGGTAGATAAGGGAATATTTGACTAGCTGACCTCGAAGCTTCCTTTAAAACGTCTTATGTTTCAATTTTATGCAATGATTGCAAATTGTTTTGCAGCTATAAATTGTGCAGTTAAGCAGTGATCTATAAAAAGAATTACAAAAGTCAAACGCAAAACATTTCCCATATCCTCTTCCAGTCCTTAGCAATGTGGATATATTTTGGACCGTGTATTTAGTACTTGTATATTATATTTTTCGTCCATAACTGGATGCTATTTTATTACAGTCTACTTCCCACCTTCATATCCTTTAAAATAGGCAGTCATCCATTGTATTTTATCATGGCTTGTCTAACCATTCAAATATGCAAATCATAAAAACCATTATCCCTGAGTTATAAAATGGCATCAATATATAACAGGTGACTTAACCCATTAAATAGAGGAATAAACTTGATTTTAGTACTGAGCTTACCATAATTCAGAGGACACCTGTAGAATACAGAAATGATATTTTATAGTCTTAAGTTCTTTTTCTTATTTTGGAACACCACATCAGAATTGCATGGTTGACTACCTTGCAATGACATGTTTCAGTATTTTATCCATTGTTACTTCCTTTTTTTAAATGTAACATTTGACTTTTCTGTAAGGTACAGTCAAGGTCTTTGGTCCCTTTGTATAAAAACTAAATCCAAGAGGAATCTTTCTCAAACCACAAGAGAGCATTTACAACACATGGAAATTCTTCTCTTGAAGACACCCCCTGCAGTTTCCAATGGCTAATCTTTCTGAAGGTATAAAATGTGTTTCTAGTTCCGACAGTGACAGTTCCTAAATAAAAGTGTTAGTAACTGGTCTCATGTGCTGATATTTATAAAATTAGTGGGCAAATATAGGTCCTCATTTCAATATTGAAGTTGCCTTTGGCATATGTCATTTTGTAAAACATGCCCTTTCCATGATGGGCACCAGTACATTGCTGAAAGTACAGAGAAGAGAAATAAATTTCAACCAGAAGGAAGATATTTGGAAAAGTTACATCTTAACGACCAGAATGTTCAGACTCCATTACCCAAGACCTGTGCCACACTTATAACAAGATGGGGAGACATGCTTTGGCCAGGCGTGAGTTAATTATGCATATCTATGTAGAAACTCAAGTCTAGTGTATAATGGCAGGGACTGAGTTTGGGAGGAATTGCTGCTTTGTAGGAGTCAGGGAAAAGGTAATATGTCAGAAATAAAAATGAAATTACGTTTTTGTATCATGTTTGAGCAGATAACTAAAGAGGAGGGTCTGTGGTCGAATATATTTTTTAAAATAATGATAATCATTGATATTACAAAATACAAACTGTCTATACAGGGCAGAAACTGCTAGATGCTTGTGAGAGAATCTTTCTGATCTTCCCAGTGACCCAGTGAGGTAGGTATTGTCACCATGCTCTGGTACAAATGAGCAAGCAAGCTACCTTTGCATTTGAGAAGAGCACAGATCGAGAGGAAGGAAAATATCCTTTCTAAGTTTCCAGTGAATCCAGGACTGGTTTGTAGATACCTAGAAGCTCCTGGCTATTGAGGAACCAGTCAGTACCTACAGCAGTGATCTTTGTTTTTAAATACAGACATATTGGAGCAAATGTGGTAAAGTGGGAGTGAACCCAGGAATCAAGGTTGCTGGATCATGGGTCTGTTGTACTAAGTACTTGGTGAACTTTCTGAAGTCCTTCCCGTTGCAAAATTACGTGACTGTAAACAGTATGAAATTGATCCCAGTAAAGATAAGAGGAGAATGATGATAATGTTGGCAAAGCACTCTCTCATATGTTATTTCATTTGATCCTCTCCACAACCCTCAGCAGTAGGTGCTAGCATCAAACCCCAATCTCCATTTTACAGACGAGATGATTGGAGTTCCTAGATTGTCAAATATAAATTTAGATTTGATACTTTAAAAAGCAGTGGCAGCAACAACATCATAATTTAAGAGAAGAGTAGGTGTGACTCAGGACCTAAGTGGTGAAGAGAATTACCAAGACTTAAAAAAAAATCAAATCAGCAGCTTTGAGAGTCTCAGCAAGGCCTAGATAATTATAACCTTTCTGAGGGATGCCAGAGCTAACAGTTGTGCTTAATATTTTCCCCCTAGGCTTAGGCCAGGAAGATAGAAGAAGCATTGAGTTGATAAACCAGAGAGAGTCCCTTTCGAGGGGAGCTGACTAGGGAAAAACTGAAGGTTCAAAGGGCAGACAATGAAGACCACCAGAGTGGAACAAGAATGGCAAAGAAAAGGGGACTCCAGTGGGGAAGACTGCTGGGATTGCCTGGACGTGCATTCATTCTAGGCCTACTAAAGACTTGGGGAGCGCATGCCGAGGTCCAAAGATCAAGACCTAGACAGACACCTTGGTGAAGAACTGTGGAGGACTGAGTCATCCACTCCGTGAGGACAGGCCCTAGGAGGGATCCTCTTTGTATCATTGACGATATCGGAGATGTGGGCCTTATTCCCATTATGGCATCTTTGTCAAGGGTCCAGAATCCATTGGCAGGCTCGTTGGACTCCTATAGCTGAGCATTCCTGGATCTCTTCCTTTGTCGCGATTTCTTCACCTCCTTCGTGATTTCTCTTTTTATTCACCCACTCCCTCAGCGGTGCTGCCTCGCAAAGTCCTGAGCACGCTTCCCTGGTCTCTGACCCTGTCCCTGACCACACTTGAAAATCAAATTTAAAGCCCAGGCTTGTGCTATATTTTCCAAATCTCCAGTCGCAATATCCAAGCCTCTGTTTTTCACTGCCTGCATATTTTTGATCTCAAAATGTTGAAAACAGAATTCATCTTTCTAGGCTAAAAGTGTCAGAGTCATCTTGTATTCATCCCCCTACCTTGCCACCCACCCTGTTCGATTCTGTTGCTTTTAGCTCTGAAATATCTTTTCTATCCATCTTCTTTCCGTTTCCACCAGCAATTCTGTATTTCAGGCCATTGCCATTATTATTTGATGACGATTAACAATGATCTAGCTGGCCTCTCTGAATCCGGACTTCAGGGTGTCTGATAATCCTGTCCACTGTCATTTACTTCATCAGCTAAAAGCTGTGTTTCTCAAACTGGTTCAAATAATGATAATTTTGAGGAATGTTAATAGGGAGTATGTTGCTTTTGAAAAGGGAGTTGTCAAATGTTATTAGGAAATGCTGGATTAAAGTAAAATGTTTATGACAGCACTTTTCAAAGCCTTTAGCATGTTAATTTACATAACAAATCTTCAATATAACATGTAGTCCCACGGGGGCAAGGATTCGTTTGCTGTTTTCATTGGTATAGTTCCAGAATAGTCGCATGATGCCATTAAATAACAAGTACTCGATATACATAATTTGAATAAAAGAATAAAAGATAGGTATGTTATAAATAGTATTTTCCATTTTTATGTAAAAATAACAAACATTTTATCAAGTTACATCTCAGGGAAGCAGTGTTTATGAAAGTTTCTGTGAAACATTGCTCTAAAGTAGGGTTTCTCAACCATGGCATGAAAAGACCTTTTGAGCCAGATAATTCTTTATGGCAAGGACCCATCCTGCTCATTGTAGGAGGTTTAACAGCCTGTTGGCCTCTACCTACTAGATCAGAGTAGCACCGGCCCTCTCTTGTTCACCGCTGGCCGTATTCGGTTTTTGACCTTGCCTCTGTGACAAAAATAATGTCTCCAGACATTGACAGATGTCCCTGGAGTGAGGGGGGCAAAATCATCCCTCATTAAGAAAATGTTATAGTCTGGGCTTATTATTCTCCAGCTCAGAAATTTTCACAACTTCTTCCTTGCCTGTGGAATTAAGTCTGAATTCCTTAGGCTGATACCTAAGTTCTCTGTCCTCAATCTTACAAGCACTTGTGCACACACGCGCACACACAATTTATGGGAACCAGGTGATTAGAGAGGTAGCACGTGGCAAGAAAGGCGGTAGTTCACTTTGTGTAATTGTGATGATCTCAGTGTGTCC
The DNA here is from genome assembly GCF_018350175.1 of Felis catus. NCBI lineage: Eukaryota > Metazoa > Chordata > Mammalia > Carnivora > Felidae > Felis > Felis catus. The sequence goes on along the minus strand of NC_058386.1, from coordinate 117,295,309 downwards.
CAGATGCTGTTCCCTTCTCTTTCCCACACCTTCAGCGGGCCGAATGTTTATTTGAACACTTCTTAAAAAAAAAAAAAAAGTCATGTGCTACCCAAGTGGCCTTTGATAGTCTTCCATAGTTGTGATTTCACCTGAGTAGAAACATTTGTAAGAACACTGCATGATGTATCTGGGGTCCTGTGTCCCATTAGAGGACCCCTCCGACTTTTATATATGACCCAGACCTAAAATTCCTTAATCAATATGCAAGACTGTCTACCACGTGCACAGCATTGTGCACTCTGCTGGGATTATAACAGTTGCGGAAACATACTCCCTACCTTCAAGGAATTTAAATACTAGTGATTAGTGAATTGAGAAAGTGCTGTACCAGACATGAACATCAAGAGGTGGAGAGCTTAAGAGAGACAAAAACGAACTGCTATCTTGTAAGCTAGTATAGAGGAGGCAGGAAGTATGCCGAGTCATGAACGACAGTTAAGGTGTTGATCCCACACTCGGAGTGGCCCGTTGACTCAGGCCTTGTGACGAGCATATCTACAGGTGTGAAGGCAGGATTATGTTTTATAGAGTGGCTGTTGTTCAGTGCTGGCTATATTTGTTTTTGGTCTTTTTAATGTTTATTTATTTTTGAGAGACAGAGAGTTAGCGGAGGAGGAAAGAGAGAGCAAGGGAGACACAGAATCCAAAGCAGGCTTCGGGCTCTGAGTTGTCTGCACAGAGCCCAACCCGGGGCTCAAACTCACGAACCACGAGATCATGACCTAAGCTGAAGTCGGACACTTAACTGACTGAGCCACCCAGGCGCCCCTGGCTGTATTTGGTTTTTGACCTTGCCTTTGTATTTGTTATTGTTGGCTGGAAGCTCTAGATACATGGCTAGAACTTGGGCAGGGAGGACAATGTCTGAGCAGTGGGGTTATGAGTGGGAGTGGAGGTGATCTAATCAGGGCTGAATCCAGGTGTTTTTCTCAAAGCCGTGTCCTGACTTTGACACAGATTTTACCCTCTTGTCATCCAAGATGAGGTTTTCAGCCCAAGGACAGCAGACTGACTCGAGAGACGTAAAGAAAATGTTCAGTGTACTATGGCAGTTTTTAAGGTTAAAACAACAACAAAAGAGAAGTTTTCTCAAGCTCAACATTAAGGGCAAGTCCATTAGCAGACATTTCCACGTTGGAAGCAATTTTGAAATGCTCCTTAAATACCCTGCCAGTGGTAGCTGCAAACGCATATTTTATCTAAATGAATTGACCAAAGTAGTAGAAGCTTTGTAGACAAAGCAAATGAAGTATAGAATTTATCACGTCCTTACTGTGTTTTCCGTATTGTCTTTAAATTTTCTCCAAAATGCTCAAAATGAAAGTAGGCTGTGCTTGCCAAAATCTTGCTCAGCTTAATTATGCCCAGATAGGAATTTGATGAAATCTGTTTCGGACGCATGTTGGCCTAAAGAGGATGAAGCTGTGGGTTCAGAGGGAAATGGAATTTTGTCTGTTGGTTTCAGTTTTTTTGTGGAAGATTTTCTCCATTGAGTACCTGCTGGAGAAAGCTGTTTATCAGTTGTGGAGGGCACAGAGGTTTCATCTGGTGAGAAGATTCCGAGTTATTGATAGCAGCTTCTGGGAATTCTGTGCAGATAAGGAAAGAAGGCCCAGTTTGATTAGTGATGTCTGTCATGGGCACAGGCTGAAGAGTGGTGGTATACAGGCTAAATAACTTCCATGTCAACTCTGTTTTCTAAATCCAGTGCCTAGCTCGTGAGCCAGTCTAGGTCCTTAGTCCATTTTCCGCCACGATGATTGAAATTACTATCATGTTTGTCTTGATTTATCATTTGAAATTATAGCAAGAATTACAAGTAATGACCTATACTTTTAAACACGTAATCTTTCATAATCTCATAACCCTCTCTTCTAGATGTGCATGTTGCTTGCTAGCACTTGCTCATCTATCAATATTTAACATAGGTGTATATGTATCATTTTTATGCTGTATTTTCATATAAATATCCCAAACATTTCCATTTTGCCAAATAGTTTCCCAAGCCATTAGTTAAATGCTCAACTTTCCACTTTCTGGTTGTTTTGTTATTAGGCAGGCCCTAAATCCAGAGAAATTCTAGGGTGCTTTTACTTAGAATACTAACCAAAATTAAGCATCTGACTTCAGCTCAGGTCATGATCTCGTGGTGTGTGGGTTCGAGCCCCACGTCAGGCTCTGTGCTGACAGCTCAGAGCCCGGAGCCTGCTTTGGATTCTGTGTGTCCCTCTCTCTCTGCCCCTCCCCTGCTCGTGCTCTGTCTCTCTCTATCAAAAATAAACACGAAAAGAAATTAGAATACTAGCCAAAGCATACGAACTTTCCCTTCAGTGTTTATGTTTCAGTTGGTTTCTGAAATTCAGTGATGTGTCGTTAAGGCATTTGAAGGAAAAAAATGAACATGTTAATTTGCAAGTGCACATAGTTTATATTTACATTTTATACTTAAGAATTTGTGCTTATATATTTATATAGATATATATCCATATGTCAGAGCCCTATCCAATATAACAAGCACACATATATTTATATAGAGATAAGTACAAACACACACGTTTATAATTCGAAGGATCATGATCATGGTCCGGGCAAATGGCGTTTTCAAAGTCATTAAGAACCTCTCTGTACGAAGCAAATGTGACACCTCCACTCACAGGTATTCTATTTCATCTTCAACTCTAATCTGTGTTTCAAGCCAGGTTGACCTAAACACGTCCTAGGCGCACAGATCCCCTAGATTTAAGATACCTGTTTGGACAATTCGTTAATCCAGACGAGGCCTGGCAGGCCCAGCCTTCCATGATCCAGCGCAAAGTTCCTGCTCCCACCCAACTTGCACTGCTTCACTCCACGAATCATCCGCTCCTGATGAGCAGGCCTGTCCACCGTACTGCAGACGCCCAATATCCCTTCACCTTCACCGCCGCTGCTGATGGTACTTTTCCCGCCTTGAAGCCTTCACTGTGGAAATCCCACCTGTGCTTGAAGCAGCGCGTCCCCTAGGAGATTTTCCCTGACTAACCTAACCTTTAGAAACTGTTCTCCTGTTTCCGGCACCGGACATTTAACCTTTTTAAAAAATGTTTATTTATTTTGAGAGAGAGAGAGTTAAAGTGAGCACACAAGAGTGGGGCAGAGGGGCAGAGGGGGAGGGGGGGGGGGGGGAGAGAGAGAGAGAGAGAGAGAGAGAGAGAGAGAGAGAGAGAGAGAGAGAGAGAGAGAGAGAGAGAGAGAATCCCAAGCATGCTCCATGCTCAGAGTGGGCTGACGCAGGGCTCAATCCCACAACCCTGGGGTCATGACCTGAGCCGAAATCGAGAGTCAGGGAATCAACTGACTGAGCCACCCAGGTGCCCCTGGAAATTTAACTTCTGTTGCTTTTCAGTATTTATTATTATTATTTTTTTTTACAAGATCACAGTGTCCTCAAGGGTAAAATAAAAACCAAATAAACAGGGGTTTATTTGCTTGGGATCCTCTCTCTCCCTCTCTTTCTTGTCCCCTGCTCGTGCTCTCTCTCTTTCTCAAAATAAATAAATAAACTTTAAAAAAAAACCCTAAAGAAACAAAAAAACTACAGTGCCTTGCATTGATCCATGCCGCTAGTTTCTTGCTCTCCGTGAATTCCAAACTCCCAAGTGAGATCAACAGTTATACTTCCTCACCCAAATTGGCCGTACGTTTTCTTCACGCGTCATGAGTACGTCTCAAGCTTGGTGGACCATCATTCTCCTGCTTCACATGGATCGTAATATTTCTGTGCAGAGAGACGACAGTTGCCTTTGTCCTGGCTATTCTGTTCTCAGCATTCTGGGGGATGATAGTCTTTCTGACTACTAAGCTGAAGAGAGCAAAATCTATATGGTCTCTTCCTTGGTTTGTAATGAAAGATCTGTTGTCAATATCAGGCAGCTTAGCTGCTGTTAGGGCGGCGATGGGCTAACATCACTCACAGCAACTATAATCATCAACAGGGTAGCAGCGGCGATTATGCCAAAGGCAGGTAAAATTTACGGAAGTTAACAGAACTCAAGAGTGCTGCCAACAACTTAGGGCTGAACAATTAGTTTTAGACCGGATATTCCCTCCGTGGAATTTCCCCTCACCTCTCACTTTTCCTGTCTGTAAAATCGTCTGTGTTCATGCCTCACTTGACTGTTTGCGCTGACCCACAGTCAGCCATAGCTTTTCTCGCGTTACACAACTGGTGATTTTGGACACCGGTGTGGGGTTTGGATGGCTGCATCTGAGGCTGTCTGACTTGGGACAGAAAGCTGTAGGGGGATGGTTGCCTACTCTTTTCAGAACAGCATGGATTTGACTTTCTGGATATCACATCTCTGAAATGTTTTCACAGTCTACATCTCTCTCGCACCGTTTCATGAGTTTCACTGGAAGAACTAACTCGTTCCCAGCTCTTCCTGCTTGCTTCTCCGAACCACCATTCTTGATGGGACGCGGCAGGGCATAAGGAGGAGGGCCTCAAACAGTGATTTGTGAAAGTGGAGAGAACGTCTCGTGTTAGTGAGTGTTCCTTTTTTCTTATATTTGAAACTTTAATAATATTTCTTTGGAAAACTCTTACTATTGCCAATTCTTTGTTGAGCATTTTCCTCTATAATGCATGGTGGCGAAAAGCAATGGAAAGTGCACTAAAAAATAGAAGACCAGTTGTACCTCCAGGCCATAGTTTATTGACTAATAAAATGAAGGGGTTGAAATAGATCTCCCTGGGTCTCTCCTTCTCTGCTGTCATTGTAATTGAATGTTTAAATATGGACAGCCTTTCAATGTGAATTATAATAGAATCGTCACTAAAAGAAGGAATCTGGGTATATTCTGTACACTGTTCCTCAGTGTATATAAAAATATTGCATTAGCATTTTTAGTTGATAATCTTGCCACAGCGGTATCTTGTATACATTAGCAAAGCTGTGAGGTATGTAGTCTTTGTAGTTTCATATATAATAAGAGTTATACTCTGAGAGAAGAAGTGGAGAAAAAGAGAATTTCCTTAGAGAGCCAGATGGCCAAGAGACAGAGCATCTGGTGTCCTTGTTAGAAACCAGAGGCCTTAAATTAGATACATCCACATATAAGGTCCACAACTTATATGCTACCTAATTACATAATTATTGTATCATTTGGTATTGTGGTGTCATTCATTGGCATGTGAATAGAAAAATCATCAAAACTACCAACACTAAACGCATTTTGCACGGTGACACCAAAAGTTTAAACTGAACGAGAGCAATGAATATATAAGAAATCTAATTTTTATGCAGTTCCTGGGGCTGATTTCTACTTATTTCCAACTGTAGCCTATAGGAACTGGTTTTGGCTATTTAATTGGAAAAACAAAACAAAACTTGAAAAGGAGATGAACAAGGCAGAGTTTAGAAAATGATGTACTTTAAATTATATTTTTTTTATTTTAATTTTTTTTAATTAAATTTTTCCATGTTTATTTTTTTAATATGAAATTTATTGTCAGATTGGTTTCCATACAACACCCAGTGCTCATCCCAAAAGGTGCCCTCTTCAATACCCATCACCCACCCTCTCCTCCCTCCCACCCCCCATCAACCCTCAGTTTGTTCTCAGTTTTTAACAGTCTCTTATGCTTTGGCTCTCTCCCACTCTAACCTCTTTTTTTTTTTTTTTTCCTTCCCCTCCCCCATGGGTTTCTGTTAAGTTTCTCAGGATCCACATAAGAGTGAAAACACATGGTATCTGTCTTTCTCTGTATGGCTTATTTCACTTAGCATCACACTCTCCAGTTCCATCCACGTTGCTACAAAGGGCCATATTTCATTCTTTTTAATTGCCACGTAGTACTCCATTGTGTATATAAACCACAGTTTCTTTATCCATTCATCAGTTGATGGACATTTAGGCTCTTCCCATCATTTGGCTATTGTTGAAAGTGCTGCTATGCACATTGGGGTACACGTGCCCCTCTGCATCAGCACTCCTCTATCCCTGGGGTAAATTCCTAGCAGTGCTATTGCTGGGTCATAGGGTAGTTCTATCTTTAATTTTTTGAGGAACCTCCACACTGTTTTCCAGAGTGGCTGCACCAGTCTGCACTCCCACCAACAGTGCAAGAGGGTTCCCGTTTCTCCACATCCTCGCCAGCATCTAGAGTCTCCTGATTCGTTCATTTTGGCCACTCTGACTGGCGTGAGGTGGTATCTGAGTGTGGTTTTGATTTGTACTTCCCTGATGAGGAGCAACGTTGAGCATCTTTTCATGTGCCTGTTGGCCATCTGGATGTCTTCTTTAGAGAAGTGTCTATTCATGTTTTCTGCCTATTTCTTCACTGGATTATTTGCTTTTCGGTGTGGAATTTGGTGAGCTCTTTATAGATTTTGGATACTAGCCCTTTGTCCGATACGTCATTTGCAAATATCTTTTCCCATTCCATTGGTTGCCTTTTAGTTTTGTTGATTGTTTCCTTTGCAGTGCAGAAGCTTTTTATCTTCATGCGGTCCCAATAGATCATTGTTGCTTTTCATTCCCTTGCCTTTGGGATGTGTTAAGTAAGAAATTGCTGCGCTGAGGTCAGAGAGGTTTTTCCCTGCTTTCTCCTCTAGGATTTTGATGGTTTCCTGTCTCACATTCAGGTCCTTTATCAATTTTGAGTTTATTTTTGTGAATGGTGTAAGAAAGTGGTCCAGTTTCATCCTTCTGCATGTTGCTGTCCAGTTCTCCCAGCACCATTTGTTAAAGAGACTGTCTTTTTTCCATTGAATATTCTTTCCTGCTTTGTCAAAGGTTAGTTGGCCATACTTTTGTGGGTCTAATTCTGGGGTTTCTATTCTATTCCATTGGTCCATGTGTCTGTTTTTGTGCCAATACCATGCTGTCTTGATGATTACAGCTTTGTAGTTAAGGCTAAAGTCTGAGATTGTGATGCCTCCTGCTTTGGTCTTCTTCAAATTACTTTGGCTATTCAGGCCCTTTTGTGGTTCCATATGAATTTTAGGATTGCTTGTTCTAGCTTCGAGAAGAATGCTGATGCAATTTTGATTGGGATTGCATTGAATGTGTAGATAGTTTTGGGTAGTATTGACATTTTAACATTATTTATTCTTCCAACCCATGTGCACGGAATGTTTTTCCATTTCTTTATATCTTCTTCAATTTCCTTCATAAGCTTTCTATAGTTTTCAGCATACAGATCTTTTACATCTTTGGTTAGGTTTATTCCTAGGTATTTTATGCTTCTTGGTGCAGTTGTTAATGGGATCAGTTTCTTTATTTGTCTTTCTGTTGCTTCATTATTAGTGTATAAGAACGCAACTGATTTCTGTACATTGATTTTGTATCCTGCAACTTTGCTGAATTCATGTATCAGTTCTAGCAGACTTTTGGTGGAGTCTGTCAGGTTTTCCACCTATAATATCATGTCATCTGCAAAAAGTGAAGGCTTGACTTTATCTTTGCCAATTTTGATGCCTTTGATTTATTTTTGTTGTCTGATTGCTGATGCTAGAACTTCCAACACTATGTTAAACAACAACGGTGAGAGTGGACATCCCTGTCTTGTTCCTGATCAAAGGAAAGAAGCTCTGAGTTTTTCCCCATTGAGGATGATGTCAGCTATGGACTTCTTATAAATGGCTTTTATGATGTTTAAGTATGTTCCTTCTATCCCGAGTTTCTCGAGGGTTTTTATTAAGAAAGGATGCTTAATTTTGTCAAATGCTTTTTCTGCATCGATTGACAGGATCATATGGTTCTTATCTTTTCTTTTATTAACGTGATATATCACATTGATTGATTTGCTAATGTTGAACCAGCCCTGCAGCCCAGGAATGAATCTCACTTGATCATGGTGTATAATTCTTTTTATATGCTGTTGAATTCGATATGCTAGTATCTTATTGAGAATTTTTGCATCCATATTCATCAGGGATATTGGCCTGTAGTTCTCTTTTTTTGCTGGGTCTCTGTCTGGTTTAGGAATCAAAGTAATTTTGGCTTCATAGAATGAGCCTGGAAGTTTTCCTTCCCTTTCTATTTTTTGGAACAACTTGAGAAGGATAGGTATTATCTCTGCTTTAAATGTCTGGTAGAATTCCCCTGGGAAGCCATCTGGTCCTGGACTCTTATTTGTTGGGAGATTTTTTGATAACTGATTCAGTTTCTTTGCTGGTTATGGGTCTGTTCAAGTTTTCTATTTCTTCCTGTTTGAGTTTTGGAAGTGTGTGGGTGCTTAGGAATTTGTCCATTTCTTCCAGGTTGTCCAGTTTGTTGGCATGTAATTTTTCATAGTATTCCCTGATAATTGCTTATATTTCTGAGGGATTGGTTGTAATAATTCCATTTTCATTCATGGTTTTATCTATTTGGGTCCTCTCCCTTTTCTTTTTGAGAAGCCTGGCTAGAGGTTTATCAATTTTGTCTATTGCTGTTAGATTTTGTATTTGGGATTTTTCTTGTTTCTTGAGATAGGCCTGGATTGCAATGTATTTTCCTCTCAGGACTGCCTTCACTGCATCCCAAAGCGTTTGGATTGTTGTATTTTCATTTTCATTTGTTTCCATATATTTTTAAATTTCTTCTCTAATTGCCTGGTTGACCCACTCATTCTTTAGTAGGGTGTTCTTTAACCTCCATGCTTTTGGAGGTTTTCCAGACTTTTTCCTGTGGTTGATTTCAAGCTTCATCGCATTGTGGTCTGAAAGTATGCATGGTATGATCTCAATTCTTGTATACTTATGAAGGGCTGTTTTGTGACACAGTATGTGATCTATCTTGGAGAATGTTCCATGTGCACTCGAAAAGAGAGTATATTCTGTTGCTTTGGGATGCAGAGTTCTGAATATATCTGTCAAGTCCCATCTGATCCAATGTATCATTCAGGACCCTTTTTTCTTTATTGACCTTGTGTCTAGATGATCTATCCATTGTTGTAAGTGGGGTATTAAAGTCCCCTGCAATTACCACATTCTTATCAATGAGGTTGTTTATGTTTGTGATTAATTGTTCTATATATTTGGGGGCTCCCATATTCGGCACATAGACATTTATAATTGTTAGCTCTTCCTGATGGATAGACTCTGTAATTATTATATAATGCCCTTCTTCATCTCTTGTTACAGCCTTTAATTTAAAGTCTCGTTTGTCTGATATAAGAATGGCTACTCCACTTTCTTTTGACTTCCAGTAGCATGATAGATAGTTCTCCATCCCCTCACTTTCAATCTGAAGGTGTCCGCAGGTCTAAAATGAGTCTCTTGTAGACAGCAAATAGATGGGTCTTATTTTTTGTATCCATTATGATACCCTATGTCTTTTGGATGGAGCATTTAGTCCATTTACATTCAGTGTTATTATAGAAAGATATGGGTTTAGAGTCATTGTGATGTCTGTAGGTTTCATGCTTGTAGTGATTTCTCTGGTACTTTGTGGTCCTTGCAACATTTCACTCACAGATCTCTTAGGATCTCTTGTAGGGCTGGTTTACTGAATTCCTTCAGTTTTTGTTTGTTTGGGAAGACCTTTATCTCTCCTTCTATTCTGAATGACAGTCTTGCTGGATAAAGGATTCTCAGCTGCATATTTTTTCTGTTCATCACATTGAAGATTTCCTGCCATTCCTTTCTGGCCTGACAAGTTTCAGTAGATAGATCCGTCACTAGTCTTATCGGTCTCCCTTTATATGTTAGAGCGTGTTTATCCCTAGCTGCTTTCAGAATTTTCTCCTTATCCTTGTATTTGCCAGTTTCACTATGATATGTCGTGCAGATCGATTCAAGTTACGTCTGAAGGGAGTTCTCTTTGCCTCTTGGATTTCAATGCCTTTTTCCTTCCCCAGATCAGGGAAGTTCTCAGCTATGATTTGTTCAAGTACACCTTCAGCCCCTTTCTCTCTCTCTCCCTCCTCTGGAATCCCTATTATATGGATATTGTTGTGTTTCATTGCATCACTTAGTTCTCTAATTCTCCCCTCATACTCCTGGATTTTTTTTAATCTCTCTTTTTCTCAAGTTCCTCTTTTGCCATAATTTTGTCTTCTAATTCACATATTCTCTCCTCTGCCTCTTCAATCTGAGCTGTGGTCACCTCCATTTTATTTTGCACCTCATTTATAGCATTTTTTAGCTCCTCATGACTATTTCCTTGTCTCTTGATTTTTGTAGCAATAGATTCTCTGCTGTCCTCTATACTTTTTTCAAGCCCAGCGATTAATTTTATGACTATTATTTTAAATTCATTTTCTGCTATATTGCTTAAATTGTTTTTGATCAGTTTGTTAGCTGTCACTACTTCCTGGAGTTTCTTTTGAGGAAAATTCTTCCGTTTCGTCATTTTAGATAGTCCCTGGAGTGGCGCGGAACTGCAGGGCTCTTCCCCTGTTCTTTCTGGAGTAACTTCTGTTGGTGGGCGGGGCCGCAGTCAGACCTGATGTCTGTCCCCAGCCCACCGCTGGGGCCACAGTCAGACTGGTGTGTACCTTATCTTACCCTCTCCCAGAGGCAGGACTCACTGTGGAGTGGTGTGGCTCCTGTCTGGGCTACTTGCACGCTGCCAGGCTTGTGGTGTTGCTTCTGTAGGATCTGGTGTATTAGCCGGGGTGGATCTGCAAGGTGCCCAGGGGCGGGAGGGGCAGGCTTGGCTCGCTTTGCCGTCGATGATCCCCTGTGGGAGGGGCCCTGCAGCACCAGGAGGGAAGCAGGCAGACCCGTTGGAGGGATGGATCCACGGGAGCACAGCTTTGGGCGTTTGTGTGGTGCAAGCAAGTTCGGTGATGGGAACCGGTTCCCTTTGGGATTTCGGCTGGGGGATGGGCGAAGGAGATGGCACTGGCGAGTGCCTTTGTTCCCTGCTGAGCTGAGCTCTGTCTTCCAGGGCTCAACAACTCTCCCTCCTGTTGTCTTCTAGCCCTCCCACTCTCCGAGCAGAGCTGTTGACTTATAACCTTCCAGATGTTAAGTCCCGCTGGCTGTCAGAACTCATTCTGTCCAGCCCCTCCGCTTTTGCCAGCCAGACTTCGGGGGCTCTGCCTTGCCGGGCGGGCTGCCCCTCCACCGCCCGGGCTCCCTCCTGCCAGTCCGTGTAGCGTGCACCGCCTCTCCGCCCTTCCTACCCTCTTCTGTGGGCCTCTCGTCTACGCTTGGCTCCGGAGAGTCCGTTCTGCTAGTCTTCGGGCGGTTTTGTGGGTTATTTAGGCCGATGTGGGTGGAATCTAAGTGGTCAGCAGGACGTGGTGAGCCTAGCGTCCTCCTACACTGCCATCTTCCTTGTACCAAGACTCGCAAACAACCTTTCATGTTTATTTTTGAGAGAGAGAGAGAGAGAGAGAGAGAGAGAGAGAGAGAGAGATGGCACAAGCAGGGGAGGGGCAGAGAGAGAGGGAGACACAGAATCCGAAGCAGGCTCCAGGCTCTGAGCTGTCAGCACAGAGCCCGACGCGGGGCTCGAACTCACAGACCGTGAGATCATGACTTGAGCTGAAGTCAGACACTTTAACTGAGCGAGCCACCCAGGCACCCCTATAAATTATATTTCTAAATAAACATTTCAGCAGTTTCTTTAGTGTTTATACTGTTTGGCTGATATGGCTACAGTAAACCTTGGCTAATATCTGCCTTTCATTTGATGTTAATGAGATCAGTTGACACTGTGCTGGATGCCTCATATGTAAGTCATATGGGTAGAATCAAAATTGTTTTGTTGCTTCTATGTGGAAGAGGAAAAAAATAATAGATTTTTTTTAATGAAAAATATTCATACATGTTGAAGGCTCATTTTCTATAGTGATCCAGTGACCCTTTCTCAAATATTATTTGCATGTTGTCCATATTCTTTGCAATGATAGATTCATCATACCTTGAATCGGCGGTACAAAACCCATTTCTGAAAGGTTCCAAATTCAAGTACTACTTACTCTTTTGTTCACATTGTCAAATGGTAAAGCAGAGCATGATAGAGGCATGGTAAGAACCCCTGGGATGTATTTGTGAAACAGTCCCAGTTTTTCCTATGAGAGAAACCTCATCCTATGGGAGAAGAGGTTTAACCTGAGGACAAGCAGCCAGTAGGCAGTGGAACCATAATCTTACCTCCTATTTGCCTGCCTTCAGTCGCAGTGGCCTATGTCTCCACGGAACTCATATTTTGGCATATTTTAGTATTTCAACAAAACATCCTGTTTGCCTGATTTATTATTCAATGAATTAATGACTTTGGAGTTTGTATTGACCTAGCCTACTTTCATAGATTCAGAGTAAAAGCCACATTTGGCTCTAGACTTATCTAAATTGGTTGGCTATTCTAGTCAAATTCATAAACTACCATTCCAATCTTCTGCTAAGTTTTGACTCTCTGACCTGATCTAAGTAATTTGCTGTTCTTTATCAGTGTGGAGTGATTTAATGATAGATAGCCCCAAAGTGATGAGTTGGTAAAATGAGTTCCAGCTTCATTGCTTTATTGCATATCATTTCCTAAGACTGTTGGACTTCATAAACTACTTGGAAATATTTTTAATTCTCAAGATATAAACTGAAGATAAGATGTGCTTATGATGGAAAACTGCCAAATGTTGCTTGAAGCTCCTGCAGAGTTCATATTCATGTTAGTTCTTGAGTCATATTTCTGAATCAAGGTCTCTAAATATTTTATATATGTATCTAAAATAATTGACAATATTTCCTTCAAGAATCTGTATGCAAGATGTGTAAGATTCATTGGCTCATTCATTCAGTCAGGCAATAAAACTATACTCAGGGCCTACTATGTACAGTCAAGAATCTCAGTCTTTCTGACCTAATATCTGCATTAAAGAATGTTGCGGAAGAGGAAATTGACCAGCCCACGCTGTATAATTCATCTGTAAGCAATGGCTTTATTGCTCTAATACCCCAAGAAACATGAGTCTCTGAGGTGAGCTAACGAGGCGTAAATTCTCACATGCAAACCCAACAATCAATTTTTGATTTTGTTATATCCAACAAGAGAGCCCTTGCTTGATTTTTAATGAAACATTGTGTGTGTGTGTGTGTGTGTGTGTGTGTGTGTGTGTGTGTGTCTGTGTGTGTCTTCTGTCTAGCCAAAAATAAGTAAATAAAAATAAAAGTACAATGTTGCCTGGCTGGCTGGTTATTTTGGACACTTTTGGTTGTATGGAGCTCTGTTCCTGACAAAGTGAAGAAATAAATGTGTACTTTACATCTTTTTGAACTTCTCTGTAGTTTAGCTGACTCTGCTCTTGTTAAGCAGTTCACTACCAGTCTCATGCATTTCACAGTGTTCAATATTGATCCCCTCCAAACTTTTGGTTTGGGGGAGTCGGTAATCACAAGTGTTTTGTTCAGTATGGTGCAGTGGCAAATGTTTGGAATTAAAAGTCAGACTAACTTGTAGCTTACTGACTCAACTAACATACACTAGCTCTTTTAATTTCTCTGGGTCTCATCTTCCTCAAGTATAAAATGAGGAGTTTTCATGGGAAACTGGATAAAATTGGGCACATTATTTAACTCCTCTCTTTGTATGTTCATCTTTGTCTATAAAATAAAACTAACCGACACCAAGGGTTGTTGGAGGAGTGAGTAGAATACACTTCCCCTGACTGTGGAAAGTCCAAAATACCCTCCGGCTATTTCTACAAACTCATGGGACCTTTCTTGGTCAACTGTGGCTTTGATATCTTGTTTCTACTGAATTAATGCAAGCCAGGAATTGCTTCATTGTCGTATGTGCGTTGTCCCCATTCCATGACAAATCATTCTAGATGTGGGATTCGGCCCTTTCTGTGATTTCTTCAAAATGAAACACACACACACACATGCGTGCACGCACACAATTTTGTGTGCATGTCAGATTTCACTGGAGTTTGCAGTTACTATGTATCAGGAAATGATCTAAGCATTCCACATGAATCAGTACACTTAATCCTTGTGACGAACCAATGAACTAGGTGCTGTTATCAACCCCATTTTACAGACAAGGCAACTGAGGCATAGTTAGGTAACTCATGTTAGATCACACAGTGTGTACAATTGGATTTGAACCCAGGGCACCGAACTCTAGAGTTCATGCTCTTAAGTACTACATTATACTTTTCTGTGCCGTAGTCATAAAAATTCTCACTGATCAACAAAATGAAATATCTATAATTTTATAAGCTTGATATATCCAAGATCTGTCCTTCTAATCAAAAAGGACCTTACACATTTTTCATCCAAGTATAAATGTTTGGGTACATGAAGGTGTGTGGGTTTGTTTGTTTTACAACTAGAGCATATTTTTGATAGAAGAGACCGTAAAAACCATGCATTGCCGTCCCTTTCAATTTAGCTAATGTAAATTAATTGCCTTCTTCATGACAAGAACTTCCACTTGTGCTATCTCGTTGAATCTGTGCAACAACTCCATCCTTAGCTACGATATTATTGTTAGTTTGGGGGCTGATGTCATCCTAGAGTGTGTTAATAGTACTGTGACATGCAGGCAACAACATTTCATCTCTCCTTTGGGGCATGATATTATCACTAGGCAGAAAGGTCAGTGGTCATGAATTAGGACAGGACAAAAAAAGAAAGAAAGAAAAGGAAAACCGGAGATTATAGTCCCATTTGGAATTGGATTTTTTTTCAGCTGTGAAAATATATCATTTCTTAAAAATTATCATTTATACATAGAAGTAGTACAGTATGGAGGTTAAGAGCGTGGCCTCTGGACACACGTTTCTTGGGTGTGAATCCCACCTCTGGTTTATATTCTGGCTGAAAGACCCTGGACAAGTTGTGAAATCTCTCTGTGCCTCAATTTCCTCAACTCCAAAATGAGAATAATACTAGGGCCAACATAGGGCTACTTTAATGATTATGGAACTTAATATATGCAGAATGTTTAGAACAGGGCCTAAGAGCGTTTTTTGAATGAATAAAATAGCATACCTGCTCTGTAAAATCTCCCTAGATAGTTCTAAATCTTCAGTGTTTCCAGAATGCATTTATTAATCATTATTTATTTATTATTGATTAATGATGTCATGGGCTCAGATTCTATCTAATAAAAACTGATTTGCTGAGTAGATTCAGAGACTAATGCATCGGACGCCTTGTTTTATCTCCAAAAGAAAAGCAGGTACTTTATGATTAACAGTTAAGAACAATTGGAATGAATATAGAATTTTTAAAATACAAGTATGAATGTATTTTAAAAATACTAATTCAACAGAATGATCTTTTTTTTTTTTTTTCTTTTTACGAAGGAGGGATGGTGGCGGGGCTAATTTAAGTAAACATTGAAAAGAGGGAAAATTAGGGGGGAAAGAGTCTACTTCTCCAGCTGGGAAGTGTCTGCGGATATAGTGAATACGTAGTCAGCAGATCTCTATTTTTATTCAAGCAGCTTGCAAAGAAATACAGTGGCTGCAGATTTCTCTCCCCTCTAATGTGAGCTGCGGCTCAGCCAGGAATGCCGGCCGTGATGCCCATCCTGTAATGTGCCTGAGTGGGCGACGGGCAGCACGCAGGTCAGCAGATTCTCAGCCCGCTCTCTACTGGGGGAATTGGCCCAGTTAACAAAGGCAAACTGGGTTAGGTCTGGGTTGACGACACAGTGCTACTATTTGAGTATGCTTCGTGAACAACGAGCCGAAGCTCTCTTGCGAAAATCATCGCGCGGTACCCTGGTTTCCTATTTGTCTTAGAAAGCAATCATGTTTATGAACGTTCTTGTGTGAGCGCTAGAAGGCTCAAGACTTAAAATGCAGTGAGGAGCACTTTACAGTTTATGATCATTTTATGGACATGGTTAGTATTTAACCGCCTTCGGGCTTTCCTCATCCTGCCTGACCACCAGGAATGGCTTTGTCCTTCCCTCCTGATTTTTCATCTCCAAACGCTTTAGGCCCTGAAGGAAATGGTAGCACATCTATCAAGCCCCTATTGATAGCTGCAGTGGAAAGTGATCCTTTCTTTCCCAGAACTCTTGAAGTGTGTCATCTGTACCCGTTTTAGCACTCGGTTGCTTTCTCCTGTGCACGCGACCAATTTATATTATGTACTCGTTTGATCTCCCCTGCCAGATGACAGGCTTCTTAAGGGTGTTTCTGTATCATCTTGAGCATGGAAATACTGTGGTCTTCAATGATGCCCACCAAAGAGCACGTACATAATGGATGCTGACAAATGAATGCATAGATATCATTTAATACTAAAAACCTACGACTGGGGAAGATCTTATTTTCACTTTAAATACATGATAATAATAAGTGCAGCTGGCTCTGAGCAGAGGGTACGAAGCATTGTTATTAAATATTTGTAATAGGACCTATTGTATACAGTTGCTACCATCAGATCTGTTTTACAGGTGGGGCAGTTGAAGTGCGTAGCAATTATGCAACTTGTTAAAGTAGTAATTTCTAGAGCCAGCACTTGAACTTTAAGTAGTCTGTTCCTGCTTCTCTCTTTTTTAAAAAAAAATTTTTTTCTTCTTCTCTAGGATTTTATTTAAATCCCAGTTAGTTCACATATATTGTAATGTCAGTTTCAGGTGTGGAATTTAGTGATTCACCACTTACATACAACACCCGGTGCGCTCATCACAAGTGCCCTCCTTTTTTTTTTTTTTTTCTTCTTTCAACGTTTTTTTTTTTTATTTATTTATTTTTGGGACAGAGCGAGACAGAGCATGAACGGGGGAGGGGCAGAGAGAGAGGGAGACACAGAATCGGAAACAGGCTCCAGGCTCTGAGCCATCAGCCCAGAGCCCGACGCGGGGCTCGAACCCACGGACCGTGAGATCGTGACCTGACTGAAGTCAGACGCCTAACCGACTGCGCCACCCAGGCGCCCCACAAGTGCCCTCCTTAATCCCCACCCCTGTTTCATTCATCCCCCACCCACCTCCCTTCTGGTAACCATCATTTCTCTATACTTGAGAGTCTGTTTCTTGATTTCTCTCTCTTTTTTTCCTCCCCTTTTGCTCATTTGTCTTATTTCTTAATTTCCACAGACAAGTGACATCATATGGTATTTCTTTCTGTGGCTGACATATTTTGCTTTAGCATAATACTCTCTAGCTCCCTCCTTGTCACTGCATCCTGCTCTTTTAATGATCACATGATTACACACTTTGTTTCATAGCAAGTCAGTATAGGAGGTTGGATTTGAACACAGGACTTCTAATTCCACGCCTGGTGCATTTCGTGTAAATATCTAGTGTCTGGCGAGTAGCAGATGGTATAAGTCTTTGACTCCGCTAAAGCCCTCCCCCTCATTCCCAGCACCGGTAGCTGGATATCCTGGTTTTGCGGGCCAGCCCTTGTGGTCTCCCATGGTCCACTGTTAACCATTGAGCCATGTCACGAGCGAGAGAACGAAAGTATGTATCTCTAAAATATAAAGATAGTGTTTGGGGGCTAAAATAAAATGCCTGGGGTGTGTGCCCTTGAAACTGAGAGCTTCCCAGACTACCACAGAGTGTCAATCGAGAAGCCCCATAGATCCAGGACAGGTAGGACAGTTTAGCATCACAACCTAGTTGAGTGGTACTTAACTCTGGCTCCATATAAAAATGGACTGCAAAGTTGTAAAAATACAAATTCCTGGGCTTCACTCATATTTAATTAGAATTTGACTTATATTCCAGTTTGTATCACCAACCAGTTTACTGTATCAGATGGTATTTCTGTGCCCCCTATTTAAATTAAAAAGTACCTACATAATGACATGCATTACGATTTAATAAATTACATGCATTCCTGTTAATAAATTATACTCAACAGATATAAGCTAGAGATTCTTTTTAATAATCCAGTAACTGTATTGTGGACATTTTATTTGTTGAAATTAAGTTAGAAAATTTTTTAATGTTTATTTATTTTTGAGAGAGAGAGAGAGAGACAGAGAGAGCACGCGAGCAGGGAGGGACAGAGAGAAAGGGAGACACAGAATCCGAAGCAGGCTTCCAGGCTCCGAGCTGTCAGCACAGAGCCCGGTGCAGGGCTGGAACCCACGGACCATGAGATCATGACCTAAGCCAAAGTCGGACACTCAACTGACTGAGCCACCCAGGTGCCCCAATAGAGAAATTTTTTAAAGTATGTATCAGGATCAGAAAGCAGCAATCAAAAAGGCATTGAGAAAGATATAAAAGAAAATTATTTGGAGCATGGAATAAGACATTGGGGAAAATAGATAAAATGCCAGAGAAATAATTAGGAAATTAACTCAGAAATACAACTGAATAGATAAGTCCCTTGGGGCACCTGGGTGGCTTAGTCAGTTAAGCATCCAACTCTCGATTTCGGCTAAGGTCACCATCTCACAGTTCCTGAGGTGAGATTGAGCCCCAGTCAGGCTCCGTGCTGACAGCATGGAGCCTACTTGGCATTTTCTCTCTACCTCTCTCTCTGCCTTTCTCTCACACATACACTCTCTCACACTGTCTCTCTCAAATAAATAAGTAAACATTAAAAAGAAAAGAATAGGGGCGCCTGGTTGGCTCAGTCGGTTAAGCGTCCGACTTTGGCTCAGGTCATGATCTCACGGTCCATGAGTTCGATTCCCGCGTCGGGCTCTGGGCTGACAGCTCAGAGCCTGGAGCCTGTTTCAGATTCTGTGTCTCCCTCTCTCTGACCCTCCCCTGTTCATACTCTGTCTCTCCCTGTCTCAAAAATAAATAAAATGTTAAACAAAAATTAAAAAAAAAAAGAAAAGAATAAATAAGTCCCTGATGGAGTAGTATAGTAAAATGTCTGCTACAGACACAGCATAATACCTGTTGAATTTTAAGAAAAAAATAGACAAGATAAACCCCAGTAATTCATTTTTTAAAAATGCAGTTTCTGCCAATTCAGGAACTTGGCTATTTAATCTGATTATTAAATGATGGGACACTTGTGGAAAATTATCCACCTCAGATAGAAAATTTAACTTTGAAAAGGGTAGGACGTTTCCAGAAACATATTTATGTGAATTCTTCCAAATGATACAGGGCAAGACATCCGTAGGTCCTAGTTAATTTATTCTACTTTGAAGGATTTCATTTTTTTTTTCTCTATTTCACACTCTGTGGATTGAAAAAATCAGTTGAAGATAATTGGGTGCATATTTTTAGAAAATGTGAACAAAATAAACTGCACATCAATAGTGGGCTTTAGTATTCAAAATTGAAGCTGGCTGTGGAACAGAGACAACTTGTGAGGAAAACTCAGCATACTTTGAGAATATGAGTTAACCTTTTTTTTCCTGACAGCTTTGTTGAAATATAACTCACATACCACAAACTCACCCATTTAAAAGTATTGTAAGTGTTCTTTGGTCTAGTCATAGTATGCCACCCATTGTACAATCAGTTTTAGAACATTTTGGGGGCGCCTGGGTGGCTCAGTCGGTGAAGCGTCCGACTTCGGCTCAGGTCATGATCTCGCAGTTCGTGAGTTCGAGCCCCTCGTCGGGCTCTGTGCTGACAGCTCAGAGCCTGGGGCCTGCTTCGGATTCTGTCTCCCTCTCTCTCTCTGTCTTTCCCCCACTCACACTCTGTCTCTGTCTCTCTCTCTCAAAAATAAAGATTAAAAAAAAATTTTTTTAAATAAATAAACATAAGAAAAATTAACAAAAAAAGAGGGAACATGTTTATCACCCCCCAAAAGAATTCCGTACTCATTAGCAGTCACCCACTATTTCCCACAGTACCCTGCAATAGCACAATTTCCCCGCAGACATACACAACTATATTGGTCGGCTTGGGGATCCCATAACAAAATGCTGTAAACTAGGTGACTTAAACAATAGAAACTTATTTTCTCACATTTGGAGGGTAGAAGTCAAAGCTCTGGGTGATTCGGTTCCTGGTGAGCATTCTCTTCCTGTCTTGCAGACATCTTCCTCCTTGCTGTATCTTCATGAGGTTTTTCCTTGATGTGAGAGCATGGGGGAAAAGAGAGAGCCGGAGACAAAGAACTCTGATATCCCTTCTTCGAAGGATCCTAATTCTAACAGATAAGGGCTCCTTGAAAACATGGTTCCTCTTTTTTCCTTTCCTTTCCTTTCCTTTCCTTTCCTTTCCTTTCCTTTCCTTTCCTTTCCTTTCCTTTCCTTTCCTTTGCTTTCCTTTTCTTTCTTTCTTTCTTTCTTTTTTTTTTTTTTTTTTTTTTGCAGGATGGACTGACCGCACATTTTCCAAATCTTTAAGTTCTGGTTTCTTTTTGCTTACCAGTTTCTTCAACTGATCTCTCTTCTAGTGTTTTACTATAAGTGGTAAGGAAAAACCAATCATGCCTTTAACATTTTGCTCAGAAATCTTTTCAGCTAAAGAACCAATTTCATCTGTCACAAGTTATACCTTCCACAAAACCCTAGAACACAATTCGGCTAAGTTCGTTGTCACTTTCTAATAAGGATCATCTTTCCTCCAGTTTCTAGTAAGCTGTTCCTCATTTCTGTCTGAGACCTCATCGGAATGGTCTTTTGCATCATTTCTCCCAATATGATTCCATGAAGATACATGTGTTCTCTTTTCTTTCTGAGATTTCACCAGAATTGCCTGTAATATCTATATTTCTACCAACAATAAATACCATCTATATTTCATGGCAATCTTGGCTTTTCTAGTACATGCTTCCAAATTCCTACAGCCTCTATGCGTTACTGTTCTAAAGGCACTTGCACATTTTTAAGTATTTCTTACAGTAGCATCCCATTCTCAGTTACCAAAATCTTTACTAGTCTACTTGGGATGCCATAACTAAATACCATAGACCGAATGGCTGAAACAATAGAAATTTGCTTTCTCACAGTTCTGCAGACCACAAGTCCAAGGTTCCAGACAATTTGGTTTCCGGTGATGACTCTCCTCCTGGTCTTTCAGTTGTCACCTTTTCACTATTGTCCTCCCTTGTCCTTGGTGTAAAAGTGCAGAGAAAGAGAGTGCTCTGATGTCCCTGATTAAGATACATATTCTAGGAGCACCTGGATTAATTAGTTCAGAACTGCAGTTTGCAGTAGAATATAAATAGATAAGTCCCCTGGGGCACCTGAGTGGCTCCGTCGGTTAAGCGTCCAACTCTTGATTTCAGCTCAGGTCATGATGTCACTGTGACTTTTGATTTCGGCTCAGGTCAGGATCTCACTGTTCAGGAGATGGAGCCCCACCATCAGGCTCTGTGCTGACAGGGCGGAGCCTGCTTGGGATTCTCTCTCTGCCCCTGCCCTGCTCGCAGTGTGCTTGCTTGCTCTCTCTCTCTCTCTCTCTCTCTCTCTCTCAAAATAAATAATAAACTTAAAAAAGATACATATTCTAACATATCAAGGTCACACCCTTATGGCCCCATTCGGCCTCCTTCAGAGGCCCCTTCTCCAAATACAGTCATGCTGGGTGTGTTGGCTTTAACATATGAACTTTGGAGGAACATAAATATTGAAACCATAACAACCATTAATTTACATTTTGTCTCTATGGATTTGTCTATTCTGAATATTTTATATGAATGGAATTATGCAATGTATGGTCTTTTGTGACTAGCTTCTTACACTTAGCATGTTTTCCAGCTTCGTCCGGATTTGTACTATGTATTCGTATCTCATAGTTTTCATTGCTGAATGTTACATTGTGTGGAGATATCACATTTTATTTATACATTCATCACTTGATGGGCATTTGGTTGTTTCAACATCGTGGCTATTATGAATAATGCATTTATGAGTATTCAGGTACATTTGTGTGTGTGTGGACGTTTGTTTTCGTTGCTTTTGGGTATACCTAGCAGCGGAATTGCCCCATCATATGGCAACTCTATAATTTACTACTTGAGGAACAAGCCGACTGCTTTCCACAGTGTTAGCACCATGTTGCATTCTCACCACCAATATATGGGAGTTCCAAATTCTCCATATCCTCACCAACGATTGTTATTGTGTGGCTTTTTAATTGCAGTCATCCTGGTGTGTGTGCAATGGTATCTCTTTATGGTTTTAATTTGCACTGATAATGATATTGAGACTCTTTCAATGTGATGTTGGCCATTTGTGCATATTTAAAGAAACGTCAATTCAGATCCATTGCCTATATTTTCATTGAGTTATTTGTCTTTGTTTATTGAATTATATGGGGAGTTATTTGTCTTTGGTTATTGAGTTATATGGGTTCTTTATATTTTCTAGATGCAAATCTCTTATAAGATATATATTTCAGAAAATATTTCTCCTATTCTGTGTGCAGTGTTTTTACTTTGTGTGGTGGTGTCCTTTGAAACACAAAAGTTATTGCTGACAAATTTATCTGTTTTTATTTCCCTTATTATGCTTTTCTGCCAAAGTAAAACTAATTGCTTAATCTGAAGTCGCAAAGATTTATACCTATGTTTTTTTTTAGGAATTTAATACTTTTAGCACTTAAATGTAGGTATTTGACCCACTTGGAGTTAACTTTTGTATATAGTATGAGGAATCCAAGTTCATTCTTTTGAATGTGAACACCCAGTTGTCACAGCACCATTTATTGAGGAAACCATTTCCCCATTTCATGGTCTTGGCACCTTTATTGAAAATCTACTTTCTAGAAGTGTATAGATTTATTTCTGGCCTCTCAGTTCTATTCCATTAATCTATATGTCTGTCCTTAGGCCAGTACCACACTCTTGATTGATGTAACTTTATAGTAAGTTTTAAAATAAGGTAGTGTCAGTCCTCAAACTTTGGTCATTTTTTTCAGTATTATTTTGGCTGTTTTGATTTCTTTGTTGATCTGTATAAATCTACATAGCCACTTGTCAATTTCTGCCATAAAGGCAACTATGACTTTGGTAAGAACTGCATTGAAATTGTAGGTCAATTTGAGGAGTATTGCCATATTAACAATATTGTCTTCCAATTTATGAACATGGGATGTTTTTCCATTAACTTAGATCTTCTTCAATTTTCTTCAGTGGTATTTTGGGATTTTCAGTGTTTAAGTCTCATACTCTTAAATTTTTTTCCTGAATATTCTGTTCTTTTTGATGCTTTAAACATAGAATTGTTTATTTCATTTTTTAGAGCGTTCATTGCTACTCCAAAAACATACAATCGATTTTTATATATCGATCATGTATCTTATAGCCTTGCTGAGTCATTTATTACCTCTGTGTGTGTGTGTGTGTGTGTGTTGTTGTTGTATATGTGTGTGTGTATTTGTGTTCCTTAGGATTTTCTGTATATAGTACCGTGTCATCTGCAAATAAAGAGTTTTATTTTTTTTCTTGATTAATTCGCCCTATCTAGAACCTCCAGTAGAATATTGAATAGAATTAGCAAAAGCGGGCATTTGGTCTTCTTCCTAAACTGAGCGGGAAAGGTATGCTGTTTGCAGTGGGCTTTTTGTATATGCTTTTTGATCAGTTTGAGGAAATTTTCTATTTCCTTCCAAGTTTTGTGAATTTTGTCAAGTGGTTTTTCTGTGTCTGCTGAGATGATCAATTATTTTTTTGTTCTTCATTCTGTTAATATGGTGTATTTTTCTTTTTTTCCATCTGAATAGGATGACTTTAGTGTGCACACACTTGACAATGGAGGATAGACATATTTTGCTGCCTACAAAATTTAAAGATTAAGAAACAATTGAAAATGTAACAGCAATAGGATAAAAGAAGCATCATTTTAAGTATCGTGTTTTCTAAAATGAGGAATATTTTTCACTTGATTATAAATCTCTTAAGATCAGAACTCCATTTATTCCATAATATTTTTTGAGATACAGTCAACCTATAACATTATATGAGTTTCAGGTGTGCAACATAATGATTTGACATATGTGAGTATTGTGAAATGATCACCACGATAAGTCTAGTTAATATCCATCACACACACTTACAAAATGTTTTTCTTCTTGTGATAAGAACTTTTAAGACCTACTCTCTTAGTGCCTTTCAAATGTACAATCTAGTATTATTAACTATAGTTAACATGTACATTACATCCTCAGGACTCATTTATTTTATACTGGAAGTCTGTACCTTTTGACCACCATTCTCAATGAGGAATATACTTTGGACAGTTTGAATCCTTTTAGATTTATTAATGGTTGTTTTCTGGGCTAGCATAGCCTAGCCCAGGAGAATGATCCAGGAGCACTGGAAAAGTTCGTATTCTGCTGTTTTTTCTTGGGTAGCATGTTCCCTAATGTGTGCTAACTTCAGTTGTTTTATGGTCTCTTTGTTTAAGACTTCTACTTCCTGGTCAATTTGCTGCCTAATTCTATCCATTATTGAATTTCAGATAAACACTTCAACTGTAATTGGTGAAATGTCTATTTCTCCTTTAATTCTGTCGGTTTTTGCTTGATCTATTTGGGGCTCTGTTGTTAGGTGCTCATATGTTTAAAATTGTTATATATCACTGAGAGATTTATACTTTTATCATTATAAAATGTTTCTCTTATCTCCAGTAGCAAATTATTAGTTTGTCTCATCTGATATTAATATAGTCACTTCAGCTTTCTTGAGGTTGCTTTTTGCATGATATATATTTTTATTATCCTTTTGACTTCAAACTGTTTGTATCTTTGAAACTAAAATACATTACATGTGGAAAGAATAAAATAAAATAAAATAAAATAAAATAAAATAAAATAAAATAAAATAAAATAAAATAAAATGAAATGAAATGAAATAAAATACATTCCCTGTGGATAGCGCATAGTGGCATCTATTTTGTTGGTTTTGGTTTGGTCCTGCCTGACAATCTCTGCCTTTTGTTGGGTTGTTTAATCAATTCACATTAATATTTTTATTGATATGCTTGGCTATAAGTCTATCATTCTACTTTTGTGTTTTGTATAGGTCTCAAACATTTTCCCCTGTATTCCACTTTCCTACTTTCTTTTAGACTAAGTGAATATTTTCTAGTGTAGTATTTTAATTTTTTCAATCTTTTTTTTCACTTTTAGTTATTTTCTTAGTGGTCACTCTAGGTCTTACGATATAAATCTTAATCTATTTCAAATTTACATTAACTCCTGTGACATGTATAAACATTCCTTTATAGCTCTATTCACTGTACATTCATGTATGTTACAAACCCAGCAATACATTGTTATAGTTCTTATACAATTATATATATAGTTTTTACCTGGTAAAAAGCTGAAAAACAAAAAGGAGTACAAGAATATATTTATACAAATTTGTTACATTAATCTTATTTACCATTGTTGGTTCTCTTCACTTGTTTTTGTGAACTCAAGTTACTATCTGGTGTAGCTTCCTTACCATAATCCAACGTTGCTCCCAAAAATGTCTTTCTTTTCTGCCACTTTGTCAAGTATATTACATATCTATATGCTACTTTTCCAACGATGCAATTATATATTATATATATATAATTTTTAAACCCGGTAAGAGGAAAGGAGAAATATGCATTTATAATATGTCTTATGTTTATATAATTAATTTAATAGTCCTTTGTTTTTTCATGTGGATTTGATTTGCCATTTGAAGTCACTTGTTTTCAGCTTGAGGAACTTCCCTTATTATTTCTTGTAAGGTGGATCTGCTGGGACCAAATTATTTTTTTTCTTTTAATATAAGGATGTCTTTATTTCATCTTCATTTTTGAAAGATCATGTTCCCCGATATAAGATTCTGGGTCCATCCATTTTTTTCATTCATCATTTTGAACATCACCTCATTGTCTTCTGGCCTCCACTGTTTTCGATAAGAAGCTAGCTGTTAATATGAAGTCTTAACAATGGTGTTCTTTGTACACGAGTGATTTTTTTCTTGGTGCTTTGAGGAGTTTCTCTTGGTATTTTAGCATTTTTACTGTGATGTGTCTATGTGTGGATCTCTGCGTTTATCTCAATTGGAGTTTCTTGAGCTTCTTATGTGCATTATCCTTTTTTTACCAGATTTGTGAAGCTTTCAGCTATTATTTTTTCAACTGTCTGTTTCTGCTCAATATTTTCTCTCCTTTCTTCTGGTACTGCCTGCCATTCCTTGTAAGTTGTTTTGCCTAACAGTGTCCCAAATTTCTTTGGGGCTGTATTACATTATCTTAATTCTTTTTATTTCTTTGAGATATTCAAAGTACATACTTTGAATTGATCAGTCTATAAGTTTGCTGATTCTTTTCTTCTGCCAGATCAAGTCTATCGTTGAACGTTCTACTGAATTTTTCAGTTTCGGTTACTGTAATCCTTTTAAATCCAGAATCCATTTGGCTCTTTTTCATTTCTGTCTTTTTATTGATATTTGCTACTGAATGAAACATTATCATCGTAACTTCTTTTACTTTTTCAAACATGTTTTTATAGTCAGTTTTACTCAATCAATAACATACTTAATCTAATTGAAAAGATTCAAAGGAGAACAAAGCAGTCAATAACAAACCAATTTTAATAGCAGCTTTGAAGTTTATAGTACAGTATTGTTGTCTAAAATCACTATGCTGTGCATTAGAGCCCCGGATTAATTTATCTGCTGGTTACAAGTGTGGACTCTTTTTTTTTCAACGTTTTTTTTTTTATTTATTTTTGGGACAGAGAGAGACAGAGTATGAACGGGGGAGGGTCAGAGAGAGAGGGAGACACAGAACCGGAAACAGGCTCCAGGCTCTGAGCCATCAGCCCAGAGCCCAACGCGGGGCTCGAACTCACGGACCGCAAGATCGTGACCTGGCTGAAGTCGGACGCTTAACCGACTGCGCCACCCAGGCGCTCCACAAGTGTGGACTCTTAAACAGCATATCCCCAAATACCCCACCCCCGAGCCCTTGGGAAGCACCATTCTACTCTCTGTGTTTATGAGTCCAGCTGTTTTAGATTCTGTGTATGAGTGACACCATACAGTATTTGTCTTTCTCTGTATGATTTAATCTCACTTAGGATAATGCCCTCAAGGTTCATCCACAGTCTTGCAAATGTTAGGATTTCCTTCTTTCTCATAGCTGAGTAATATTCCATTGCATATACACACATAACTTTTTTCTGTTCATCTGTTGACAACACTTAATGTTGTTTCCATATCTTGGTTATTATGAATAACATTGCAGAGTGGAGGGAGGTGTGAGTTTAGCACTGAGGGTGTTGGGGTTTCCCATAGAACTGGTAGGGAGAATTTCTGATGAGGTAGTCTTAGTGGCTTGTGGATGGACTTCCTCCTGAAGTCCTGAATACAATCAGCAGGAACCGTGTTCCTTTAATACCCTTTGATATTCTTATCCGCCTCCTTCCTGATCTCCCTCCTCCCAGTCATGGGGGTTTCTCCTTAGTACTCTGGGGGTTGCTAGAGATAACTGTTTTTCCCCAATCTTGTCCCGCAGAGCTGGGAGAGCCCTGACACCCACTCACTGCTTTTCTTTTCCCCGGTGGGGGAGGTCCCCGCTGCTACACAGTTCATACTCATGCTCTGTTGAGTTGGTGGAGGGGTGGTGTTGACAACGTTCCTCTTATTGTCTCTGTTGCACCCAAACTCGTATTTTTTTGCTCCAGAGGCGTGCTGGTATTTTCCCTTGGAAAGACTGCAAGACAGAAAGGCTTCTGCAAATTCCCTCTTATTCGTGAGTATCTTCCCAGCTCAGTACACTCCAGGCTTTTCCCCAGCTGAAGTGAGGCCCGTTGGGGCAGGTTTGCTGGCTGTGCTGGTTGCCCGGCCCGTGTGGAGGTGTATCTGCCTACCTATATCTGGAGGCATCAGTTGAGTGAGGCTCCACCTGGGTCCCTTGGCGTGTATTGCTGAATTCCACAACTCCCACAAAGGCCCCTGTGTTCCTGTCTGAATGTCTAATTCATTGTTTAAGAGGGACCAAAAAGAGGAACAAGGAACACCACCAGGACGCTGTTACCCTTCGCTCTCCTTCCTTCACTTCTTTAGGCATATTTTCCTTTAGTTCTTTAAACGTAATTATAATGACTACTTTTAAATATTTGCTCAATTTGTCATCTAGGCCCTCTGAAATACATTTTCTGTTGTCTGCTTTTGTTTCTGTGTGTATGAATCACACCCATTTCTTTGCATGTCTTTTAATTTGTTTTCAAAAACTGGATATTTAGGAAATATATTGTAGCAATTCTAGGTACTGATGCTCCTTACACTCAGAGGCTTCTTTTTTTTGTTGGTTCCTGGTTTAACTGTTAAGACAAAGTCTAGCATTCAGAGGATACTCATATGATGTAGTGAATTTTCTTCATTTGGAGGAAACCATAGTGACATTTTATAATATTGTAGCAAAATACTTACACAGAGCACAGACCATTTGATATCATATATCAGTTGGAAGTTTAGATTTTAAGTGAAATAGTAAAAAGTAATAGGAGATGAGATAAATGAGATAATTTTGAATAATGTAATAAATGTTAGGTATTCAGTTATTTTGTGTATAATACATTATTGTGAATTCCTATTGAGCAGATAATATTTTTTAGTTAAATTTGGGGATTTCCCAATGGCAAATATTTTCATGCGTATATTTTTGAAATTCTTTTTGGTCCCGGGAATGACATAGCTGGTGAAGATAATATACGTGTTGTAGGACTAGCTACAAAGACCAAATCTAGACAAACACTATTTGAGGGACTGGGGATACAATAACTTGTCAATTTTGTACAGAAAACAATGGGTTGCAATAGATTATGCTTGGGAAAAAAAAATCTAGATTATAAAGCATTCTATATTCTGTTATACACTTTTTGCTTGGAGTGAATAATGCATCAAATTTCTTTTGACACCACCGATTTTTAAAATATCCAAAAACTATACCATACTTCTTGTTAGCAATGAAACGTAGGAGCACATTGAGAAACTTTTACGCCACGTAAATTTTAAGCCTTTGCCAAATACCCAATGAGAAAATAAAGGTGATACTATCATGCTGCTAAAACTTCAGTTAGCGGCTACGTGCAGTGCTTTTTTTGACGTTTTTGATTCTTTTAATAGTGAGACACATTTTAGACCACAAGCCAAAAGTATACTTTTGAAAATAACTAGTTGTATTCTTTTATACTTTTTTTTGAGATAGAGAGAGAGAGAGAGATGTCATGTTATCGTGTGTGGGGGAAAGGCAGAGGGAGAAGGAAAGAATCTTACGCAGCCTCTGCGTCCAGCACAGAGCCTGACACAGAGCTGGATCCCATAACTATTTCATGAGCTGAAATGAAGAGTCAGAAGCTTAACCAACTGAGCCACCCAGGTGCCCTGAAAATATCTAGTTTTAAATTTATTTATTCGGTACTAATGTGTTATGATGTTCTAAAAAGTTAATCTTATAAGGACAACTATGCAGGAACCAAAGATCTAAATACATAATTTTCATGAATGTACCACAGGGTTTTAAAAGCTACTTGAAGAAAGCGTAGCTTACCATGTTGATGGAAATACATTACCGATGCTAAGAATTTGCAGTCTTTTGATATCAATACCAACTTCTCCATTGCAGAAAATTCTAGAAAATGAAGGAAGAAGGTTAATTGGGTTCTAAACTTCACAATTGGCCTATCTACATTCTAAATTAAATCTAAAAATCAATTTATTTTTCCATATTAGATATGACATTATAATCTTAAAAAAGAGGTTCATGATAACAAGAGAATAACAGCCCTTTCAGTGCTGTAGATGCCATATATCATTTGAAGAATTAAGATGATTGAACTTATGCAACTATGTAAAAATTGATAATTAAAATTGACTGCTGTACACAGTAAGAATGGAATATTGATTGGACATCGATGTAAGAGTAAATGAAAACTTCAAGTTTTCTAAAATCCAATGTTGCTCCTACTAATCACAGCATTTTTGCAGCAGTAATTTACCAGGTGTATTTCCAAACACTTAAACCCCTCTGGGTATATTTAACTTTGCCAATATGAATAGACAGAAGAGAAGGTAGTCTCTCAAAATTTAAGTTCACTTAAAATGACTTAAGGTCTATGAGATCATAAGAGACAAAATTATGACTAGTGACCATTGCTATTAAAAATGAGACTTTGGGGGCACCTGGGCGGCTCAGTTGGTTCAGTGTCTGACTCTTGACCTCCACTGGGGTCATGATCTCACGGTTCTGGAATTTGAACTCCATGTCAGGTGCTGCACTAGCAATGCAGAACCTCCTTGGGATTCTCTCTCTCTCTCTCTCTCTCTCTCTCTCTCTCTCTCTCTCTCTCTCTCTCTGCCTCACCCCCGTGCGCATGTGTTCTTTCTGTTTGTCTAAATAAATAAATAAAAACTTTTAAAAAAATGAGACTGTGGAGCAGAAAATAGTTTATATTATTATCATTATTTAGCATGAATATTTTGTTTGAGTAAGGAGTAACCTTTTCTAATAGGCTACTGACATCCCTCCTTCTCTCCTATAGTGACTTTGCACACTTGAAAGGATAGTTTGTTAGCGGCTTTCTGCGTATAGGAAAACGAAATTCCCATTTTTTTCTTACAAGAAAAACTTTTATTGCCAAAGTCCATAACTAATATATTTACTTCTAAAGTATAACTAAACTTGCTTGTGCAAACTGTCATCTGCAAGGTAGGAAACAAAAATGGCAGAGAAAGAAAAAGGTAGTAACCGTACTTATGATCAATTTCTATTCTCCTTTCTGAATGGTCTTATTTCTTGAACTCTCACTTTAGCGCTTACTTTATTTTATTTAACTTATTTTTTAATTTGAATGTGAGTTAGCCAACATACGGGGCAGTGTTGGTTTTGAGAATAGAATTGAAATTGCCCCAGAGACAGTGTGGCCCAGGTGAAAGAGCCTAGGCTCTGGGTTAATGCAGGGCTGAAGTTTTAAGCCCAGTGCAGTAGCTTATTGTTGACTCCAAAGGCAAGTCATTTCACCTCCCTGACTGAACTTACTCTTCTGTCTTTTAAAACGTAGAAAATAAAGCTGTTTATCTCATAGAGTAGTGCATACTGAAACACTGAATAAGAAATTGTACGTAACGCATTTACCCCTGGCACAAAGTAGGTGTTCGATAAAAGGAACTCTTTTTTTTTTTTTAAGTGGCCATTTATGAGACATTTAAAGGTGGCTACTAGGCATCTTACAGCCTTTATTCAGAAGGCAACTTGTGGAGAAATGAACCCCTTATAAAGCCTGATCTGCTTGGGAAATCTGGAAACCTATGTGGAGTTTGGGCATAGCATTGTAAAATAGGAGATAGTGGGAAAGGGTGAGACTTTGGCAACCCTAAATGTGGTCCATGGATCGATAGCACCAGAATCACCTGGGGGCTTATTAATATTGCAGACTATTAGGTCCCACCCCAGACTCAATGAGTCAGAATATGTATTGTAACCAGATCCCCGGGATATTTATATACACATTAAAGTTTGAGATGCACTGGGATAGAGAAACAGTTGAACTGTGTTCTGACACTGAGTAGGCCCCAAGCTTGAAGAAAGTCTGTGTACGTCCACGTCCAGGGCTTACTCTGTCTCCAGCTGCTGTCAAAGTGCAACAGAAATGCCATCGGTTACCCTGTGCTGCTTCTCTGTGGATAAGGATGCCACTGGAAAAGTAGACTACATGGTCCACAATTCTGCTTAATGCCATGGGCAATCTCAACCCAGATCCCGGAGCCAAGTAACAGCCTAGATGGATAGGCATTCACTGGTAGTCACAGTTAAACAGACTCACAAGCTAAATGCGCAAAATGTACAAGTAAGTCATCCTAGGAGCTTCAGTACTACAGGTCACTACAGCCATGTCTATTCCATCCTGAGAAATCAACACTCCAGGGCAAGGGCTCCACATCAGCCCTTTAGAATTAGTCTGGTACCTCGACACATTAGAATAGTCTGGTACCTCGACACTATAAAAGACATTATTGTTTAAGACCATAGAAATGGGCTTTGAAAAAAAGAAAGAACAACCCAAATTGGGCAACAAATCAAACCAGTGATCTAATACTTAGGGCATCCAGTGCCACAAATACAGATAATGAGCTGCCCGTTTATGAGGATAAACTGTCTCAAACCAGAAACAGTCCCGGAACTTTAGAATCATGTGTTGTGGAACGCGGGTGGATCGATTGTTTCATGTTGTACGGAAGGTTCAAAAGAAGAAGCATGATCCAGACCAGAAACCAGATTTTCAGGTTAATACCTTTCCCTGATCAACCATCAGTGAAACACAACTACCGTCGTGCTTTTACTTCGGGGTCTCTGAATTCTCTGCCCACCCTGGGTGAGATGATTGGAGGGAAGAAGAATATTTTACAATGTAAGGTCGGCCTTAGTACCATTCACCAGTCTTCTGTCTTTGGTGTACGTGGTGGGATCGTACTTCCTGGCCCCCATGTGGTTGGGTGGAAATGTGCCTCTGTTGCTGAGGGATGTAATTGCTGGGGCCAGACCCTCCAACCTGTTTTCCCTCTGGCAAGGTATTTGGTAACTTTTGAGGTGCTGAATGCTTTATCAGGCTGGTTCCATGAATGACTACAATGAAGAGAACCCCCTGCCAAGCTGTAATGGTCAGACAGCAAGAACAGAATATAGATATATTTTTAAATCTTTTTTAATGTTTGTTTTTGAGAGAGAGAGAAACAGAGCACAAGTGGGGGAGGGGCAGAGAGAGAGGCACAGAATCCAAAGCAGGCTCCAGGCTCTGAGTTGTCAGCATGGAGCCCAGTGCGGGGCTTGAACTCATGAACCGTGAGATCTTGACCTGAGCTGAAGTTGGACGCTTAAACAACTGAGCCACCCAGGCACCCCAAGATCTATATATATATTTTTAATTTTCTGTTAAGCCAAGAAGATTTTGAATGGTTACTGTATCACATTGTAGCCTATGGTGATTGGTAAATCAAGGAAAATGCTCCTTATAATAACAACACGTCAGTAATGGGAGACGGATGATTAGACAACCTAGAAGAAATGGATAAATTCCTAAAAACATACAACCTCCAAAACTGACTCAGGAAGATATAGAAAATTTGAACAGACTGATTACAGCAATGAATTTGAATCAGTAATCAAAAAACTCCCAACAAACAAAAGTCCAGGACCAGATGGCATCATAGGGGAATTTACCAAACATTTAGAGAAGAGTCAATACCTATTCTTTTTTTTTAATTTTTTAAAAATTTATTTACTTATTTTGAGAGTGACAGAGACAGCACAAGTTGGGGAGGGGCAGAGAGAGAGGGAGAGAGAAACCCAAGCAGGCTCTGTGCTGTCAGCTTAAGGCCTGATATGGGGCTTGAATCTGCAAAACATGAGATCATGACCTGAGCTGAAACCAAGAGTTGGACACTCAACTGACTGAGCCACCCAGGTGCCCCGAGTCAATACCTATTCTTAAACTATCCCAAAAATAGAAGAGGAAGGAAAGCTACCAAATATTTTCTGAAGCCGGCATCACCCTGATACCAAAACCAGATAAAGACACTACAAAAAAAGAGAACCGCAGGCCAGTAACTCTGATGAACAAAAATGCAAGAATCCCCAACAAAATATTGGCAAACTGAGTCCAATAATACATTAAAAAAAAATCATTCACCACAATCAAGCCAGATTCATTCTGGGATGCAGGGATAGTTCAGTATTTGCAAACAGATCAATGTGATATATTAACAAGACAAAGGATAAAAACCAGATGATCATTTCAATAGATGCAGAACAATTGTTTGACAAAGTACAACATCCCTTCATGATAAAAACCCTCCACAAAGTAGGTTTAGATGGAATATACCTCAACATAATAGTAAAGGCCATATACAAAAAACCCACAGCGAACACCATACTTGATGGGGAAAATCTGAGAACTTTTCCCCTAACAAGACAACACTGTCCACTCTTACCACTTCTTTCATAATATTTATTTATTTATTTTTCAGAGAGAAAGAGCATGAGTGGGGGAGGGTCAGAGAGAGAGAGAGAGAGAGAGAGAGGGAGAGAGAGAATCCCAAGCAGGCTCCACGCTGCCAGAGCAGAGCCTCACACAGGGCTCGATCCCACGAACCATGAGGTCATGACCTGAGCCAAAATCAAGAGTCCGAGCTTAACCGACGGAGCCACCCAGGCGCCCCTCCAATTCTAATAGAATAAGAGAAAAGAGGACTAAGTACTAAAAGGTCAGTTTGGGTTTTGATCATACTAAAACTAAAGTGATTCGAGAAAAAGTTCCAAACTTGTATAATGAGAAAACGATTTGCTAACCAGAACATGTCAATGTTGGGAAAGGTCATCGTGAAGACGTCACTGTGAGTGGACCCTGGTGATCAGAGGCTCTTCGTCCCTTCCCCTCTCCTTGGAACATAGGTTTTGCTTGCTTTTCCAGCTCCCAGAGCCGCTTCAGGGACATGGCCTTGACATAGTGATGTGGTGTTGAGAACATCTGCATGGTATACTTGACTGAACCCAGTTAAGGCCTTTCTCTATATAAACTGTGAAGATTTGGTGGGCAGGTGGGGGATCTATTCATCTTGCTGCCACCCATGCAGAACCTCATCTGGAAGTTCCCTTTGTTTATTAAATCTGCCACTTACAACCTGGAGTGGCCTGCCTCTTTCTTCAGTTTCTCCGTGCCCTCCTAGTCGTGTGTGTGTGCGTGTGTGCGTGCGTGCATCTGTGGTTTTATGTTAAGGAATTGGTTCACGTGGTGGTACCGCCTGGCAATTTTAAAATCCATAATGGCAGGCAATGGGCTGGAAACTCGGGTAGGAGTTGATGCTGCAGTCTTGAGGCAGAATTTCTTCGCTGGGAAACCTCAGTTTTTGTTCTTAATACCTTCAACTGATGAGATGAGATACGCCCACATTATTGAGGGTAATCTTGTTCGGCATGATTAGGAAAAAAATTTTCAACTTTAGAAAAAATCACGGTGAGGGTGATGTTTTTCCTTTAGTAACCTGATTAATACAAAGGCTTCTGACAGAATGTCCTTTGTAAAATACAAATCCCATCATATTCTTCTCCTGTTTATAATCCTGCGTGAGCTGCCGTTGAAACACTGGAGCCTCCAATGCAATTCCACCTAAGACCTGGCCCCAGTTTTTATATGAACCATTCTTTCTGCCCCCCCCATCCCCATTACTCTGCTCCAGTTGTACCAAACATCTTGCCATTTCCTTATTCTAGCATGTTCTTCAGGGATTCTGTCATTTAAGCTTGCTTCCCTGTTCCCTGCACCCTCCGTGCAGCATTTCCCACACCCCCAGACAGCCAGTCAGTCATATATCTACTTCCCCCAAACCCATTATAGCCAGTTCCATTAGAGTATAATCCATTTACAGTCTTTTTTTCTTTACGCCTTTTTGACAAAAAGATGAAATTTTTTAGGGGAAGGTCTATGATGTTCCTAGCCTTTAGCAAGTGACTGGTACACAGCTGTTGCTCTAGAAACGTTTGTAGAAAAAACATCTGCTCGCAGAGAGAGAGAGAGAGAGATTCTGATAAATATAGCATCCTGTGGTATATTCTCTTCTAGTAGAACCTTTAAGCTCCCTTCCAAAACTGTTGTTCTATGATTATTAAATTATTTCCTCAACTTTATCCATGATATTTAATAGTGCTCCCAGTCCTTACTTTAGCCTTCTAGTAGCTCTTTGCATTTCGGTTCTTGATGTTTTTAGATCCAATAGCTCACCAATGAATAGCCCATAACCATGGCATCTATGTAGAAATTGCTGCTTTTCATCCCATGAAACTTTCACTTTTCCATAGTTTAAGATTCAAGAGCAATTATTTACAAACACAAACACATAAAAGAACAAAACTGAAAATGAGGAGTCCACGTATTTTCTTTAATTCTCCATGGCATTGTATAGATGCACTTTTCTTTTTTTTAAAATTTTTTTAATGTTTATTTATTTCTGAGACAGAGAGAGACAGAAGATTAGTGGGGGAGGGGCAGAGAGGGGGGGGGACACAGAATCTGAAGCCGGCTCCAGGCTCCGAGCTGTCAGCCCAGAGCCCGATGCGGGGCTCAAACTCACGGACCGTGAGGTCATGACCTGAGCCGAAATTGGACGCTCAACCAACTGAGCCACCCAGGCGCCCCTAGATTCACTTTTCTACTTCCAAGGTTCTGTATCAATTATCTACTAGGAAAGCATATACAAATAAATGTATCCATACATACCTACATAAAATTATGCTGACAGTTAAGTTTTAAAAGGTAGAGATTGACATATACTGACAATGGAATCATTTTTTTCTAAGTAGGAATTTTCAAACTCAGAGAATATGAGTCAGTTGTAAAACCCTGATCTGTAAATGAGAGGGAAACCTTATCGTGAATGTTACAAATTTTTTATGAATATATTGCTGCATTATAAGACTTAGTGTTAAAGGATTCATCAGTCAGACATGTCAGTCCTAATTTTATTTCCAGTGTACCTTTTGGCACATAGTAAGAATGTAATATCCGAAGGTTTTAATTAGATATGCTTTTGTGTATCTACAAGAAAATATGAGATCCAAAACTCATCAGTGGTTCAGTTGCATTTATAGCTCTAACTGCATGGCCCGTCTCATCTGAGAATATTGGCATGACGGATATGAAGCCTATTTCAAATCAAAGGGGAAAAAGACTGAGTGCTCGCTTGACTGTTGAGGGAGATCTCTGCAGTTGTGACAGTATTATATATGCCAGGTCTTAAAATATATATATTATTCATATATATCTGTGTATATATGTGTGTGTGTGTATAATATATTATATATATATATATATATATATATATATATATATATATATATATATATATATATATATTGCCAGGTCTTAAAAAAAATCAGTCCAGTTGGAAATGAATATACACATTGGTCATGCAGAATAAAATTCCTCTCTATAATAGTCATTAAAGCTCTTTATAGAGCTTTCATTTCTCTTCCTTCTAGGCTCATGGCCGGTCTGTACTTCCTCATCCCTTTTGAAGATGGGCACAGTTAAGTGACCTTCTTTAGTCAGTGACATGTAAGCTTCTGTGCAGCATCCTTGTGAGCTGTTGTATATTTCACTACATTTCCTTTTCTCGTTGTAGAAGGAAAGACAAGGAGCCTCTTTCAGCCTGTGTTGCCATGGGAGAATAATGTAAAACACATCCCACCCCACCTACATCCCACCCCCCCTACATCCCACCCCCAGCCCGTTTCAGATGGATGTGGAGTGTGAGCCAGAAACAGGCCTTTGTCCTTTTAGCCACTGAGGTTTATAGGCTCTTTTTTACCTCTGCGTAAGCTAGCCCATCCTGACTGATACATGCTCCAATAATATAATCGTGGATCCCCTGACTGTGTTGCCAACCTCTTTGGAGTATGGCACAGAAAAGAATAGAAAATAATTATCACGTGATAAGGAATATGGGTGAAATCCGTTGATGCTTGCCATAAAAAAACAGTTTCACATTGGTTTGAAATGAGTTTTCAGTGGATGTGGCTCCAAAAGGAAGCTTATGTAACTCTTGAGACCTCCCCCAGGCAAGTTAAAGATGATGAAATGCTTTCAGGAATCGGGCTCCTTAGTTATGGTTACACATTTTTCCAGAGACCAACCCTGAGCAAATTGTACATGAACCACAAACCTCTGTTTACAGTCAGATTGAGTAACTTCTGTTCTGTCTGTCCATCAGTGCTCTGACATGGCCATCCAAGAGCTGTCAAAAACAAAAACAAAACTCAGAAGAGAGCAGCTATTGAAACCACGCGTTTAAGAAATGAAGGAGATGACCTGCCATTTATCGATCAGCTACTATGTATGAAGCATTATTTTTTTACAAATACTTTCTCATATCGGTACCACGATAACTCTGAGGTGAATATTGTTACCTCCACTTATCAGATGAGGGAACAGA
Organism: Felis catus; assembly: GCF_018350175.1. Lineage (NCBI taxonomy): Eukaryota > Metazoa > Chordata > Mammalia > Carnivora > Felidae > Felis > Felis catus. The sequence continues at coordinate 117,257,538 of NC_058386.1, read as the reverse complement.
GACGGCTTCCAGTCAAAGTCAGTATGGCAAATGACGCTGATCTAACAACCTCTGCATAAACAACAAAAAGCTTTACGTTTATCCAGCACTTACCCGACCGGGCAAGGTCAAAAGCATCACTTGTCCCAAAGACGGTCACCAAAAAGTTGGTATAATGAACCATGGATCTAAATAAAGGTGTAATAGTATGAGCTGATGTAGGCTAAGGTTTCTACACATTTTGTAGATAATAAAGACCACATATATCCCTTGGCAGAAGTCAGTGACAACTGGGGTGGTTTGGAAGGCAAGGGGGAAGTGGCTGTCGACCCTGATAGAGGGTGCAAGGAAAAGGAATGGGGGTGGAAAGTGAAAGGTGAAGTGGCAGATAAAAAGCACAGAGGTAGAAATGCACACAACACATCCGGGAAATAGCAGCAATCTACCAGAAGCATGTGTTTTCTTTCAGTTAACTGATAGTGAATTAGCGGAATCAATGAGCATTCAATTTGGAAGGAATTGTTAAACCCTTCTCTACTCCAACAACCAGGTAAGAGCCGTCATACCAAGTTCCAGAAGAAGTGGGGCTCCAGAGTCTGCATGAATACCCATAGTAATGATTTCCAATACTGCTGTCCATCATAAACCTTGGCGAGCCTGTTAAGATCATATACTCCTGGAGTGTCTGGCTATCTCAGTTGGTTAATAAGCATCTGACTTTGGCTCAGGTCATGATCTCACGGGTGCGTGAGTTCGAGCCCTGCCTGGGGCTTGATGCTGTCAGTGCAGAGCCCCCTGCGGATCCTCTGTCCCCCCCTCTCTCTTTCTGCCCCTCCCCTGCTCACTCTCTCTCTAAATAAATAAACATTTTTAAAATTTCAAGAAAAGGGGGTGCCTGGGTGGCTCAGTTGGTTAAGTGTCCAACTCTCGATTTTGGCTCAGGTCATGATCTCATGGTTCCTGAGATCCAGCCCTGCGTCAGGCTCTGCGCTGACAGTGCAGAGCCTGCTTTGGATTCTCTCTCTCTCTCTCTCTCTCTCTCTCTCTCTCCCTCCCTCCCTCCCTCCCTCCCTCCCTCCTTCCCTCTCTCCCTCTCTCTGCTCTTACCCTCAAAATAAATAAGCATTAAAAATTTGTATGTTCCTATCAAGTTTTGCAGACCCACTGAAGCAATCTTTTAAGGTGGAGCCTAGGTAAAGCCAAAGAGAGACAGGCAGGACCCTTTGTGAGCTAATAGATTTTTTACCACTGAAAACTGATATTGTATATTTTCAGAATTTAGTTAGTGGAGCATGAGGAAGGGTAAAGAATGTCTGATGACTATTATCCCAGGAAAGACTGTCATCATCCCACATTATGTATCGTAAATGAAGTTCTGCAGCTATTTGGACCTCTGCTCCATAGAAAGCTTGAGTGGCCATCTATTGATATTTGAAGATGTCTGTTGCAAATTCACCCACCCACCTATTACAAGAGGAATGCCAAAGTGTTTTTTCCAACCAAAGTAGTCTCAGAGTTTCGGGAAGCAAAACTCTATATGCTCGCATTCTCTGTGATGTCCTAATACCTAAGTGTATCCCTTATAGATTGGTATTTCAGGCAGCTGCCTGGCGGTCTTGCCTATTTTAATCTGGTTCTGGACCGATAATGTGTTTTCTTTTCTTTTTTTTTTAAGTTTATTTATTTACTTTTGAGAGAGAGAGAGAGAGAGCCAAGGAGGGGCAGAGAGACAGGGAGAGAGAGAATCCCAAGCAGGCTCTACACTGTCATCATAGAGTCCAACTTGGAGCTAGAACCCACGAACCGTGAGATAATGACCTGAGCTGAAATCAAGAGTCAAACACTTAACCAACTGAGCCATCCAGGCACCATGATAATGTATTTTCTTTTAAACAGATCTTTTGTGGTATTCGTTATGCAAAGCCAGTGCTAAGAACACATGGTAGAGTTCCTGGTGCTCTCACAAGTAATCCATCGTTGATGGGCTTTAGTTTGAATTTGAAGAATGTTGTTTTCTTATGTTAGCACAGGATGTGCTTTACCACAACTTCAGCTCTTTGCCACATAAAACAAAACAGCGTTAGTTTCATCTCCAAAATAGCTGAAAATCGATCTGATATACTTCCTGTACCCTTCCCCCATCACTACCATCTGGCAAGTTCTTGTTCCTCCTACAACGTGGCTGACTTCATAGGCATGTAGCGTGAGCCAGGCGCGTAGGGATCCACATTGAGAAAGACCTCATACATGACTTAATGTTCTGCTGTCCCCACCTCGAAGTTCTTAATTTTTGCTCTTTTATTTCACACTGGCCCCATAGAGTATGTAGGAAGCCTTGCATACAACAGGATTTCAAAGGCCCTCCATTGTCTGGATATTCTGTTTTCGGTAAATCCACTCGGTCTGTGTTCTTCTCAGTCCATGCACCTGCAACTGAGCATGATACACACAAAGTGAGCCACCTCGACCTGGCACGGTCAAGTGTGACTACTGTCTTCCCTGTTCCGGAGAACAAGTTCCTATCAGTCTTGTGGCAGCTGCACCACACTGTTGACTTAGATTGAGTTTGCACATATCGTGACATCCTGGTCCGTGCCTGATTCCTTCTGCACCCCACAGCTGAAGGTATTTGGTCCCATTGTCAGACTTCTTCTTACCCTGGGATCTGTTCCTGTTCTGCAGAAATTCAGAGTCCCAGGTCAGTGTCGTTGTAACTTGTCACCGTGCCTTTTTCAGACTGATTCAAGCCTGTTTGCTCATGTACAGCCCTTAGGTTCTTTCTGGTAAGTAACAATAGGCAGCTATATTTAAAAGTAAGTGAAGCTTAGCTACCACCTTAACGCCTCACGTCCAGATTACAATGGAAGTTTATTTTGGACCAAATTCTGCCAATACATCGATGTTTGTTAAACATCTGTTAGCAAGCAAGCGCGCTTCAGTTCATACAATCTGTTTTGTGAGCTTAGCGAAGTCTCACTTACCTGCACTTTCATATGCTCTGGCCACACCTTGCCGGAAGAGTTCACTGGAAGCAGATGCCGCTTTCTTGTAGAGGAATGTTCTAATTAGGACCCATTGTAATTGTTTACAACTGAGGCATTTTTAGTGCAGGAATTCAGTTACATGGTTGATAGAATAGCTGAGATGCCAAACAGGATAGTGCAGCAATCCAAGAATTAGTAAAAGGAAAATATCTTTTTTATTATTTTATTCTATTTTATTTTTCCTTCCTTCCTTCCTTCCTTCCTTCCTTCCTTCCTTCCTTCCTTCCTTCCTTCCTTCTTTCTTTCTTTCTTTCTTTCTTTCTTTCTTTCTTTCTTTCTTTCTTTCTTTCTTTCTTTCTTTCTTTCTTTCTTTCTTTCTTTTCTTGGAAAATATCTTTAACCTCCTGGGCTGGAGGGATAGAAGAGGAGCTGGTGTTACTGGTTCCCAGAAGATAGAATAACCTGTTGGCTGGAACCCTGGTAGGGACCCGGAGTCAGGACCAGAGTGAGTCACCAGTCACTGCTGGAGAAGGCATAGACCCCATTCAATTCTGAAATTCTTCTCTTGTGTAGGTACACCTTGTCTGTAAAATAGCGTATCCAGTCCACAAATGCTAAATACAGGGAATTTCAGTACTGAGAGCCCATTTCTAATCTCTGTTATGCTAATTAGCCAAGCCTCTGGTGCTGCTCGTAGATAAAGATACCAGAAGTGCTGTAGCAGTCACCTGTGGAGCGTGGACTTTCCGATTAGACCATCAGCTGGCAAGTATCTGGGGTATGAATTTTTAATTAGGGTTACCGACTGCGCCCAAAGAGTAACTTAAAAAACAAATACGGATGTCGCTGTTTATGGTGAAGTATTTTAAAGTAAATGAAAAGACATGATGATACCCACACCCCCTGGAACTCTATTTCCTGTGTCATAGGGCCCCTTAATTATGTTCAGCAGTCCTTTCTACCCCATCCTTCTACCTGCAGCCAGAACGTACGAAGTGTGCTCTTTGCAGACATGCAGCTTCTCTACCAACGGTGGCTGGCAGGTGCCTTAAAGAAATTTTTCTGGACAGCTGCATGCTGTCCTTCTTTCCAGATCTTCCTGGTGATCTCTGCCTGCATGGATCATGGCCCATCTCCCCTCTCAGTACTTTTCCAGACCTCGTGTTCTTTGTGCCAGGAAGAAATAACATCTAAGAATTACGCGGTCACAAGAAACAAACAAACCACACCGCAGCCAGAAATCAAACAATGAAGAGACTCTTAGAAACAAAAGGAAAACCTGCCAGTTTGGGGGGAACTTTAATATGCCTTTCTCAGTTGTTGCCTGATGAAATAGTCAAAGCCATAGAAAATCTGAATTATGTATCTAATAGGATTGAGGGAATGGAGATGTATCAAATTGTGTACAGATAATACAGGTAACCTTACATAGTAAACAGGGAATATGTAAGCAGCTATGTGAGGTTACTTGGATTAATCTGTTTGGAAGGTATTTGGTAGTTTCAAAAATGCAGAATATGGACAAAGACGTTTTCTAGCTGCGGTAACAATCAAACAAGAATTGATAAAAATTTAAACAATATCAAAAATACTTGGCAATGTGAAAGGACACCCACCTAAATAATTCTTGTGTCAACAGACTAATTGTACATTCAGCTTTCCTATCAAGGCCTATGGGATGAATGAAAGCTATATTTAAAGGCGAGTTCCTCTCTTTTATTGGTAAAAATGACCCTCTTCATCTTAGTTCTCTTTTGACTTGAAATTTACTTAGTTTTCAATTAACATTGTTATCCTTACTCTTTTTATCTTTCATTTGCTGGTAACTTTTTGCCTAGTCCTTAATTTCAAAAATGTCTTCTTGGGGGTTAGGTGGCTTTTTTTTTTTCTTTTAAGGATACAGTGTTGAATTCTATATTTTACCAAAATATGAGGGTTTTTGAATTTAATGTAATTTAATGTAATTTGATGTAATTTCATTGTTCCCAAATTTCAGTGGAGGTAGATTCTAAGCAACAAAGGTAGCATCCGGTAAGAAGACTTACCATGAAGTCATATCTACATACTAAGACACAGTTTTTAATTGTTTACAGATCAGTAAAAGTCAAAGCTTTCCAAAGATATTTGTTGACACTTCACGTGAAATTAGATGAAATCAAGTCGATAATTGTTTTTACTGTTGTAGTTGTGGTTGTTATGAATTTGGGGTGACTTTGGAGAAAAGATTAAGGGAGAACTGCTAAAGATACCTGCCGTAAACCATCCATTGGACCATCATTGATTACTGCCACTTGAATGATAGGATTTTGGACATTGTGATTGTATACTTCTCTTCATTTTGTTACTCAGGCTTTTCGCATATGGACCACGTTTCTTTGGACTTTTTTTCTTTGGACATTTGGAAAATACCTATTTTTCTCTGTACTCCTTTTTTTCCAAAACCCATGTCAATCACTATATCCCCTAAGGCTCACATTGAAAAACAACATGGCAACTTTCACTTCACACATACGATCATAATAATAGCAAACATTCGTTAAGCGCTTACCTGTACCACACATTGTTCTTACTAACTGCCATATTTCTTGCTTCTATTTGTCCAATTTTATCTGTGTCCATTATACTGCTGCTATATAAACATCATTGTAATGACAACCACCCGACGGAAGGGAGGTAACAGTATGATCTCTAGAATGTTTTGAGTGAACTTCGGACAACCATCAGACTTTTATTGTGTGACGCAGCTTGCACCTGGATCCTGCCAAGACCAATGCGGGTAAAAAGTGAGCACACATAGACCCACTGCTCCATCAGGCATTGCTCCTTGATACCGTCTTCCAGATGGACCTGTTTCCTTTCTATTCAGAGCGCTTGCACTCCTGCTGCTGCATTTTACTACTGTATTTAGTCTCCCTCTAGGATAATTCGTATTGTGCCGATCAACCTTTACCAGGATGGCTTGAGTTTTATGTTTACTCATAGGACGTTGTCTGACTTATCCTTTTTAACCTTGACATTTGTCTGATCATCTCAAATGACTACATTCTTTCTTTAATTTGTTAGTGTGTCTGTTATATTGGTTCCTTAAGGATCACTATAGCCTGAAAGGGGGTTCTTTCTCCATAAATAGTGTGTCATTGTATCCTTCCCACTAGCAAGACAATTCACATCTTCTTGTGTCACTGAAATCTGGCTAGAACAGCATGGAGACATCTTCAACTCATTCTCTGTGCCTTTTTTGCATTGTCCCACTATCCCGAGTAAGCTTCTAGCATCTTTGTCTCTTTTCTCTGCGGCAATATGATTTAAACAGAACAACATTTTGTGCTTTTTACACTGATACTACCATTACTCCTACAGAAATTATAATACCTATTGTCCATCCAGCCCATGTGCCAGACACAACTTCTAAGCACTTTATGTGTAGTTGGGGTTCTTTGGTTTGTGACAAAAAACTAACCGTAATTAGAGTAAGTTAAAAAAAAAAAAAAAAAAAGAATTTCCTGGCTCATGGGGTTGAGAAGCCCACAGGTTGATCTTTTCTTTTTTTTTTTTTTTAATTTTTTTTTTCAACGTTTTTTATTTATTTTTGGGACAGAGAGAGACAGAGCATGAACGGGGGAGGGGCAGAGAGAGAGGGAGACACAGAATCGGAAACAGGCTCCAGGCTCTGAGCCATCAGCCCAGAGCCCGACGCGGGGCTCGAACTCACGGACTGCGAGGTCGTGACCTGGCTGAAGTCGGACGCTTAACCGACTGCGCCACCCAGGCGCCCCCAGGTTGATCTTTTCTATAGGCGTGGCTTCACTTACATGTTCAGATGAAAGAAATAGATTTGTGTCTTTCTCCACTTCACAGGGAAGTTCTCTACTCTATTACTTTCAGTACCGGGGAAGTTGGACCCTTTTATTGGGAAATATGGTGGCAAGGATGGCCACCAGAAATATCACACGTATACCTCTACAGAGTGCCTTATGAATAGGAATCTCAAAACAAATAGTTGGCTCTGCTTGGATTATAGATAAGCATAGACATAGACACCTTAGCCAATCACTGCGGTTAGGGAGGTCAAGTTCTTACTGGCCAGGCCTGGGCCACATGTTCGCAGGTAGAAAGGTGAAGTTCCTCTCCGACTTCATGAAATGCACCCCCAACAGGAAAGAAGGGTTCTTTGTGTTATAAGAAGGAAAAAAGGGGGATGTTGGGAGGGTACAAGCACAGATATCCATTACATCATGTATCGATCTAAATTTCATATTTGTGGCAGCCCTGTGAAATGGATTTTGTTAACAGTTTTGCAGATAAAGAAACTGATACTTCTACAAATCGGCCCGCATGCTAGCGGTCACATGGGAATAAGAGGAATCTCTGGGATTTGGCTTCTGGACTGTTACATGCTACCCATGTGGGGCCTTCAGCATTTCCCGTCATTCCTTTTATTTTCCTACTTATTTATCCCTTTAGACAAATTCTAAAGTGTTGCTAATTCCAACTTCACTCTCCTCAAAACTCTGCTGCCTCTCTCCTTACTCTCAATGGATACAGTGGCCTGCCACTTCGCAATAAAAACAGAAGCTACTCGTAGTAACTTCTTCAGTAGTCTGTCACCTCGTCAAGAGACATCTACAATTGCATGCATCCCTTTATTTTTTTAAGTTTGTTTATTTATTTTGAGAGAGAGGGAGAAAGCAGGGGAGGGGCAGAGAAAGAGAGAGAGAATCCCAAGCAGGCTCTGCACTGTCAGCGCAGAGCTCACCGTGGGACTCGATCCCACAAACTTCGAGATCATGACCTGCGACGTGAGATCGTGACACTTAACCGACTGAGCCACCCAGGTGCCCCATGCGTGCCCTTATCTGGTGTGAGGCCAATCTTGGGTCGCTGTTTTAGATCCCACTTCCTCTTCACTTCTTGGTATATTGATTTATCCAGTCATCCCTCTCTCTTCTGTATCTTCAGCCTCACTCCCGGCTGCCCTCATTAGCATTTAAAATCAGAACTGCAAAAGATCCCCCTCACTCCCTGCCCCCCCGCCAGCTGTAGTCCTCTTTCTCTGATTCTCCCCAGCTAGAATTCTTCAGAGTTTTCTGCCCTCGGTGGCTCTGTTCCCTCCCTTCCTCCATATTCCTCAGCTTACTGCAGTCTGTCTTCTCCTTCTGTAACTTTGCCAGGAGTCAGTATGAAGATCACCGATGACCAGCATGCTGATAAATCTAGTGGATTTCTTTTAGACTTTGTTATACTTGATGTCTCTATAGCTTTAAACTCAGTTTATCATATTCTTTTTGAAACCCCTAAATTTGAAGTTCCTCAGACATCTGTACTGAGCCATCATTTGATCCTCAGTTTGCACACCTTCTCTAGGCTATCTCGTATATGCAGTGCATTTCACTTGCCATCTAAGGCCTGATGACTCCTGAATTTAGATGCCCACCTTCTTTGATGGCTCTCTTAGAATTCTAGGCCTCTATCTCCAACTGCTGGTTTGCTGGCTTCAGTTGGATGCTTCAAAAGCACTTCTGCTTTATCGTGTTCAATACTCAAGTCTGGTTTTTCCGTCCTAAACTGAGGACTTCCTCAAACTTGCCCCTTGCAGTATATGACACCCCTATCTGGTTCTTAAAGCCAGAAACCGGTATTAGACCAGAATCCTTTATGTCTCTCACCAACTACATTTAACCTATCAGTAAATCTTGTCAACTCCAGACGAAAACTAGACCTTGAAATTATCTACTTCACTCATCTTTGTTTCTATGTCTGTGGTCCAGGTCCATTATGTCTGCTCACCTGATCCTGCCACAGTGCTTGATTGTTGTCGTTATTTTTAACGTTTATTCATTTTTGAGAGAGAGATGGAGACAGAGCATGAGCGGGGAGGAGCAGGGAGAGAGGGAGACCCAGAATCCCAAGCAGGGTCCAGACTCTGAGCCGTCAGCGCAGAGCCCGACGAGGGCCTCGATCCCACGAACCGTGAGATCATGACCTGAGCCGAAGTCAGATCCTCAACCGACCAGTCTGCCCAGGCACCCCCTGCCACGGTACTTTCTTAACTGGTTCCCTGCTTCTGTTGTTAGATCGTACAGACCTTTCTCCATACAGCAGCAGCACGATGCTTTTTCTCAGACCTGATCGTGTCATTCCTCTGCTTAAAGTCCTTCAGTCCCACTTGTCCTACCACCGTCCAGTGGCCCATAGTCTTACCACTTTTCAATCTCACCCTTACCCTTTGCAGTCTCACCACTGTCTGCCCACCCCTCTTTCTTTAGCCTTATCTCTCACCACTCTTGTCCTCCATCTCTGAATTCAGCCAGACTGGAGTGCATAACGTTCCTTTTATAAGCTATATTTTGCTTCCAGGGAAACCTCCCTGGGCCTTAAAGATTGTATTCGGTGTCCGTATTACATGTACCCAGTTCACCTCGTGCTTATGGTGTGGTATTGCAATTGCTTGTTATGTCAGTCAGGGTTGGTCAGGGAAAAGACACCACTGCAAGCATTTCAAGGAAGAGATTCACCACAGGAAATTGGGTGCTTCGGAATCAACTGGGAGAGCTGGACGAAAGAAGGTCAAGGAGGCCACCACTAGATTTGGGTCCAGCTCTAGCTTTCAGGAATTCAGCAGTTCCTTTTTTTTTTTTTTTTTAACTTTTATTTACTTTTGAGAGACAGAGATAGAGCGTGAATGGGGGAGGAGCAGACAGAGAGGGAGACACAGAACTTGAAGCAGGCTCCAGGCTCTGAGCTGGCAGCACAGAGCCTGACGCGGGGCTCGAACCCACGGACCGTGAGGTCACGACCTGAGCCGAAGTCGGACGCTCAACCGACTGAGCCACCCGGGCGCCCCAGGAATTCAGACGTTCTTGCTTGTCTCCCCCCACCCCTCTTACCCCTTCTCTCAGGTCAGGAAACAGCAAGGAACTGGTGAATGTGGCCGCGACCGCCATGCGGCACTGAGATAGGTTACTCCTGAGGACACGCCTACGGCCTGCTACAAAATCTTGAGTCTGTTAAGGCCCGGCTGTTGACCTGCTGCTCCAGAGAAAGGGTAGTGTGGCTTCTGCTTCTCTTTCGCCTTACAGATGTGCCAAATTCTGGTTCACATGGGCAGAGCCTAAGCTGTACCCTGAACCCTTCTGGCAAAGGGATTTGGGAAATGTAGTTTCTAGTCTTCTAGTCCCTACCACCTAGGGAGGAGTCGAGAAGGGGGTGAAAATGGTGCCAAGTTCCAGTATTCACCACAACTGTTCTGTTATCTGGCACCCCATCAAAGTCCTGAGCTCTGTGAGAGTGAGGACTCTGTTTCCCTATTATTTCACCTCAGGAGCCAGCCAAATGCCTGGCCCAATGAGTATTGATGTAACGGAAGAATAATGAGGTCTTTACGTCTCACTGATATATTAAGGACATTAGTGTTGATAAAATGAAAGTTAATTACAGTCCAGATTCTGTCATAAGAATATAAAGCTTTCCAGGACTTATTGTTATATTGATATTTTTATGCACTGTTATGCTCAGACACGGTGCTAAATCTCTTTACCTGAATGGCTTCATTTAATCCTCAAAATTGCTCTTGAAGTAGATTTGATGATTATCTCAATTTTATAGATGGGGAAATCAAGGCTCGGAAATTAAGTAGATTAGCCAAGGTCACAAAGTTTCTAAAGGGATAAACTATGTTTGAAACCCAGGGCTGTCTTGTTTCAAGGCCCACGATCCATTCTCCACCGTACCCTCTCCAGCTCAGAGAAGCCAAAGACCTTGCCTGGCTGGCATTTCACGGGCCTGTGACCTTTTGACTCTTACAGCCAGTGCTCCTTCTGAATTCTCCCGCTGCACCAATTTAAATGACTTCTCTCTTGCATAACAAGGAGGCTTTCCTAGATTTTTTTCAAGAACAAAGCGAATCTGGCAACTGCCCTCTTAGTAGCACAACGTGATTACAACCCGTTTAAAGAGTTGCCGGATGAAATATGGGATGCCTAGTTAAATTTGAATTTTGGGTAAACAACAAATGTCTTTTTAGTGTAATATGTCCCAAATATTGCATGGAACATACTTTTACCAAAAAAGTCATTGTTTATGTAAAACTCAAATTTTTTTGAGGTGCCTGGGTGGCTCAGTCAGTTAGGGGTCAGACTTTGGCTAAGGTCGTGATCTCGCAGTTCGTGAGTTTGAGCCCCAAGCGGGGCTCTGCGTGACAGCTCAGAGCCTGGAGCCTGCTAAGGATTCTCTGTCTCCCTCTGTCTCTGGCCCTGCCCCGCTCATGCTGTGTCTCTCTCTGTCTCAAAAATAAATAAACATCAAAAAATTTGAAAAAAAACCCTCAAATTTTATTGATCGCCTTATATTTTTATTTGCGATATCTAGAAACCCTACCTTATTAGAAGCCACGTTAACGAATGCAACCCATTTCATTTACTGGACATTACAGCTCGCGTAGCACTTTTACCACCTTTAACTTATTTAAAATATACAGTAAACTTATGAAAAGTAAATTGTTTAGTCTGTACACACAACTGAGGACCCTGGGCTCAGAATAGTTAAGAAATTTGCCCATGATCATACAGCTCACGAGGGCTGGAGCTGGAGTTTAAATCGAACTGTGTCTCCCTCCATGTTATGTTCTGTCTCCTGAATACCCTTCAAAATCCAGCTCAAGCATCACCTTCTTTGGGAAACCTACCCAGACTACTCCCTAGCCAAAGACAAATTTGTTGCTCCTTCTTTTTTGCTACCACAGGCATTTGCACATGTCATGATTATGGGATGCAGCACATTGTTCTGTAATTGTTATGTTTTTCTCTGCCAGAACTGAACTGCTTGGAATAGTGTGGTAGGCAGAATAATGCCCCCCAAAAAGATGCTCACATCGTAATCCTCGGAAACCGCAAATCTGTTACCTTATATAGCAAAGGGGACTTTGCAGATGTGATTAAGGGTACAGACCTTAAGGTAGAGGAATTATCCTGGATTATCCAGATGGGACCAATCTACTCACTTGAGTCCTTAAATTTGGAGAATCCTTCCTGGCTGTGGTCAGAGAGAGGCGGGATGACAGCAGTAGAAGAGTCAGAAAGCTGCAACTTTGTTGGCCTTGAAGATGGATAAAGTGGGCCATGAGCCATGCAAGGCAGGCTGCCTTTGGAAGGTGGAAAAGGCAAGGATACAGGTTTTCCCTTAGAGCCACCCCAAAGGAACACAGCCCAGTGGACACGTTGATGTTGACCTAGTGAGACCCATTTCGGACTTAGTTCCGCAAAGTGGTAGAGTTGTGTTTTAAGCTCCCTAAGTTTGTGGGAATTGAAGTAATAAGAAACTGAAAGAGGTACATACAGCCTCTTAGTCACAGCTATATTTCTTAGGCCTAGCGAAGTACCAAGCAAGCACATACTAAGTGCTTAGCAATTGCTTGCACGAATACACGAAAATTATAGCACACTGCTTCATGATCAGAGCGTTATGAAGCAAGAACCACCTAAGTAGGGTATGGGGAAGAAAAATGATCTCTACTTATCTTCCCTGATCTAATGAGAATAAACTCCCTTCTGTATTACTTGGCCCAATGAGTCATGATCATAAATATAGAAAAGGGAGAGCAGTAAGTGATGACTCCAGAGCAAGCCTTTGTATCTTGCTAGCTATGGCTGTGATCCTGAATACAAATGTCACCCAAAGGTGCTACAGTGGTACAGACAGCTACAATTTCTTGAATTGCTGTTATAATAGTTGTCAACTTTGGTGCGTATTGGAATGACCTGGGACACTTGTTCATAGTTGCATATTCCTGGGTCTAATCTCTGGAGTTTCTGAGTCACAGATGGACCCTAGGTGATTCTGTGGACCATACTGCATAGGAGATATATAATAATAATATAATAAGGGGTGCCTGGCTGGCTCAGTTGGGAGAGCATGCACCTCTGTTTTTAAATTTTTATTTATTTTTCATTTTGGTTTAAGTTTTATAAAATTCACTTTGTTTTGCGAGAAGAGAGCACGCGTGCCTGTGTGTGCACACAGTGGGGGAGGAGCAGAGAGACAGAATCCCGCGCCGACTCCGCACGGCCAGCACGGAGCCTCGTGTGGGGCTCAAATGTGTGGGACCATGACGCGAGCCAAAAGCAAGAGTTGGGTGCTTAACCGACTGAGCCACCCAGGCACCCCAAGAGCATGCGACTCTAGATCTTGGGGCCATGAATTCAAGCCCCACACTGGGCGTAGAGATTACTAAAGTAAATAAATAAATAGTAAACAAATAAATTCAACCTCATGTGATAACATGTAACGTCACATAATATAATAACATGTATGTCAGGACAACTGACCAATGCCCTCTTCTTAATGTTGCCTTCTCGTTCCTGCGACTTGCTCCAGGGAGTACTCCTTTGGTCCTGAAAGCAACTCTAAACAGAAGTGAGAGAGCCAAGGTGAAGGGAATCATTTCCATTATTTTTGAATGCATTTCTCATCATGAAAGTATCTGGAGGTCAAGTTAATCTAAGAGAAAATACATAAACACATTTCAGGGGTTCTCTATTAAGTAGGCTGGCATCAGAACCATCAAGTGCAGGGGCGCCTGGGTGGTTCAGTTGGTTAAGCGTTTTGACTCTTGATTTCAGCTCAGGTCATGATTTTGTGGTTCTTGGGTTCAAGCTGAAATACATAATAATATAATAAAGGGTGCCTGGCTGAGTCCAGCTCTGCGCTGACAGTGTGGGGCCTGCTTGGGATTCTCTTTCTCCCTCTCTGCCCTTCCCCAGCTTTCTCTCTCTCGAAAGTAAATAAATAAACTTAAACAAAAAAAAAAAGAAAACACGTTATCAGTCCAGAACCAGATTAAAGTGGGCACACCCTGCAGGCAGCTGCCTGAAATATCAATCTATAAGGGATACACTTAGGTAGCCCCACATCGAGCCCCACGTTATGCCCTGTGTCAGGCTGTGCGCTGACAGCAGGGATCCTGCTTCGAATTCTTTCTCTCTCTCTCTGCCCCTCCCCCACTGGCACTCTCTCTGTCTCTCAAAATAAATAAATTTAAAAACTTCAAAAAAAAAAGAATCATCAAATGCAGGAAGAACTTCACAGAGGAGGTCATTATGGCATCTTCAAATCAGGAAGACATAAAGAAGGAAATTTCTCTCTTTTTTAGTTAGGCTAAAGAAATGAGAACTTCAGTCTGTAACCAGCCATTGGAAATACAAGGTAACAGTTACGGAGAAATGTCGCCAATTGATCATTTTTAAATGATTAAAAAAATTTTGTTTTGCTTAAAAATCTAGTCCATACTACAACTAAAAAGAGATTTGAAAACCGAAAAAGGTGCAAAGAAGAAAATTACAGTTTCCTGTAATTTCACTGCCTACAGCTGAGCTATGGCTAACATTTGGATTACCTCCGACGCTTTGGTTTCTACATGTGTATCCTAGCTATCTGAGAATATGCAATTTAATAACATGGTTTTTTTTCCAGTTAACATTCTATCTCCCCGCCCCCCCCCCCGATATGGCCAATTTTTTGGAATGAGATTGTGTTTGTTAAATTATTTTCCTTTAAAAGGAGGGAGAGATTCAGAAATCTTAGGAGTCCAAAAACCAACTTCATGCTCAGAGTCTCTGCATATTATTCTTGAAGAGAAGCAATTAGGTCTTCCTGGCGCGTCGGAGGTATTGAGTCAACCGCAGCTACCTACTGCTAATCATATTAGACAGAAGTTAATTTCGAGGTAACTTGCCCTCTGGCACCCCATGTGTCAGGCACTGCGGTGGTTCCTTTATTTACAGTGGCATTCAAGTGGACAATGCCATGTTTAGAGAATAATGTGCGTTCCAGGCCTGCCGTTCTCAAGTGATTGCAAAGGTTTGTTGGAAAAGACAGGATTCTAGAATGTTATGAGCATAAATCACATTGTTGGAAATTGTCTTTCTCTAAGAGTTTATGGTTGTGGTGCAGTGTCATTTTTCTTGTGGACTTGAATTTGACTGAATTCCACTTGTCATCACTAGGAAATATTTTATTTTCATTTTCAATTCAGTCATAAATTGCTGAAAATATTCCCTCCAGAGGTAAATTAGGGTGTAGTAATAGCACAACTGAGTCTTAGCAGTGAAAAATATTCACCCTCTATTACATATACACGGGCGGACTTTGAACAAGCTCAGTTGCATTCAAAAGTTGTCACCATGGTGCCCATCTTAATGCCAAAGTGAAATCTTACGTGATTTGTCTAGTCGTTTGGATCTATTGCCCAAGGGGGAAAAAAAAAACCCTTTGGTCAGCCTCTTATGCTAATGAGACAAGTTACCAGGTTGGAGACATGAGACCAAATCAAGAAGGTCAAGTTCTCCATCCTCTGAGCATCTTATTATCTAAACACACTGAAAGTATGTTCTTTATGTAAGATTTCAGTCCAAGGCAAGTGATGTTAGCAATCTTAAATATATTTGAGGTTTCTTGTTGATTTTTTAATATGGTGGCATTAAAACACAGAGGACACTGCAGAGTTTTCAAGGTGTTGGTATGAGAGAGATACTTACATTCAGATATTGGTGAAGGGTCGGGTGCCTGGGTGGCTCAGTCGGTTAAGCCTCAGAGTTCTGCTGAGGTCATGATCTCATGGCTCCTGAGTTTGAGCCCCGAGTCAGGCTGTGTGCTGACAGCTCAGAGTCTGGAGCCTGCTTCCCATTCTGTGTCCCCCCCTCTCCCTCTCCGCCCTCCCCCGCTCACACTCTCTCTCTCTCTCTCTCAAAAATAAACATTAGAAAATTTTATGAGAAAAAGATATTTGTGAATGGTCAAAAAACTAACTGGAAAATTGGACTTTGTACCAAGAATATAGTGAAACGTTGTGCAAAACAACACTGTGAGTATGAGGAAAGGTTTCCAGTTTCCATTCTGCCACGAATAAGCTGTGTGAGCTTGAGTGAATCATTTTACTTTTACTTGCCTGTGTTGGAGAGAACAATGATAGGAAAAAGTGATAATAAAATATATCATTGCATACAAGGTTAAATAGTGCTTTTGAAATAATTACCAATCTGAGAAAATACAAACTTGCACCAAAACTCAGAGCCAAAAATACAATGGCGATGAAAAAATAAGTCAATTTAACCCCAACTGGTATCTGTGAGATATGAGGAGAAACAAACATCTGGTCATTTGCATAGTTCCGATCACAGAAACATAATTGGGGTTGCAGCTCCCTTGGAAGAAAAGCAACTAGCATGAGGGTTATGTCTCAGGAAGGACCCCTAAACAAGGTGGCTCTAGGATGTCCAACCACAACCCATAGTGTTACAGCCTAATGACAAAAGGGGGACCCTGCACCAACCTAATTTGTCAAGGAAGCAGCACTGTGGGACTGTCCAGAGAGCAGAACTAACGGCCCTGGGGACCTGGGTGGAATCAAAAGAAAAAGGACTAGGAGGTGTTGTATCACTATGTGTGGGACCTTCAGGGATACTTCGGACCTATTCCTTCTCCCACTGACTCTGCTTGTGTCCGTGCAGTTGATAAATCGTGTGTGTGTGTGTGTGTGTGTGTGTGTGTGTGTGTGTGTGTGATCCCATTGCCTTGCCTGTTCAACTGGTCAACCTTACTTTGCAAAGGCCACAGTGAACAGGGAAAAGGAGGCATTATGCCTTCGGGTGCCCTTCCTTTGTGGTTTGACCTGGGATTGGCACAACACAGGCAGTGCTTTCAAACAAAGACTTTGAAACACCTTGGTTTGGGCTGTGGCTGCACTATTGATGAACAGTGTGATCCTGAACAAATTTCCTACTTCCCCTGAGCCTCGGTTTCCTTATCTGTAAAATAAAGATGACGGTGGGTCCTCTATCCTGAAATTATCATACGTGACAAGACGAGCAGTTTGTCTAGGTTCACAAAACTGGGCGCGGTTGAGCCAGAGCTGGCTGACTTCGTGCCTGTGTTCATAGACGTGACCTAACCTGGTCAAGGTTGCAGAGCTCTTGGCAGTGAAACTGGGTGTGGCCGACACTGCTACTCGCCCATTCCAAAGATACTCTCCTTCACATACTTACTAAAGAATCATTTTTACCCAGAGCAGAAATGTGGCCAGCTAAAAGTTCAACTTTCCGAGGTGCCTTGGAGCTTGGGTTCCTATGTATTTGACACAGTTCTGTCCAATGTGATACAGTCAGAAATATACCAAGTAGGGTTTCCAGTGAGGCTAGTTATCTGATAAAAAGGGCCAGACTCCGCTTGCACGTATCGTTCCTCAGGCTTAGCCATAGAAGTAATACCTGGTGGCGGAACAGCCGCCTTTGAAACCATCTTGGATGTCAGAAAGGAAAAGGCCACAGGCTGAAGATGGTGGAAAGCAGAGATCAGAGCTGGAAGGAGCCTTTGTGGAAAAGCAGTACCAGCCTGGACCGTGAATTTCCCAACTTGGTTGCATTTTTAAAGTCACTGCTTGCTTACGTTACTATGGTCTGGTTTCTGTACACACAGCTAAACCCTATTCCAACGGATATATTAGGATTCAAACCCACAGAAGTGTATTCGGCACATATTTTCTGGTGAGGTCTCTAGAGAGAAACCTCTGCTGATACTGTTTTTCATCTTGTTTCTTTATAATAGTTACCAACCCGTCCTTCGTCTTAACCATCAGCTCCTCGGGGACAAAGTGCTTGGAACCCAGGATAATGTGCGGTCAATACCTATGATTTAAGGATTGGGAAATTGGGGCCTAGAGAGAAGTCATTTAGTGCTGGAGCAGAGGCTAGTGCTGAGGACTTCAGATGTTCAGTCTTGTTCTCTCGCCGCTAGGGCTATCCAGGACAGACCGCGATGAGGTTTTCCATCTGGTAGCACTACTCGTAAAAGCACTGGGCATCAGGGACAGATATGAGTGCTTGGGCAACAGAAGAAACATTTTCCTGTTTTATGATTTTGCTCCGAATATTCTTGCTCCTTGCTGCATAGGCAAGGCATAGGCCTGCTTCCTTATCTGCAAGACGGACGTAACAGTGCATCCGTCGTAAGGTTATTGCTAGGATCGAAGGAGTTAATATAGGTAAAGGTCTTTGAACAGTGCCCGGCATATAGTAAGTTTGAAAGAAGAACTAATAGCCCTTAGAGCTGAATTTATGATTTTTAACTCTGACATGTGAACCTTTCCAGTCTCACTCTGGGAGTCTGCAGTGACTAAAAGTTCCATGGTCAGACAGAAGAGAGTTCTAGGCTCAGGCTTGTCACCTATGGATTGAGTGCTTCAGATCTTCATTTCCTCTTCTATAAAAGAGGATTTTTTTGTAGCTATCTCACTGAGTTGTGAGGATTAACTGAGGTATTTTATGTAAGCACACAGCATAGTGTAGGCACTAGCTAAAACACAGCTATTGTTGTCTTCTAATATATGCTAAGGGTTTTTCTCCCTCCTTCCTTCCTTCCTTCCTTCCTTCCTTCCTTCCTTCCTTCCTTCCTTCCTTCTTTCATTGATGAACTTGAACTACATGTCCATCACCTTCATTAACCTGTCCTTCTGTTTTGTAAACATTTCTTGATAATGTTTCCTTTGCGTGATGGTTAAATTTTATGTGTCAGCTTGACTAGGTTATGGTGCCCAGTTGGTTGGTCAAATACTAGTCTAGGTATTACCGTGAAGATAGTTTAGAGGCATACGTAACATTTACGGTCAGCTGACTTTAAGTGAAGGAGATTATCATCAGTGATGTCGGTGGGCCTCATCTAATCAGTTGAAGGCCTTAAGAGCACAAACTGAGGCTTCCTGAAATTCGATCTTAAGACTATAACATAGAGGGCACCAGGGTGGCTCAGTCGGTTGAGCATCTGACTTTTGATTTCAGCACAGGTCATGATTCCAGGGTCATGGGATTGAGACCCACATCAGGCTCCACGCTGAGCCTGGAGCCTGCTTGAGATTCTCTCCCTCTCCCTCTGCCTCTCCCCTGTGCGCATGGTCTCTCTCTCTCCCTCTCTCTCTGGAAAAAAAAAAAAGATTATAACATAGAAATCCTGCCTGGGCCGAGGTTTCAGGGGAGAAATCCTGCCTCAGTGTCCATCCTCCTGGCCCACCCTATAGAATTCAGACTCGAGACTGCAACATCAAGTCTCACATGAGTTTCTAGCCTGCCCTACGGAGTCTGGACTTGCCAGCACCCACAAATGCATGAGCCAATTCCTTAATGCAAACATAACCAATATAGTATAAAATGTAGTATAAGATCTTATCAGTTGTTGGTTGCGTTTCCCCGGGGAGCCCTGAAACACCTTGTGTCTTGTGCACGATGGGATCCTGGGAAAAAACGGATCTTTGTTTGTTTTAGAAATTCTGTGGCGAGCCTCATCTTCACTTCTGACATTTGTTCTGACTCATGGGAGAGGAGCAGCTCTGTGGGAACACTGGCTGATGGGTTTGTGTTTCTGTTTTGAAAAGTGGCCCGTCATTCTCCCCTCACAGTCAGAGAGCGCTGTCCCCTGCAGCGTGTCACCGTACATCTGCCACTGCTCGCCACACACCTCTCGGCAGTTTCCGCTCCAGTCGCTCTCTCTCTGCTTCCCTACTTCCGGTCGTGGCTCTCTTGTCCTAACCACTCATTAATCATGGAAATCGTCTTACAAGCCAGGCCGGGAGGAACGTCACCGCCCCTGGATATGGCGCAGGGAAGGCCGAACGTGACACCGAGCTCTTCGCGCCGCACATCATCGCACCAGAGCTTCCATCCCCTGGACGATGTGGAGGAAACCAGGCGTTTGTGAACAATCGGCAGGCGTGTGAGGAGGTTCGAGCTCTTCCTCACTCCTGGAGGGCTCCTGGAACTCTCTAGCACGCGACTAGAGCTTACCTGTCCCCTCCCGACAGCAGAAACTGCTATCTGCTCTGTTTGGACAAAGTGCCTGATTGCTTACCCGTGGATATTGGTGTCCTAAGAAATTTCCAGATCTACTCCAGAAGGTACCGCTCAGGGAAGCCAATTAATTAAACTAGTTTTCCAGCTGATAGATGGATGCGTTACCACTGTTTCAGCAAAGCACAAATGAGAAGCATATTGCGTCTGACGACCTGGTCATCTCTCACTGTTGACTGTCATTTGCTAGACAAGAAGAAACAAAACGAGAATTAAACCTGGGAAGCGTTGTGGTAAGGGCCTTCCGAATGCTGAGGAAGCCTTTATGGAGGACAGACGACACGCCTAGTTAAGTGTGCCCCTCGTGTTACCTCGTGTAACGCACGGAAACCCTTGGCGATAGATTTGAGCGTTGTCCTCATTTTATGAATAAGGAAATAGGCTCAGAGCGGCTGAATTACTCTGCCAAGGACGTGTGGCTAGTGAGTGGCAGAGCCGGAAGAGCAACTCAGCGACAGTGACGGTTCTGTTCTGACCCTCCGCACACTTAGCAGGTTGAACGTTTTCCTGCGTCCTCGCAACACCCTGTCCTCCTTCTCGAGTCCACCCCACCTCAAGAAAGCTTTCTCTGGTTTCACGAGAATGTGTTATACTTTGATCATCTCTTATTCTTTTGTGGCAATTCCGGCTGCTAAAGGAAGCAGTCAAACCGCCATGCTAACAAGATGTGTGTATTGGCAACCCACTTGCAGCGGGGAGGGCAGAATCACCACCAGGAAGGCACGAGAAAGGCTTCTGTTTTGTTCTTGAGTTGCAATTGCAGCTGATGAAGTGTAAGACCTTTGAAGTACAACTGCTTTGATCCCGGCTGCTCTGTAGCTGATCCAGGCTGCTTTGAAGTGGGAAGCAATCTACAGGTCCCTGTCGGTAGGATATGGGGAGCGCGGGAAGGAGTGGGGAGTTCGTGGCACCAGGCAAGTGGCTGTTGCTAGCATCCAGGTGTGACATTTGAGGAGCGCTCGCACTAGGGCAGAGGAAATGGACAAGAAAGCAAGGGAGCAGACAGGGTAGATTCTAAATGGTTCAAATGCGCAGGATCCGGAAACCTTTTGCAAGTGGGAGGAGTTGAGGATGAGCCACCAACTTCGGGTTTTTGAGACGAGTGGATCGTGGTGTCGTTCACAGATGAGGACACGGTAACGGAAGCAGAGGCTTCAGTTTCGTCTGGCAGCGTTCTCCTGACAATACATGGTCGGCAGGAAGAACAGGCAGAGGAAACAAATCAACAAAAGGTGCGGAAGCATAAACGAACAAGACCCGTCTATAAGACAGCAAGTGGATTGGTTTCGTTGAAGTGCAGAATACACGTTGAGGGAGAAGGAGGAGATGAGGTGGAGAGGCAGGTAGGGACTAGATCAAAGAGGGCTTTTGAAGCCATGTTAAGTTTTGCTTTCCTCCTTAGGGGAAAAGGAAAATCCTGAATGGGTTCAAAGCAGGAGAGTCGCTTGACCGTAAAGATTTTCGTTTTGGAAAATATCTGTCCCGCACAAAGGCTATGGCGTGGGAATGAGCTAATGACACAACCAGAGGAGCTGTTGAGGTAGCTCAACTGGGAGACGATGGTGATCGAGACTAGGATAGTGGTGACGGAGGCTGAGAAAAGTGGATGCCACGGGAGAGATTTGAAAGACTTCCTGATGACTTAGACGTGGAGGAGAAGAAAAGTGGGGAGTCAAGGCCAAATACTAGGTTTCACCTGGGCGACCAGTTTGATGTTGGTTGAGGTGAAATTTCACTTTTACCCTGCTCACTCTGGAAAACTTTATTTCTTCTCATTAATATGCAGATTTCCTCAGAAAATTATGAGTGCGCTGAATTTTTTTCTTTTGGCGGCTACTCTGTGCTATTGAAACCCGTCGCTATTTACCGTATCTGTAATAAACAAGGATCAAATGGCGCTGCTTGGAAGCCTACGTGGAACTTTGGTTGCCTAAAGGCAGCAGAAGGAAAGAGCACTTCACAAGGAATGCAAATATATACGCTCTTCACCTAACCTACTTAATCCCCCTGAGCCTCTATTGTTTCCATCCTCAGCAATAACCAAACAACCCAGAAAAGCGTGTGTGCACGTGTGCACACATGCTCTGTGTGTGTGTGTGTGTGTGCGCGCGAGTGCACAAGCACTGTTGGCACAAAGCTAAGACTAGAACTCTGAATTCCCCCTTGCCAAAAATGCTCTGTTTTAATCATATTCGTGGAAAACAAGGCTTTGTGTGTTGTCTCACTTCCGTATCTGCCTTGTGACATTAACAATTCCAATAACTGGATCTCCGAGGCAGAGTTATGTGTTTAACATTTTGTAATCAGCTCCTGCAGTTTGTCTCTTCTATTCATGTCCGTTCGCTTTCTGAGTTTCCAATAAATACTAAACGCTGAGGAGTGAGGACACGGTACTCTTGTCATAATTTGTTTGGAATATAAGTGGCACTAACATAGTGATGTCGACTTGACATAATGCATTGGTTGCGATTGCCCCTCATTTTGTCACCAAATTCCAATATTTCTTTCTTCGTCTTCCCTTTTTAGGTGGCACCCTGTATCAAAAGATTTTGAAACATCTAAGGGTGCTGGTTGGGAGGATTGGATGGCTTTGAGAAGCCTGTCCAAATAGCAAACCACTTTCCATGCCCATTACCCTTGAGCCAGCAAATACAGGTAATTCACACTTGTGTGGAAGGAAACGGTTATGTGAACTTTATTTCACGTGGCCTCCCCACTCCCTGTGGGAAGTAATTTAGTACCACTGCAGTAGGCAAGCAAAGACAGCCTGTTCAGTTATTACAAATTGATCATCCAACAGATTTTGATAAATCACCACCACCTATGTGTCATGGAAATACCGAATGCTGAGTATGTTTAAGCTATTAAATAATTCACTGAAATGTATCTTGTATGCTAATGCTAATATGAATTTTGAACTAGCTCTGACCAAAGAACAAGTATTTATTCTTTTTCATCTCTTATGGCTTGTCTCCATGTGATGTTTTATTGTCAAAGTGAGCCATGTGAGTTCAAAAAGTACAGAACTAGCTAGTTTTCTTTTTAAGAAACTGAAAATGATTGAGAATATAATTTTAAGCCCATAGCCCTTAGATCATGAAAGGTATGTCAAGCAATTAAATACGATTTAGAATTGAAGCCACTAGCAATATCGCAATCGTGATGCCCATACCCTAGGCTGCAAGATAGTGGTGACGATTTAGGAAAGACAGAACTTACAGGAAACTTGCATTGTCAATTTTTGGGTGGATACATTTAATGGGAAAAATTAATGTAACCTGAAAAGTGCTACATAAGAAGGCAGGTCAGTATTCTACTGGAAAACATTAAGGTAGTTGTGATTGGGATCTTCAAATCCTAAAATAAATAAAGAATGAATGAATGAATGAATGATCGATCCCTGGCATTTGAATGTCATGGAAGTGCCCTAACAGAAAGCTGATGGAGAAGCTGGTGGGAAATGCAAATGTACAATCAGTCTTGACATTGTTCAAAATAGTTGTCATATCCTCAGCATGATGAGCCACATCGCACAGAGGGGAAATACATACTCTCATTTCTAGTTCAGTGAAGCTGCAGGATTGGATTTGAATTTATAGATCAGAACAATTTGGAACCCCCTGACTTAATTTGTAGTAGACCTACGGCACTGTCTTCATCTAATATGAATAATTTACAAGCAAAATACCTGGGATGTTGTCTACACGATATAAGTTCTGTGACTCAGTGGAATACTAAGGGTAGTTTTCCTGAAGCACGTTGGGTATACTCCTCTCTGTGATATACAGCTTGGTATAGGGGGATGGAAATAAATGGATGATAGATAGATAGATGGATAGATAGATACAGAGATAGATAACCATCCCAAGGATTAGTTGGCTCCCCTGCCCCTTACAGTCATCTCAGGAACAGACTTGAACCACAATCTATACCTAGTAAAAAACCCATGGTTTCCTCCAGATTTATGTAGCTTCCTTTTACATGGCTCCCTCCGACTTGGTATCCTTTCCTGTTGAGTTGGCTCCGCTTCAGGATCATCTGACCATATTCCTTGTGCTGTCTTGTGATGTCCATCGGAACATCCCAGATGTGGAATGTAGCCCTGTGCTTTCCACGCAAAGCTTTTGTGTGTTTAGCAGGTTTTCAGGATGTCGGGGGAAGTCCCAGGATGTTTGTAATTGTAACAAAGCAAATACCCTAAATATGATAGATTTAAACTTCCCTGTTTTAGCATCTCCTTTGGCCACTCTTCTTTTGCGTTACAATGTAGGTGGGTTTTCGTGGACTTTTCTTCAGGTGGTGAAAGGTTGACAAGCAGGGGCGTTTGGTTTCTTCTCCACCAGATAAATGACAGTTACTCCTTTTCACCAGCGAAACAGAGCAGGACAGGCCTCAGCAGCTCCCTTTGTGAACATCAGAGTAAGAAATTCATAATAGCATGCAGCAGCTAGCTTTCTGAAAAGGACATGATGACACCCTTTACAGTTCTTTCGTAAGGGAAATTTGCTTAGACACACATGTTTTTAGTTTACATGCAGCAGTTTTTGAAGAATGTAACCTTTTTTTATAAGACACTGTATGTATGTGTGTTTATGTGTATTTAGAAAACACAGCTCATTAAAACTAAAGCAAAGCAACATAAATGACTCCTAAAGGTAAGATTTCAGAGCAGGTGTCTTTGCTTTCTCCCCTTTTCTGTTTAGACTGGCTAGAAATTATTCTGTATCGTTGCAGTTTCCAATAGATAGCTTTTGCATTTATTTATTCATCATTTTTTTATTTTCATAGCCACTAATTTTGGCTTTTTATCTTACTAATTATTTACCCCTTCTTGTCTTAGATAGAGTCTCTTTTTTTCTAACCTCAGTTAAATGCTTATTTTCATACAGTTTCTCTTAGCTAATAAGAAAAGCATTAAATCCCATCGATTCTAATATAGAATCCTTTACATATTATTTTTAAATATTAAATAACTATAGCTTTCATTAACTCCTTGACATAATGTATTTTTTAAAACGATATTTTTTAAACCCAGGCCATTTTATTTTGTTGTTTTTTTGTGACTCTGTTAATTTATATTTATATTACACTGTGGTCAGATACAACGGCCCATACAATTTCTGAATTTAGGTATTTATTGAAGTGAGGTATTTTTCTCACTCAGTATTGATCTATTTTTGCAGCTGTTAAATTAACCTTATTAATGTTATTACTCGTATTTTCCATAATTTTATTCTTTTGCTTGATTGGTCTGGAAATGCCTGAACTTAGATCATGTTAAAAATCTTACACAAGCTAGGTTGTTGTCAATTTGTCCTTCTATTTTTGACATAATTTAACCTTACATATCTTGGTGCAATCACATCCAACTACATAAAGAGTCATGACTTACCTTTTTACCAATATCTTTGCTTATTTGATGCTTTGACGTTAAATTCTAATTTTTCTTATAAACATGTGACTCCTACCATTTCAGGTCCTGTGCAGAAAAGGGTGGTGACAAAGAAACTGAAAAACCTAGTCTCACCGAAATAAGTAAGGGCATGCAGACTTTATTTACACTGAAATGCTACTATTTATACTTAGACAATAGGTCAGGTTCCTGGCATTGCAGGTGTGCAGGGATGGGGTAGAGATCTTAATAACCAGAGGGAAGGGCCAGAGTATTTGTAGGCCAACGCACCTGCTCTTACATTAAAGTGTAGAGAAGACAGGTGTGTTAGAGTTTTCCAGAGAAGCAGAACCAAGCGGAGAGAGAGGTATTTATCAGGGCTCACATGAATTATGGAGGCTAACAACTTCTGAGATCTGCAGAGCGAGTCAGCAAGTTGGAGACCCAGGAGAGCCAACAGCGTAGATCCAGTCCAAGCCCAAACAGCTGAGAAGCAGGAGGAGCCGATAGTGCAGCACCAGTCAGAAGCCTGGCAGGCCTCCGAACTAGGAGGAGCCAGTGTTTCAGTTCTAGTCCAAAGGCAGGAGAAAGGAGATGGCCTGGTTCGGAGGGACAGGAGGAATTCTCTTACTCAGGGGAGGGTCAGCCTTTTTGTTCCATCCAGGCCTTCCACTGACTGGATGAGGCCCACCCACATTAGAGAGGGCAATCTACTTTACTTAGTCTACCAATGTAAGTGTTAACCTCATCCAGAAAACACCCTCGTAGACGAACCCAGAAATAATGCTTAACCATTTGGGCATCCTGTGGCCCACTTAAGTTGACACATAAAGTTATCACAACAGATAGAAGAAGCAGGATAGTAGTAACTTTCCCCCTGGCCCCCGCCCATGGAGGTATAGTGATTTATTCATGAAGATTTAGAATAATGGGCAGGAAAGTGGTACTTAAGGTTTTTTTTGTTTTTAATTTTTATGGTTACAATTTTTTATTTATCTCTTTAATTGACGTATAGTTGACACGTAATGTTCCATCGGTTAACACACGATGTTACGTTCATTTTAGGTGCACACAGTGATTGAACGATTTTATATGTTACGCTATGCTTCCATCTGTCACCAAGCAAGGCCATTACAATACCATGGACTATATACTCGATGCTGTGCTTTTCATCTCTGTGACTTATGTATTTTATAACTGGAACTTTGTGCTTTTTACTCCCCTTCACCCATTTTTCTCATTCTCCCACCCCCTCCTCTTTGGCAACCATCAGTTTGTTCTCCGTATATATGGGTCTGTTTCAGGACAGCAGTCACTTCTAAGGGAATCCCTTCTGGTTTCTAGGGAGTGGCAGTACATATGGGGTGAAACATGAAAAGGAAACAGAAATGTAGCTGTCACTTTAACCAAGAAGTCAGCAGTTTAAGCAGACTCCAAATAATTAAGCCATAAAGGTTGAGTTGTATAGATGATACCAGTCACTGCTCTTTATCACAGCCTTTATCACTTTATTACTGCTCTTTATCACAGCTTAGGGACTCAAAGCATACTCTGTGGTTCACTATTTTTGAGATTGTTGTAAGAACAGTCAAAAACTTAAAAATAGGGCTACCTACAATCCAGCAATTGCACTATTAGGTATTTACCCCAAGGATACAAAAATACAGATTCGAAGGGATACACGCACCCTAATGTTTATGGAAGCATTATCAATAATAGCTGAACTGTGGAGAGAGCCCAAATGTCCATTGACTGATGAATGGCTAAAGAAGATATGATATGTATATACAGTGGAATATTACTCAGCCATCAAAAAGAATGAAATCTTACCATTTGTAATGATGCGGATGGAGCTAGAAGGTATTATGCTAAGCGAGATAAGTCAAACAGAGAAAGACAAATACCATATGATTTCACTCATATGTGGAATTTAAGAAACAAAACAGATGAACATATGGGAAGGAGAGGAAAAAAGAGAAGAGAGGGAAACAAACCATCAGACTCTTAACGATAAAGAACAAACTGAGGGTTGATGGAGGGAGGTGGGAGGGAGATGGGTTAGATGGGTGATGGGTACTAAGGAGGGTAGTTGTTGTGATGAGCACTGGGTGTTGTATGTAAGTGATGAATCACTAAATTCCACTCCTGAAACCAATATTGCACTGTATGTTGGCTAACTAAAATTTAAATTAAAAAAATATATTGTCAACATGTCCATTCATTCCAATTTGATATGTAGATTCAGTACTGGACAAACTTACTGTAAAGTCTATATGGAAAGGCAAAAACCCAGAAACAGCCAACAAGCTATTGAAGAAAAACATAGTCAGAAGACTAATACTACCAAACTTCAAGATTCGATTACTGTAGCTTTATAGTAAGACAGTATGGTGTTGGCAAAAGAATAGATATATAGATCAATGGAACAGGATAGAGAGGCCAGGGGTAGACAAACTTAAATGGCCAACTAATGTTTGACAAAGGAGCAAAACAAATACAATGGAGCAAAGATAGTCCATTCAACAAATGGTGCTGGACCAATTGGACATCCACATGCAAAAAAGAAGAAAATCTATGCACAAACCTCACACCCTGCATGAAAACTAACTCAAAATGGATCACAGACCTGGAATGCCTGGATGGCTCAGTCGGTTAAGCGTCTGACTCTTGGTTTCGGCTCAGGTCATGATCTCACAGTTCATGGGTTGAAGCCCAGCGTTAGGATCTGCACAGATGGCAGGGAACATGCTTGGGATTCTCTCCTTCCCTCTCTCTCTCATCCTCTCTCTCTCTCTCTCTCTCTCTCTCTCTCTTTCTCTCTCTCTCTCTCTCAAAATAAATACATTTTTAAAAAGTGGATCACAGACCTAAATGTGAAACTCAAAAACTACAAAACTCCTGATAAATAACCTAAGAGAAAGTGTAGATGACTGTTTGGCAATGACTTTTTAGACCGAACAGCAAAGTCTCGATTCATGAAAGAATGATAAACTGGTCTTTATTTAAATTAGAAACTTCTAATCTCTGTGAAATATCCAGTCGAGAAAATGAAAAGACAAACCACACACTGGGAGAAAATATTTGCAAAAGACCTATCTGATAAAGGACTATTATCCAAAATATACAAAACACTCTTAAAACTCAACAAAAAGGAAATAACCATTCCATGAAAAATGGGCAAAAGACCCTAACAGACCAAAGAAGATATACAGGTGGCAAATAAACATATGAAAAGATGCTCCACATGTCATCAGGAAAATACAAGTTCAAACAATGAGATACCTATTAGAATGGCCAAAACCAGAACACTGACAATACAAAACACTGGCAAAAATATGGAGCAGTAGGAATTCTCATTCATTGCTGGTGGAAATGCAAAATGGTACAGCTAATTTGAAAGACATTTTAGTGAATTTTGTTTACAAAACAGAACATTCTCTTATGATAGGATCCAGCAATCATGCTTCTTGGTATCTGTCCAGAGGAGTTGAGCACTTACATCCACAGAAGCCCTTGCATGGGGATGTTTATAGCAGCTTTATTCATAATTGCCCAAACTCGGAAGCAACCAAGATGTCCCTCAGTAGGCGGATGGATGAGTAAACTATGGTCCACTCAGACTATGGAAGGTTATTCAGTGCTAGAAAAGAAATGAGTGATCAAGCCACAGAGGGACACGGAGGAACTTTAAATGCGTATTATAAAGTGAAAGAAGCCAATCTGAAAAGGCTCTATACTATATGATTCCAACAATATGACTTCCTGGAAAAGACCAAAAAACAATGTAACAGTCAAATATTGAGTGGTTTCCTGGAGCTAGGAGGGAAGGAGAAACGAAAAGGTGGAGCACAGAGGATACTTAGGGCAGTTTCACTGTGAAACTACTCTGTATGATACTATAATAGTAGACACGTGGCCTTACACATTTGTCCAGACCCATAGAATGTGCAACACTGAGAATGAACCTGAATGTAAACTACAGACTTTAGGTGATTATTTGTCAATGTAGGTTCACGGGTTGTAACACATCTACCACTCTGGTGTGAGACGTTGATAATGGGGGAGGCCAAAATGAGTGGGGATGGAGAATATATGGGAAATTTCTGTACCTTATCAATTTGGCTGTGAACGTAAAACTGCTCTAAAACTTAAGCCTGTTAAAACGTTTACAAAATGATTCAGACAGTCCCGTGACGATTGAAATAGTGGGGGTGGTAGACTTAAAGATAACTATTTGCTTCCGTTTACTAGAATAGGGACTTGTCCTTCTTGGTTGCAGGAGCATCGGGCACTATGAGATGGCAAGAAATGGGAAGGAGGGACCACAGAGCTTCGGTGGCCCACCGCCCCCCCCCCCATTTCTGCCTGGGTCTAGTAACCAGTGTGCCATTTTGGCATCTCCAGCTTTCGTCCCTCCCTCTCTCTCCTTCCTTTCTTGTGACAGCTTGGGGGAAGGGGAATTGTTGGAAGAGTCCTTAAGACGGCACCCACAGTGTAGTGCCTCTTGCAAAGAAGGACCTCAAAATTCTTAGCTTGCTTTTTCTTACTCCTCTACCCCAGTGCACTTCCCAGCTAGCAGAGGTTCCTCTTAAGTTTTCTGCCTCTTCATTCCCAGGCCCACGTGGAGATTGCAACAAGGGCTGATCGATCTGAACTGATACACAGTTTCCTCTGGTGAGCTCTCTGGGTGTCTAAATTCTTCTCTACCCATCGTCCCGTATCGGTGTGTGTTGAAAATGATTTTCTGGAGGGAATTCACAATTTTCCCTCTTTTCTAGCAATCAGCACTGTTTATTCAATGCACAGTTATTAAGTAACTACTCTGTGCCATATATCCTTCTAGATGCTGAGAATACAGAGATGAATAAATTGGATCCTTGCCCATGGGGAGCTGGGTCTTAGGAAAGATTAAATAAATTCCTTTCCAGTACTGCTTTTGGAAGCCAGAATTTATTTTTCACAATTGGCATCACCAAAATCTTAGTTTTCCAGCTTCATTTATAATTTCTTACCCCCCGCCCCTCACTTATAATTTCTTGCCGTGGGAATTCTGAAAATGTAAATGTACTTGAAGGTCTCAGAACAAGTTTTCTTTCAAAACAAGACTATGGGCACTTCTTCAACTAGAGAGTAATTCAACATCCAAGTTTTAGAGACCCAGAATTTTAATTATTACAAACTAAAATGTCTTTCTCTCCCAATATTGTCCTTATAAAACCTCATGGTACTTTTTCTTTCAAAATGTTGGCAGTTTTAATTATGAACTCGGTTGAAATATTAGACCCATAGCCTTTCACGTGTTAGAAATTCTTGTTGGAGTGGTGAATTTAAAGAAACATGGTTATATAAATCTGGAGAAGTCATGAATTACTGTTAATTTAATTTGCAACACATGCATGATATAACAATACTCTTAATAGTAATAGCTGGGCGCATGTTATCCTATTAATTATCACAGCAAGCCTACAAGACATTCCAGTTCTACAGATTGAATAGCTGTGAAGGAAATTTGTTTAAACAGTGTCATTTTTCACTGGAAAAGTTATTTTATTCTGTACTGTCCTTATATAACGATGACCGGATTATTGATACTAATCTATATTTGAGGTAGTGGGAAATTTTATGAGATAGATGGAAAAATGCTATTTAGATATAAACGGATGTGTTTTATTTTCTTTTGTTTCATTTTCATGGTGAGTGAAATAGCTACTGAGGAATCTATGGGGTCACCAGCTGTGAAATATCTAAGCAGAGAAAACAAATGTTTGATAGACTATTATGGGTGTTTTTTTTTTCAATGAATTACATAGCAAGATCTAGCAGTTGGTCTAAATCTGAACATTTATTATTTTTATGTTTTTAATGTTTATTTGTTTTGAGAAGGAAGGAGGGAAGAAAGGGAAGGAGGGGGGTGGAGAAAGAGTGGGGTAGGGGCAGAGAGAAAGGGAAAGGGAGACACAGAATCTGAAGCAGGCTCCAGGCTCTGAGCTCCAAGCTGTCAGCACAGAGCCTGACATGGGGCTCGAACTTACCCACCACGAGATCATGACCTGAGCCGAAGTCGGACGCTCAACCGACTGAGCCACCCAGGTGCCCCTAAATCTAAACATTTAAAGCCATCTTAGCAACAGTATTGTGATCTTAAATATCTATTACTGTTAGTGACAAAGTCACAGCCACTCCTAATATTGTTGGCCTCCATTCATAATAGAAGGAAAGGCTGAATTTCCGTTAAAAGTTAGTGAAAACAAAGATGGAATTGTTCCTAAGTTTATACACACAAGCTGTAAGAGCACCTGCTCTAACAGAAGTCATGACATTGAGGTTACCTGAAGGAAGAACTGGGCAAGAAGGAGACTTTGGAGCCCATCGAGGGTGGTGTGGATGCCTGGGTGAACTTCCTCGCAGGAAGACAGACACATGACACCTTGATGACATTGACCTCCTCCGTGTACAGACATGAGTTTTTTCCAACTGCACATAAAATCTTTGCTTTTTTTTTTTATATATATATTTTGAGTTGCTATTCCTGAGATAGTTGTAGAATTCTTGCCTTCATCTTTCTGATTTCCAGAAGAGTATTATAATGCACTTCACAAACTTTTATATGTATCTATTGATTTCTACTATCAATATAAATTAAAAATATTACACTGAGGGGTGCCTGGGTGGCTCAGTTGTTTAAGGTTCCAACTCTTGGTTTCAGATCAGGTCATGATCTTGTGGTTTGTGAGTTCGAACCCATGTCGGGCTAGGCTTTGACAGTGCAGAGCCTGCTTGGGATTCTCTCCCTCTCTATCTGCCCCTCCCCTGCTTATGCTTGCTCTCTCTCTCTCTCTCTCTCTCTCTCTCTCTCTCCAAATGAATGAATGAATGAATGAATGAATGAATAAATTGAAAAATTACACTGAACAATATAAATTCATTTTCATAAAGTTTAAAACTAGAGAATTTTTTAAATTTAAACTTATGTCATGGTCCCACAGTCCATGAGATCAAGCCCTGCATCGGGTTCTTGGCTGACAGCATGGAGCCTGCTTGGGATTCTCTCTCTGTGTCCCTTCTCTGCTCACACACATGCACACACTCTCTCTCTCAAAATAAATAAATAAACATTTAAAAAAAATTAGCCTTATGTCCACACACATTTATATCTGGAAATAGAAGACATAAATTATTTATAACATTTAACGTTCTCCATGCCTTTCCTATAAGTTCGCAGTCATGTATTTAACTGCTGCCGAGCAGCAGTGTTACTGGTAAAACTGAAATTCTCAACAGCTTATTTTTGTTCAAGACACATAATTTCCGCTCTGCTTGATAGGCACTCCTTGTAAAGTTGCCATCTGTACGTTTTGATGCCTGTGATTTAATGTTCTTCACTTAACATTTCACAGCGGCATTATTTATTTTAGTTATAATTTAAAAATTTTAGGGACACCTGGCTGGCTCAGTCGGTGGAGCATACAACTCTTGACCTCGGGGTTGTGGGTTTGAGCCCCACGTTGGGTGTAGAGATTACTTAAAATCTTTTCTAAACAAGAGTTTAAATTGCAGTCCTGTTTTCCAGTTCACCAAGTTTTCCAACGTGCCTCTTGTCTGGACAGCAGCCCTGTTTCTTACAGTGGTTTGTTTCTGAAGATGTCTTCAGCCATCTTCTTTCAATGTGGATAGGCATTTGCATAGTAAATGCCTATCCCCAGGTCTCTTATCGTTTTAGTATTCTGCCGTTGTCAACGTGAGGCTTCTATCTGTCATGGCTGCTATTCCAGGTGGGTGGTCATCTCCCAGGGCTGCCACGATGAATTACCACAGGGCTCCTGGGTGTCCCAGTCGGTTAAGCATCTGATGCGTGGTTTTGGCTCAGGTCATGATGTCACAGTTCGTGAGTTCGAGCTCCACGTCGGGCTCCATACTGACAGTGGGGAGCCTGCTCGGGATCCTCCCTCTCTCCCTCTCTCTCCCTCTGCTGCTTGCACTCACTCCCCCCTTTTCTCTCAAAACAAATAAATAAACTTAAAAAAATTTTTTTAATAAAATAAATTACCACAAACTAGGTGGCTTAAACAACAAAAATTTGCCTTCTCACTGTCCCAGAGGCTAGAAGCCTGAATCAAGCTGTCTACGATGCCATTTTCCCTTGGAAGGCTCTAGAGAAGAACCTGCTTGCCTCTTTCTAGCTTCTGGCGGTTATCACCAATCCTTATCATCCTTGGCTTCAGCTGCACCCACTGAAGTCTCTGCCTCGGTTGTAACGTGCCCTTCTCCTGGGCCTGTATCCAAATTTGTCTCTTTTTTTATTTTTTAAACAATTTTTTTTAATGTTTGCTTATTTTTGAGAGAGACAGAGTATGAGCAGGGGAGGGGCAGAGAGAGAGGGAGCCACAGAATCTGACGCAGGCCCCAGGCTCTGAGCTGTCGGCACGGAGCCCGATGCGGGGTTCGAACTCAGAGACTGCGAGATCACGACCTGAGCCGCAGTTGGAGGCTTAACTGACTGAGCTACCCAGGCGCCCCAGAAACCCCTTACCTACTAAGCAGTTTCTCTCACCTCCCTCTTAGCCCCCGTCCTGGCAACCACCAGTCTGCTTTCTGTCTCTTTGGATGGATCTGTTCTAGACATTTCACATAAATGGAATCATACAACATGTGATCATTTGCATTTGCTTCTTTCACTTAGCCTGATGTTTTTAAAGCGCATCTACATTACAGCGCATATCAATACATCCGTTTTTCTGGCTGAATAATATCCATTGTACTACTTTTTATGTATCTCTTCAGCTGTTGATAAGCATTTAGGCTGTTTGCACCTCTTAGCTGGTATGAATAGAGCCTCTAGGAACGTATGTATACGTATACTTGTTTGAGTTCCTGTTTTCAATTCGTTTGAGTGGCTTTCAGGGTCATCTGGTATATTCTATGTTTAACTTCTTGAGGAATTGTCAAGTTGTCTCTGACAGCTGCTGAACCATTTTACGTTCCCACCAGCGGTGAACTGGGTTCTAACTTTTACACATCCTTGCCAATACTTGTTATGTTTTGTTTTTGTTTGTTTCATTTTTAAATTACAGTCATCCTAGTGGATGTGAACTGGTACCTCATTGTGATTTTGATTTATAGTTCCCCTGATGGCTAATGATGCCGAGCAGCTTTTCATATATCTCTTGGCAACGTGCGTGTCTTCTATGGATGAATGTCTGTTTAAATCCTTTGCCCATTTTTAAAAAATGTTGTTGTTGGTTTGTTTTTTTTTTTTGTTTTTTTTTTTTTTTTTGTCTTTCTATTGTGCTATAAGTTCTTTCTATATTATGGATACTAGAAGATCCATTATATATATATTATATAGTTCTTTATATATAATATATATATAAATATATATATATAATCTATAAAGAACTATATTATATATATTAAAGAACTATATTATATATATATATATAATATAGTTCTTTCTATATTATGGATACTGATACTTTATCAGATATACGATTTGTGAATATTTTCTCATTCTGTAGGCTGCTTTTTCACTTTTTTGATAATGTCCTTTGATGCACATGTTTTTTTCTTTGTTTTCAAATTTTTATTTAAATTCCAGTTAACATACAATGCACTATTGGTTTCAGGAGTAGAATTCAGTGATTCATCACTTACATACAACACCCAGTGCTCATCACGGCAAGTGCCCTCCTTAGTACCCACCACCCATCTAGCCCAATACCCCCACCTACCTCCCCTCTGGCAACCCTTAGTTTGTTCTTTACCTTTAAGAGTCTCTCACAGTTTGCTTCTCTCTCTTTTTCCTTTTTTCTCCCTCCCATATGTTCATCTGTTTTGTGTCTTAAATTCCACGTATGAGTGACGGCATACGCTATTTGTCTTTCTCTGACTGACTTATTTCGCTCAGCATAATACACTCTAGCTCCATCCATGTCGTTGCAAATGGCAAGATTTCATTCTTTTTGATGGCTGAGGAATATTCCATTATATATGTATATACCACATCATCTTTATCCATTCATCAGTCAGTGGACATTTGCGTTCTTCCCACAGTTTGGCTACGGTCGATAGTGCTGCTATAAACATCGGGGTGCATGTACCCCTTCAAATCTGTGTTTTTGTATCCTTTGAGTAAATACCTAGTGGTACAATTCCTGAAATGTAGAGTAGTTCTATTTTTAACTTTTTGAGGAACCTCCACACTGTTTTCCACAGTGACTGCACCAATTTGCATTTCCACCAACTGTGCAAGAGGGTTCCTCTTTCTCCTCATCTTACCAACACCTGTGATTTCTTGTGTTGTTAATTTTAGCCATTCTGACAGGTGTGAGGTGATATCTCATTGTGGTTTCAATTTGCATATCCCTGATGATGAGTAATGTTGAGCATCTTTTCATGTATCTGTTAGCCATCTGGATGTCTTCTTTGGAAAAGTGTCTATTCATGCCTTCTTTCCATTTCTTCACTGGATTACCTGTTTTTTTGGGTGTTGAGTTTGATAAGTTCTTTATAGATTTTGGATACTAATCC